>NW_006300017.1:1445707-1469179 GCF_000327345.1 Myotis davidii
CCATTAAAAAGTATTTAAAAGCTCCATTTTAACTTGAAACATAAAACTCCCATAGTATGGAGTCACCATGTATTTAATCACGCTCATATTGTTGGGCATTCCGTTGGTCCCACTTTTTTCATTATGATGAATAGCCTGAAATGAACATCTTTGACCATAAATCTTTGACCCTATCATTGATTACATTCTCGGGTTTCTAAGAATGGAATTATTGAGTCAAAGGATGTGAACATGTTAAAGCTCTTAAAATAAATTGCCAAATTTATATCCAGAAAGGTTGCCTCAATTTATCCTCCCACCAACATGTACTATCTTCATCTTAAAAAAAATCTTTAATCATCTGTTAGCCCCCAAATTGTCTGTAGTCAAAATTATTGATCCGTCTCTGTGATTCCTTCCACCATTCCGATGCTAAACAAGACCATCCTTAATCAGAAGGCAGAAAAATAGCCACCTAGGTAGTACCTGCTTTTTTTTTCTGGAAGATTCGTTCTCTTACATTGAATTCTATCATCTGGGTGAATGTGGAGGAGTCTCTCTGTATGGGTGTGGAGCCTCATACCCCCATTCCTTTATGTGGAGGGCTCCCCTCCCCCTACCCACACCCCCACACCCCTAAATCCCATCCCAGGCAGGTGACTTATTCTGTTGGTGCCATGGGAGAAGCCTGGCTCTGTCCTTGTCCTGTGAGCTCTCTTCTGGTCTGCTCCTCTGCCTTCACCCCAAAGCACTGCTGCCCCGAGAAGACCTAACACATTTAGTGCCATCGGGGACTTACCTGGGCAAACCTACCCGGCCCAGGTGCAAAGTGGTAGCCAGCCTTGTTTTCTATGAAATCTAGACACACCTTCTGCACCCCGTCTTTACCAGTGACCAGCATAATATATTGACTATATCTATCATATCTCTGACTATGTCCATCTCTTGGCTCATTTTGAGTGTGGGGCTCTGTGGAGGAGGTTCTTTCTCAAGTCCTCCCAAATCCCCCACATTTAAATTGATTTCTTTCAATAGTCTGGCAATTTTTTAAAAAACTAAATAATAGTTCCCTTTCTTACTAACCCAAAAGTCTTCTTTTATTTTATATTAAAAATTTGGATATTTTATAGACTTCAGTTTAGGCAGTTTAGTCTATTCTATGTTCTATTTGTGATACTGGTTTATTTTATTCTACACTATATAAATGGTAATATTTGTGATATCCTATGTAGAATACTGATTTGTACATCAGGATCATATGTATTTATGATAGGCTTTTATATTTGTGTTTTGAAAGCTGCAGTGATGAGATTATGCATTTCAATTTGACAGAGATTAGGACGGGGATTCCCAACCTGTGCTATCGATTCCAATTATCTCAGTAGTTTTAAAAAATAGTGACATTCAGGCCCGGCTGGCGTGGACATGTTTGGCGGTTGAGCATCAACCTATGAATCAGGAGGTCACAGTTCGATTCCCGGTCAGGGCATATGCCTGGGTTGCGGGTTCAATTCCCAGTGTGGGGTGTGCAGGAGGCAGCCACAACCAATGATTATCTTTCATCATTGATGTTTCTCTCTCTCTCTCTCTCTCTCCCTCTTTCTCTTACTTCCTCTCTGAAATCAATAAAAATATATTTTTAAAATATAGTGACACTCCGTATACTCTAGACCACCAATGGAATGAGAATGTCCAAGAGTGAAAATGGGCATTTGTATTTTTTTAAATGTTCACATGATTTCGGTGTGAGGAGAGTCTAGAAACCATTGCCTCAGTGGTCCTCAACCTTCTGGCCCTTTAAATACAGTTCCTCATGTTGTGACCCAACCATAAAATTATTTTCATCGCTACTTCATAACTGTCATGTTGCTACTGTTATGAATCGCCATGTAAATATCTGATATGCAGGATGGTCTTAGGCGACCCCTGTGAAAGGGTCGTTCGACCGCCAAAGGGGTCACGACCCACAGGTTGAGAACCGCTGCCTTAGGCGGAGACTTTGATGCAGAGCCAGGAGACCAGGAACCAAGGGTCCGAATGCCAATTCCTCTACTGCCCCCTCCCTCCTCACATCAGAACATGGGTACATTAACACTTGATTACTGTTTCCCACACTGAAAACATTTTTCATTCATAATGTACTGTCTTTTCATTAGTTGGCCCCACCCAAAAAAAAATATACCCAATTATCTTCAGCTAGAAACACTTTGTTAGACGGTACAGAGTGTTTGACAGAGACCTGGGCCCTAGTTTCCCGGGGGATGACATTCTAGAACACACAACGGAAATGTAAGCCGATCATAAACATAGACGGAATCACAAAAGCACGGTGCTTAAACCCACAAATGAAGAAGAAGCCAGTAAGTAACTATAGAATGCATTCATTTCACAACTTCACAGTATTGTGACCAGGCTGGGGGGAAAATTCTTTTTGGTTTATAACATTGGCAGAGTCTTCAACTTGGTCCAGACTACAGGAAAAAACCTAGGCTTTAGATAGCATCTTTTCCTAAGGCATCATCCTCTCCACCCCCAGCCCCAAATGTGCACGCACAGTTTTAGATCTCTGTGCCTCTATATCGGTGCATCCATGTGGTCCAGACACACCGCAGCGTCCTCAACCCCCTGATGCCAGACTGAACCTCGCCACAATGCCATACACCCGCCGGGAGCCCCAGGAGCCTCCTCCACGCTCCAGGGTTTCAGTGCCCCCCAAATTATCCCCAGTCTGGTGTCTTTCTCTGAATCTTGCCCAGACTGGACTACCTCCATGCTGGCTGCAACTCACAGTCACCTCACTGTAATCCAGTGGTTCTCAACCTTCTGGCCCTTTAAATACAGTTCCTCATATTGTGACCCAACCATAAAATTATTTTCGTTGCTACTTCATAACTGTAATGTTGCTACTATTATGAATCGTAATGTAAATATCTGATATGCAGGATGGTCTTAGGCGACTCGTGTGAAAGGGTCATTCGACCGCCAAAGGGGTCGCGACCCACAGGTTGAGAACCACTGCTGTAATCCCAAAACATCACTCACTCACACACACACACGCACACCTGCCCTTCACATTACCACAGAACCTCAACATCCTGCTCAATGTTCAGCTTTGGACTTGAACCCTCCTCCCTTAAGCTCCCAAACTCTCCCATCCGGCCCCCCTCCCCTAGGCCTAGTTCTGTCCTCCACTCTCTGCATTTCATTTAGATGAGCTACAGCTGAGACTGCCCCTCATGCCTCCTCCTGTAGAGTTCACGCCCCTCAATTACAGCTTTTTCTTTTGCACCTTGAGATGCCAAATGAGAATGCTGTCAGGACCTCGGGGTCTCCATTTTCTTTCTACCCAGTGTCTGCCTAAGCACACGAGCTCCCGGAGTTTGGTCTGCGTCCTCCCCTTTCCTGGTTTGCAGGCTGTCCCTGAGCTAGCTCCTTACACTCACAATTAATAGTTAACCAATGACAAAGCTCATAGGCCCGCAGCCTCCTCCAGGCCGTCAGGCCTGTATCTTTTAGTTTGTTTGTTTGTAATATATATTTCTTGATTTCAGAGAGGAAGGGTGAGGGAGAGGGAGATAGAAACATCAATGATGAGAGAGAATCATTGATTGGCTGCCTCCTGCACGCCCCCTACTGGGGATCGAGCCCACACCGCAGGCATGTGCCCTTGACCAGAATCAAACCTGGGACCCTTCAGTCTGCAGGCCAACACGCTATCCCCTGAGTCAAACTGGCTAGAGCTCAGGCCTGTATCTTTGCCAGCTCTTCCCATGAACTTCCTAAGGTCCTTCATTTCAAAGACTCCAAAGGCCAGTGCTCTCATGTCCCTGCTCCTCTGGTGACACTCGAGTCTCTTAAGGAGCCACGTGGGCAGCTCCTTCACCCATGGCCACGGCAGGTACTGCAGTAATATTAATAACTACAAGTGACACTTTCGTTTAGTGCGCATGTGCAGTGGGAACAGGCACTACGCTGAGCTCTTTCCACGGATCGTCTCATGTAGCTCCTGCCGGGTGGGCCACACCAGCTCCAGCGTTCTCGCTGCTCCGCTGAGAACCTGGGTCCAGGTCACATGCAGACAAACACGTGGAGTCTAAGTCCACGTTCTGGGTGCCATGTCCCTGCCTGGTACTGAGTGCTCCGTTCCTCTCACCATGACCCACGAGGAACAGGCGTGGGCACAGCAGACAATTCCCCAACGTCCACCCCAGCCTGGATGATGTACACCAGCTGTGGCAGGTCTCGCTCCCTTTTCAGTCATTAGTGCAGGGGTAGGCTGAATTATGTTCCCCTAGGAAAGATATTTTGAAATCCCAGCTCCCAGGGCCTCAGAATGTGACCTGATTTAGAGATGGGGGTCTTTCAAGGGGTCTTCAAGTTCAAATACCATCAGGGTGGACCCTGATCCAATATGACTGTTGTCCTGACTAAAAGGAAAACTGCGGGCGCAGACCTGCACAGGGAGAGCGCCATGGGAAGCATGGAGGTACCCCACCACAGGGCGGGAGCTCCCAGGAGCCGGGAGAGAAGCCTGGAACAGGCCCTCCCCTCGCGTTCAGAGGGCACACGGCCCTGTCCATACCTTGACCTTGGACTTCTGGTCTCCAGGCTGTGAGACAATACACCCCTGGTGTTGTAAGCCTCCCAGGCAGTGGTACTGTGTTACAGCAACATCCTCCGACCCTCATACAGCCGTCCTCGGTCAGCGTGGATGGTGACACAGGTGGAGAGCGCTGCTGGGGACTCTGAGAAGAAGCCACTCCCCTCCTGCCGGGGAGGGGAGGCAACACGTGAGTAGGGCGGGTCCAAGAGCCTCAGTCCCTCAGGGCCTGCACCTGGGCCTCCCCATCCGGGAGACTCTTGCTGCTCACATGAGCTGAGCTTGCAGAAGCAAGAGTTGCATCCCCACGTTCGGAGGGCACAGAGGGAGGCAGTATCGCGCCCAAGGATGCGAGATGAGCGCGTGGCAGAGGCGAGATTTGAACCCAATTCCATCTACCCAAGGCCAATACTGACTTCCGCTTAAGAGAAGGGACATTTTGGCATCCCGGGCTGCTGGAGGCAGTCGCTTTCTGCCATTCTTGCTCTTCACCTGACTCTCTTGGTATCTTAGTCCACTCTCAGCTGTGCTACCATGACCTAGATTCTAATGCAAAAATGCTAGTCTCCTCCATTGCTGGCACTTTCCTTCAGACGTAATACCACCGCCATCCGACCCCACGCCCCTCAGACCATTGTAACCACCAGGGCACCGGAGCAAGCCTCCTGTCCTTTCCTCTCCTCCTGCCTCTCCCAGGCGTGGTCCCTGCCAGGTCTCCCCAGTAGAGAAGGCAGGAGAACCCTCCTCGGCACCCCAATGGCAGTATGCCTGTCCTCACACGGTTGCTCCCACACTGGGCTGCCGTCACCTTGGGGGCAGGGACCATGCTACCTTTGGATCTTTTAATTCCGACTTGGATTTCGTGGCCCTTGAAAGTCCAGGCGACATCCCATCACTTCGCCACGTCACTCTCGTCCCCTCATTCAGCCACTGTGTGGCCCCTTTTCCACGGGACGCCCTGTGTGAGGACGACAAAGGTGGTGCCCACACAGAGGTACCTGCGTGGAGGAAAATACAGACACACAAGAGAAAAAAACAGAGAAGGAAGCTGTGAACACCAGGCTTATTTCAGGAAAGAGAAATGGCTCCACGTGTTTGGTACACAAAGCTGTTAAAGACGAAATTGGAGACGCGAGGAAAACATTAGGCCCTGAGCGCCGTGAAAGCCGCCTTAATGGCTCAGGACTGATTGCCTGGGAGCAACATGGATGAAACCTTTTTGGGCATTAAGTGTTGCTCTTCTGCATTAAATACGTACGGAGCTTAGTTTCTCCCCCTGAAGGGGAGTTCGCACCCCAAAGTTCCTGGGTGGCAGCTGAACAAGTGAAGGGGCAGTGCTGACCAGAAATGAGGGTGCTGCCTCCTTCCCGACCCGGTCCTTTCTTTGCGCGTCAGCAGTACTGGGGCCTGGGAGAGAGCATCTGACTCAGTGAGACTGTTTTCCATCAGTTTCCTGGGTGTAGCCTGGCCCTGCTGGGCGGCAGGGCACTGGCCATAAGAATGTGCTGGAAGGGACTTCTTAGATGTGTTTAAAGGTCAAGGTCAAGCACATCTCTCCCCGTTTGGAGTCTCATGCAGCTGTAGGGAGAGAACCTTTCAGCTGCTAGGAGAGCCAATTAGAGCTAATTATAACCCAGCTGACCTCCCGTGGCACTGAAACTCCTTGTAGAACTTACCAGCTTCTTGCAACCAAAGAAAAAGAAAGTGTCATTTGGGTTTGCACTCCCATTTGCAGAGACCACGGGTCCTTGTGTAATGGATTCTATTGTCCCCTAGCTGCACATGACAATGACCGGGCGGACTTGAATCACTGACACCAGACCCTGGGCCAGAGTGTCTGGTGCAGCTGGTCTGAGGTGGGGGTGCAGGCACTCGTATTTTTTCAAATATCCCCAGGTTTGAAAGCAGTGATGTATCTGAATCCGCCCAGAGGGATAGCTGAGCTGCCCGGAAACCCAAACTCCGCCTCTCCCTTCCCACTGTGGACAGTTTTGGACTAGCTGGCATCTGCCACATCAGGTCCTTGTGGCAAAGATTTTATTATTCATTAACTATTCTTCACTCTCTCAGATATTCCTAAAACTTGCATTTTCATTGGATGTTCTTGTTTCTTAACCAAATGCATCTTCTTTACAAGATAGTTTTGGAAACTATTTATTGTATCCAGTTAATGGGAAACTGAGTCCATAACATCTAGTGATAAATTGGTGTGTTTTATAATTATAGCTATGTGCTTGCTATACGTATGCATATTATATTTATCTATAAACATATGTCCTTATTTCCATACATACACAAACACACACACAACACACTCAACACACACACACACATCTCCCAAACCACAATGTCTTCTTTTTATTGATATTAGAGAGAGGAAAGAAGAGGGAGAGAGAGAGAAACATTGATGTGAGAGAGAAACTTCAACCACCTGCCTCCTATACAACCCCCACTGGGGATTGACCTGGGTATGTGCCCTGACCAAGAATCAAACCAGCGACCCTTCAGTGTATGAAACAACAATCAACCAACTGAGCCACACTGGCCCAGGCTACCACAAAGTCTTGTACAAAGCAGATATTCAAAGGAAATAATTCTGGAAGGAAGAAATGAATGATTATGCACATGGAAGGATATGCATAGAAGCTGAAACTTTTAAATTTTATCCGCATTTATAAATATATGGGTATATAGCTTATATGTAAATATAACCTTATTTCCAATTGGCATATGATAAGAGGACATCTGTCATAAACTTTAAATTCTTTATTCAATCCATTTATGTAAAGAACGGATGTATGCATATAGCAGGATGTAAGTTTAAACTTTTTGAAACGTTAGTATAGCACATTGATGCTTTTAATACTGAATAAATAAATAAAACTTCATTCTTTCCTTATTATTAAGTGGGTGTTTTCAAGAAGAGTCATCAAATATAATCACAAAGTGAAACAAATAGTTAATTTCCAGAAAAAAATTTAAGTTTTAGATCATGAGACTAATGCCAAATGACGTAAGAAACCATTGAATCCAATAATTTTAAAAGGTTTTGGTCTGGTTTGTAGCAGCAGAAGAATCTCAGCAATCAGGGCTTTAAGGAGGTTGTCTCAGGAGAAGCATAAGAGGACATGCCCTAGCTGGTTTGGTTCAGTGGATAGAGCATCAGCCCCCGGAATAAAGGGTCCCAGGTCGATTCCTGTCAAGGGCACATGCCTTGGTTGCAAGTTCCAAGGCCCTGGTCAGGGTACATGCAGGAGGCAATCAATTGATGTGTCTCTCTCACATTGATGTTTCTCTCTGTCTCTCCCTCTCCCTTCCACTCTCTCTAAAAATCAATGGAAAAATATCCTCGGGTGAGGATTAACAAAAAGAAAAAAGGGAGAAGAGGGCACGTGATTGGCACAGCAAGCAACTTTAATGATAGTAGCGGTTTCGGCAGATTGATTCGCACATATTCTCTCACTTAGTCTTCATGACAAACCCATGAGGTTGAATAACCATTTAGATGAGGAAACCAAGTCTTAGCTCTCAAACTGGTTTCGTCATTTGGCCAAGGCTGAGTGGAGGGTGGAACATGGATCTGCCTGCTCTGAGTGCCTGAGTGTTTAACCACTTAGCATTTAAAATGGGCCCTAGCTGGTTTGGCTCAGAGGATAGAGTGTCAGCCTGCGGACTGAAGGGTCCCAGGTTCGATTCTGGTCAAGGGCACGTGCCTGGGTTGCGGGCTTGATCCCCAGTGGGGGCGCACAGGCAGCCGATCAATGATTCTCATCATTGATGTTTCTCTCTCTCTCTCCCTCGCCCTTCTTCTCTGAAATCAATAAAAATGTATTTTCTAAAAATAAAAGAGTCACATTAGCTTTCTTTGTTTTGTATATTTACTTATTTATTTATTATTTGTGCTTGTTATCTAGAAATCTTTATTTCAGCCCTAATTGTCTCCCTGCGGTAATGATGAAGGCAGGACTCGGAGATTTGCATAGCAAACACCCAGCAGCCCTCCACTGGAGCAGCTGAATTCTGAACTTGGCACCTCACAGCATTTATTGCTTCATTTTTATGTCTTTCCAGTTTCATTCTGGGCCAAATTTGTTCATATTTTTTTTCAAGTTCCAAAGGATGTGAGCGGTAGGATTCGGGATCATGATTTGAGGCCTACACGGACTCTACCCAGTAGATCAAAATGGAGCATTTTATTGCTAAAAGCATAACTTTAAGGAAAAAAACAAACAAACAAAACAATACCATGCCTCAGTGGCTTCTGTACATTTTACTAATGAATATTTATTGGACCACTCACAGGGTGTACAGTTTCATAGAAGCTACTTTGTGTAGAGAGCGGTTGTTTGGGAAAACCAGAAGGGCCTTAGGGAAGGGCCTGTGGACTTGGGAGGCACCTTCATCCCTCCCAGGGGAAAGTGAGATGCCATCATGGATACCTGCACTTGTTCAGTCCTCTTGTCTGAAAAGTTTTATTTATTTTAGAAATAGTTACAACCTAGCCGGGTACATATATCACCGTAAATTCCATTTAATGTTTTCCCTCACTGGAATCGCCTCATGAAAGACAACAAAAGCCTGCAGAAGCGTCAATGAGGGAATACGACTGTCAATACCGTGTGTGTATTTGAAAATAAAATGGCACAATTAGGTACAAGGAAGAGTCTGCATTAAAGTTAATAAAAATCAATGCAGAAGAAAGCAAATGGCATTTTGGTGTCTAAGTCATCTTGTCTTTTAGCAACAGTAAAACCTTTCCCTTTATAAGGCTCCTTCTATAGAGCTGGAATGGTTGATGGAGGATGCCAGGAGCTAGGCTTTGGCCCAGCGGGTGTGGCTCAGTGGCTGAGCCTTGACCTATGAACCTGGAGGTCACAGTTCAATTCCCGTTCAGGGCACATGCCCGGGTTGCGGGCTCCATCCCCAGTGGGGGACGCGTAGGAGGCAGCCGATAAATGATTCTCTCTCATCATTGATGTTTCTATCTCTCTCTCCCTCTCCCTTCTGTGCTGAAATCAATAAAAATATGTTTAAGAAGAAGAGGAGGAGGAGGGGAAGAGGAAGAGGAAGAAGGAGAAAAAGGAGAAGAAGGGGGAGGAGGGGGAGGAGGGGGAGGAGGAGGAGAAGAAGAAGTTTAGCTTTGGCCAAAGTCCTCCAATTCAGCTCCATGGACAAAGGCAGCTTCTGTTCCACCACAGCTCCCCCCATCACCCTCTTCGACTCGCCAATTAGAAATGTTGACCAGCAAGTACTGTTCCAACTATGAAATCAAGTCGAATTCAGAGGAAATGGAAATTTGGTAGAAAAGTGTCTGCATTAGATAGTATTACATTGCAAGTAACAAAATGCACTTAATAACTGGTGGCTACATCTTTGAACAGGTGGCTTAAGTACCTGAATGAAAAATAATAAATCTGCCCTCATTTTATTGAACTTCCCCATTTTCATGTCTCTAAGCAGCCGTTGATTGCAAGACACGCCATCAATTTAATAACTTTCCAGGGGAAAAGAAAAGTCCCACCGCATTGAATATGCATATCAATTATAAGAAACATTAATCTTAGAAATGTTAAAACATGGGGGGAATGTGCCTTTGAAGAGAGGAAACACAGCAAATGTAAATTTATACTTAGTTTGAAGAGCACTTTTGTGTTCATTATCTAATTTAATATTACCACAGTTTCATAAGATAGCTATGATTATTATGATGATGATTATTTTCACTTTACAGATAAAAAATGCCAAATCTTCAAAACATTACTTAACTTGCTCAGGACCACACAGATGGTAAACCAGTTCTCTAACCCTCTGATTCAGGATTCCATCTTCTTTCCACCACCTCATATAACCTTTCTGTCTTAAGCTAGCAGAAACGTTTTACCTAAAATCTTTTGCTGACCACTTGTAAGGACAAATGATTTCTTTAATTTTTCTTTATTGTTGAAAGTATTATTGGTGCCCCCTTTTTGCCTATAATTGACTTCCTTCACCCCACACTCTCCTACTGCAGATGTTTCATAACTGCTCTTAAAATTCCTGCAGGCTTAGCTCAGATTGTCTTCAAACAAGTTCTATAGTTGTTGTGAGTTTTCGGTTAACTAGAGATAGAGCTATCTCAAAGGCTGCAGGCCCCCAGGGAAGATCACCAAAAGCTCCACTGGATTCTAGAGCAGCCAGCTCCATGCTATTCATTTAATCCTTTATCTCCGGAGAATGGGCACCTGTTTTTGTAGATGGAAACTTTGGATTGGCTACATGACCCTAGGCCTATTGTGAATGTTAACTCCTTACTACATCCGTGGCCTGAGACATGTACAGGGCCGGCAAATGTTCACTAACTGGGTGTGCAGTCAAGTGTTTCTACAGCATCTTCGCGGTCTGACCAGGGTTTGTGCGTGGCTCTCTCTGTTTGATAGATGCTGGGAGTGGATTCTGCTGTGGGACTATGGCTCTGTCTGGATGTGACTCGGAATCCTCCCGGGAGCTTAACAAATCCAGAGTTGGAAGGACACTTGCCTAGTAGAGACGTGTTCCATGGTGGCAGCACCCAGGGCTTGAGAGTGGAAGGACAGACAGCACTAGGGAAGGACACACAGTGCCTGCCAGCCAGCAGGGTGGCTTGTGTGTGTCAGGAGCAGGAACGTGCCTGTGTCAGCGCAGTCAGTGCTATGACCTGAAAGAGAACAGACAACCTTTGAGAGAAGAATGGACGCTCTAGGGCTCATACCTTGGCCCTGCAGGAAGAGGTCTGGCGGTCACTGTTTCCCACTTTGAACAACAGGCAAATGTGATTTGCAGTCCATCCCCCCACCTTCCTGCAGAGACACTGTTTTGGTGGCTTTAGAAATAAATAGGGAGTTTCTATTTTTGTTCCAATAAATACCAACAAGTAAGAACTATTTGTTTCTGTCATTAGTGAAAGATCCCCCTCAAACTACACGTTGAGTGGTCATGATTTAAGAATTTGGATTTGCTGTTAGCTTCAGGGGCTGGCTTTGAGCTTTTGGCCTAATTTTCTTACTAAGTCACTTCTTACCGTTTAGAGAAGGAGAATTCCAAGGCGGAGTAAATATTGTAGCAAAGGCAATGAGAAGGAAGACAGAGAATTGCCAAAGGCAACCTAATGGAGATTCCAAAGGTAACGCCAGTGTAATGATGCAGTAACCAGACCCTTTGAGAGACCAGGGTCCTGCGCATGGCCTTGAAACAACCCAGGAAAAGCAGACAGCTCCTTCAATGCAAGAGAAACATATCACTTCCTCTTCGAATGGACTTTGCAAATAGAAGGAGATACTTACAAAGCAAATAAGAAAGTTGAGTTGGTCGTTTAAAAACACCCTAACTTGCCACAACCGGTTTGGCTCAGTGGATAGAGCGTCGGCCTGCGGACTCAAGGGTCCCAGGTTCGATTCCGGTCAAGGGCATGTACCTTGGTTGTGGGCACATCCCCAGTGGGGGGCATGCAGGAGGCGGCTGATCGATGTTTCTCTCTCATCGATGTTTCTAACTCTCTATCCCTCTCCCTTCCTCTCTGTAGAAAATCAATAAAACTTATTAAAAAAATAAATAAAAATAAAACACCCTAACTCACCCGGTCGGTGTGGCTCAGTGGTGTCGACCTATGAACCAGGAGGTCACGGTTTTATTCCTGGTCAGGGCACATGACCAGATTGCAGGCTCAATCCCCAGTGTGGGATGTGCAGGAGGCAGGCAGCTGATCATTGATTCTCATAATTGATGTCTCTCTCTCTCTCTCCCTTTCTCTCTGAAATCAATAAAAATATATTTTTCCCCCCTCCCTTCCTCTCTGAAATCAATAAAAATATATTCAAAAAATAAATAAGTAAATAAATAAATAAAAAACACTCTAACTATAAAAAAAAATCCAAGTGGTTACTTCAATAGAAGCCTCTTCCCTAAAAGTTACGTGGAGGCGGGCTCCCTGGGGTCACCCTAAGCCCTGTCAGAGGCCAGGGAACACACGGGTGACCCCAGCAGCCCCCGTGGCCTTCGGGGACCTGGGTGTACTCTTCCCCCTGCTGTAGAAAGGGAACAGATGTCCCCTAGGCATTTTTTCTCCAAAGGACCTCAGAATGTAACAGCTGCTGTAGGCTGAAGCCGTGCCTTCCAGGCGCCTCTGAAAATGAGGGAAATTCCTTCCTTCCTTCACCACCCTCCCCAGTCTCCACCCACAGCGCTGAGCCTGCACACAGAGCGTGAGGACAGATCTGATCTACATAAATCAACATATTACTCATTTTCTAGCACTGCCTTTGACAGCTGTTACATGAGCACATTGTTAGAAACTGTCAAGCGGTGATACACAGTGCCTTTTACAACATATGTTGACTTTTATCTAATGTGGTTCCATAATTAGCCCCCGGGAAAGCGAATCCGGGCATCCACCTGGCTGTGTGATCTCAGTTAACCTTTGCTTTCTCCTGAGGAAGGGTGGCATGGTGGGGGTGGAGATCCCAGCCACTGGGCCCCCAGGACTCAGGGCATCAGTAAGCCCTGATCTGGATAGGGTAGGCCACACTTCTTCCCCCTCTGCCCTCTGCCCTCTCCAGGAAAAATATGTCCACAATCAAAGGCCGGGAGTGTGGAGGGAGGATTAGAGAGCCGCTCAGGCTGTCAGACCCACCCAGGCCTGCAGAAGCCTTGAAATCCTTACTGAAAAGTCCCCCTGGAACCTGGGCCATTCAACATTAAAGAACTTGAAAGCAAAAGCCGAACATTGCTTTAAATATCTGAGGTGCTCCTCTGTCTTTCTCTGGAAGACAAAGGCAAAACTTGCAAACTACACATGGCAATAAAGCACATTTCCACTCCGTTTCTGAGTTCAGTGGGTCACTTAGCAAGGTGGTGTGAGGGACGGAGGGTGAGTTTAGGGCAGGGGTGGGCAAACTTTTTGACTTGAGGGCCACAATGGGTTCTTAAACTGGACCGGAGGGCCGGAACAAAAGCATGGATGGAGTGTTTGTGTGAACTAATATAAATTCAAAGTAAACATCATTACATAAAAGGGTACGGTCTCTCTTTTTTTGTTTTATTCATTTCAAACGGGCAGGATATGGACCGTGGGCTGTAGTTTGCCCACGGCTGGTTTAGGGTAAGAGGGTCTGGACTCAAATCCCAGCTCCTTCATTTACCAACAGTCCTTGAAATTTGGCAAGCCCTCCATTTCCTCGGCTTCAAAGGAGAATAGGGCAGCAGGTGCTGTGTCCTTGTCATTCAAGCCCGTTTTTCTCCATCGTCTTCCAGCGCTATGGACAATGCCTAGATGGAGAAATGTTTTTAATGACTGAATTCACACACATAGTATTCCAATGAAGACCACATGAGTCAATGTAGAAACATTTTGAGGTCAGAAAAATCTATGTCCAAATCTGACTTCACTTTCAACATTTGGTTTTAGGAGCCAAGTCAGAGATAGAGTTCTGGGTATGTTGGGAGCAAGGGACCAGAATAGACCTGAGAGAATCTGAAAGGCATAAATAGGACTAAAGGCCCGAGAGCTTTCTAAGTGTCTATTTTAAATAGCTGAAGACAACTAGCATTTCTCACATAGGCAAAACCGTAGAAAAGGAAATCCCTAGAAGAGCTTCTTCGGAAAACACTGTATTTCTATCCTGGTCCCATTAGTTACATGTCTAAGCCACTCACCAGCATCTGTTCTGCTTTCCTCCCTCTGCGAGCATCCCCTCAGGCACTGCAGTGTTAGGGCAAGTGTGGCAACTCATAAACCATATAAGCAAGGTGCCGGTGCTCAGGAATGCTTTCTGCTGGTCTCTGGGTTTAGCTCTAGGGATGCACTGAAGACAGGATGCCATCCTTGCCCTCAGGAGCTAATGGCCCCATGGATGAGCTCTGTAAAGTGATAGTACAGTAAGGGCTACAGTAGAAAGGGGGAGAGGGAGCAAAAGACAGAATTCCAGGGAGCAGACATTCAGGGTTTGGGTAAAGATTAGAATCCAAAGTAGAAAATAAAGATGCCATGGGGGGAGGGGGGGGGAGAGTTGTAAGAATGATTCCTTGTTTAATAGTATTAGCTTCTACGAAAATTTCAAGTAAGGTAAAAAACTGAGAAAGATTTATTGCATATATCATTGGCCAAGATGGCACAGGGGTAGGTTCTTACACTGAGTGTGTCAAAGGCTCAAAAGGTGCATGAATATGGCCCAGGCACACCAAAAGCTAGCAAGACAATTGGATAGGAATAAAAGCTCTCTCCTCCCTATTCCTATAAGAACTGAGGGCTTGAAAAGAAAGGAGAAATGGTCTTTGAGATGGGAGCCCACCATTCTCCCAGGTTGTGGCACCTGAATAAACCTGTTTTCTTTTGCACCATTACCTGTTTCACAGTTTGGCTTTTGTTGTGGCAGGCAGTAGAACCTGCATTTTTGATTATAGAGGAATGACTTGACCTACAGATGACAGAGTATCAGTCCCCTTCTTAAAACCCTTAATCATTTCCTCCTTTTTTAGGATAAAGATAATCCATTGCAAAGACAGGTATAATTCAGCTTCTGTTTTTCTTCCTGTCCTTCCCCCTAACTTCATCTTCTCCTTCCCCTTAACTTTCACTCCCAGACACCTAGTTACTTCTCCATTCCCTTAAAGTGCCATCTTCTTCCTTGCATCAAGACCTACATGTGTGCTATGCTTGCATCATCAAAGACCTTCTTTCTGTCCCCATTCCTTCAGCCTTCATCATCTAGCCAATCATCTGTCAGGTATTGATTAAACATCACTTTATCTGAGCAGAGGGTCTGCCTAAGCCTGTGTCAAATAGATTGTTCCTTCCTTATGCCAAATGCCCTTGCAAATATCTCTTCAACGTGTGTTAGAACTCTGAGCTCCCTATGAACAAGGTAATTTTTGTCTTGTTTGTCACTATTCTCCCTAGGGTGTAGATTATTAAATGAGCTAAAAGTGATTAATAAACAAATAAATGAATGAATGAATGAATGAATGAATGACATGACTGACTTGGCTTGTAGAAACTCAGAACTTTAGATTAGAAACAACCTCAGAAGTCACCTAATCTTCCTCCTACCACATGCACACATAATACATGTCAAAGCATTTTCCAAGCTTTGCACCTCCTCACCCAGCTCAGCAGTGAACTTCTCATGGACAAGGACAGCAGCTTAGTATTCATCTGGGAATCTCCTTCCCCTGGAAGACCTCTAACTAGAGAGTTCCAAGAGGGTCATTATCTCCAGCCACAAACTACAAACTATGTGGTCCAGAGACAGCGAGGAACATACCTAAAGGGGTTCATTCCAACAGCTCCCACTGCCAACGTACTTGCCCTGGCTTTTCCTGCTCAGTGTCCTCATTTGCATGGCTTCATTGAGAGTCACTCTAAACGCATTGCCAACCCTCCCTTGCATGTCCTTCTCTAGAATCCGAGATTTACACTTCACCATTTTTATAATTTCATTTTCTTCCAAGGATCCCCTGTCCAGATGTCACACTGTGCCTCTGTCACTGGCTGAATGCCTAGCAGAGCCCTAGGCTTCTCCTTGGTACTGTGATCTCTATTATAGGGAATGAGCGAGGAACCAAAGACTGACTCTCTCTCTCTCTCTCTCTCTCTCTCTCTCTCTCTCACACACACACACACACACACACACACACACACACACACACACACGTTATAAGCCCCAGAAATGAGTTTACTTCATTTCTCCATCTTTAGGGCAGCCTCCAGCTTCATATTCTCCGCTCTTGGCAGCAGCCTTCGCCTTTAGGAGAAAGACAAGCAACTTTGGAGTGATATGGAAATCACGCCCCAAACATTTGCAAGCCTTACAGGACTTGGAGCTGGTCCCAAACCAAATTCAATCAGCCCATTTTCACCCCCCACACTTGCGGCTTCCAGCTGAGACTCATCTCACACAGTGGAGCCCAGTGAATGCGGCGCACCTGATACACCCCCAAGAGGTCCAGCCCCACAGCAAGGCCCCCCGAGAAAGGAGGCGTGGAGGGAGGGAAGGGAATAGAGCCAGGCTTCGGACAGCTGCCATATGGAGCCTGCTTTCCACAGAGGCTCCGCCTGCACTGAGAAGGACCTTGGGCTAAAACGCGAGTTTACACAGCAGGGAAGTGATCCTGCTGGCCTGTTGGACCCAGTTCCTGAGCTTCGGAGATTGAAGATCTTTAGCCTCTCAGGCTCTGGCTCAGAAAGCCCTAAATCCCCCCGTCTTGTCAAATTAATAAATGATATTTGCAAGTGGATATTGTGATACTGTGATTCCTCCTCCTCTCTTGTCCAGAGAAACCTCACTGTAAAGGATTTCCTGGCTTCGATCCTCTGATGAGACAGTGAAATTTCAAAGGAGCCGTAAAGCGAGGCTGAGGAACGCCTTCGGCACACAGTCCCGCGTGCTCTGAACAGGGAACAGTGAGGTGCAGCGTGCGTCGCCCCCAGAGACAGGAGGCTGTGGGGGATGAGTGAGGATATGAATCGCCAATCAGAAGCAGGAGAGACTGACCAAATGAGCGTAGGGTAAATGTTGGACCTCATTCCAGAGGACGAAATGTGAAGTGCTTGCCCTAATCCTTCTCAATATTGATGATTAGACAATACTCTCTCCGGCTGTCACACGTCACCAACTCTGACAGCCATCAGTACATGCTAGCCCTGGATTGCTTTAGCAAAGCCCCTATCAAATCCTGTTCTATCAACATAAGTATCAAACTCTTTAGAGGGTTTGGATCTCTTTAAGTGATGCCTCGCTCACGGCCAGGTCACAGTCTAACAGTCTGAGGAAAGCAAGGTCAGGGGAAGCAGAAATCTGAAGGAAAAAAACGCCTCCCTCCACCTCTTGTGAGCGCTGGTCAGCTGCACTATCTACAGCAGTGGTTCTCAACCTTCTGGCCCTTTAAATACAGTTCCTCATGTTGTGACCCAACCATAAAATTATTTTCGTTGCCACTTCATAACTGCAATGTTGCTACTGTAATGAATCGTAATGTAAATATCTGATATGCAGGATGGTCTTAGACGACCCCTGTGAAAGGGTCGTTCGACCGCCTAAGGGGTCGCGACCCACAGGTTGAGAACCACTGGTCTACAGGGTCAGCACTCCCTGTCCGGAGCTGCCTGGGCATTCTCAGGATGGAGACATTTCCCAAATCCAGGGCCCATGCAGACTGCTGGGGTCAAGTTCATTGCCCGCCTGCAGTCTGCTTCACCCCTAGAGTCGCTTCTCCTGCACTAACCCAAGGATGGGGCTGACGTTGGGCTAACATTCCTGCAGGGGGCAGAGAACATCCCCGCAAGGATGATGATGAAAACAAGCCATGAAACTTTCATCCGCATTTTCATAATAGGAGTTCCCACCAGCGGCATTGTACATGGAGCTGGCACGATTCCCTTTTGGCCAACATCCTCATGGTCGGAAGCAGAGAGAGCACCCACGTCCTTCCCGGAGAGGGTTGGTCAGCGCCTCTGGACACCAGCCAGGAGAGGGCATTTCTCAGGGCCCGGTCTCCCCCCTGCTGTGAGTTTGACTGCGCTGCTGTTGCAATGTGATTGCCAGAGTTCTGAAGCAATGTGCCTCTAAGAGGCAAGCAGTAAGGAAGAGGGACATCCCTGGGGCCAAAGACCATCATCTCTGCTTTGGAAAATGAGACAAATCCAAGTCCACTGGCTCCTGGGAGGTGGCCAGGCCAGACAGAACAAGCCTGGGACAGAAGCTAAAGAATTCAGTAAGTCCCAAAGGGTAAAAGCCTGCCTTCACATCTGGTGCCAATTGGGCTGAGGGGAGAACTTCTGGGGTCAGAGCTGAGGGTATAAAAGTTTAAATGCCAAAAACATGAGAAAGTTTTAAAATGACCTATACTGCCTCCCTCTTCCTGAGAGAAACATTGTCTATAAGTTGGTGTATGCTCTATATTCCTTATATGTTTATATCTAAACTAGAGGCCCGGTGTATGAATTCATGCATGGGTGGGGTCTGGCCAGCCCGCCCCGATCAGGCTAATCGGACTGGGCTGGCAAGGGGAGGGGCCCCAGGTGGTTGACAGGCTGGCCCTGCCCCCTGGTCGAACTCAGGGTGAACTTCCAGCCGAGGGGACAATTTGCATATTACCCTTTTATAATATAGGATAGTGCCACAAGTCCAAGATTATAATGTACAGTCTATTTTGTAACCTGCTCTGTCTGCCTGAAATACCATGAAGATGCTTTTATGTTGCTTCTGGCTCAGTCAAAAGTTGTTTATTATAAATGGAAGCCACTCAAACTAAATTCAGTCACATAGAATTTATTACATGAATCAGGAACCCCTCCTAGAGCCTCAAGGACAGCAGGGACAGGGGGGACCAGAACCTGTGTGTGGTGCCATCCCCACCCTCTCTACACTGTCCTCTCTCTGTAGCCAGTCCCCTGCTTCTGTGAACAGCAGCGACCAGTGGTGACCAGCGGCTGCCCTGCTGGGCCTCTGTCATCCACAAATGCATAATGCTAACTTCTTAAACTCCCAACCCAAATGCCCAAGATAGGTGAGCTGGCTGACTCTATCTCATGTGTATACCCTTGAGGTCATCAGCCCAACTGGAGGGAGTGGGAGAGGCAGGAAATTGACCTGCCTGTCCACTAGGAAAATGGACTTATCTACAAGTGCAATTTACTGTCTCTTCAGAAAGGATGCCATGAAAATAGCCTTTGCCCGTCAGGGTAGACTAACTGCTTCCTTGCTCACATCCCCATCCGCTGTGGACCAGTGGGGATAATGCGGCTGAGGGCAAGAGGGCTCTGCTACTGATGGTCATGCAGAGAACATGGCTCCTTCCGCCTGTGGCTCCCTTACGCTACAGGGCATTGGAGTCCTCGACTGGCCCGTCTAAGATAGAGGCGTAGGCCATGTGTCCTACAAGTGACCTTTGTAGATGTAGCCCTGGAGGGGAAAAATGACTGTGTGGCGACCCCAGTGTCACTGTTCTTCCCCCTTTTGTCTTTTACAGCCCCACCTCCCTTCAGGGCTGTCAGTATCCCTACTCCCTTAAATAACTCCTCTCAAGAAAGGATCTCGAAATTATTCCAATTGATGTAATGATTATGGATGCGATGGATGACACCTTATATCACTACATGTTTTTTTTCACACGCCCAAGGAAGATGGGCCCCTTTAACATAAATATACGATTTAAGCAAAAAAAAAGGAAAAGAAAAAGTGTGGAATTTTAGGCAGCTGGTGAGGTGAGAGTAGGATTATTTGGCTTCCTGAGTTTTCTCAGGCTGCCTTCCAGAAACAAGGTGCTACCTGCCCAGCTCTAAATGAAGTCTAGCACCATCATGAAAACATACACAACGTTGGGGAAGGAGAAGGGAGGGCTGGAAAGAGACATAAAAAAATTGAAGATAAGCAACGAACTGGATAACATTCTGGCTGAAGTATGGGAGATGTGCCCTATGTGGTTGAAAGTGTGCTTTCAAGTTTCTGGTGGGAAGGCAACAGAGAGCAGTGGGTGGCAGCAGGTGGGTAAGCTGGCACTGTGGTCAGGTTGCAATTCCCGCCCGCAGAGGACAGTCCAAGCACACAGTCCACCCAGCCGCCCAGTCCCTGGCCAGGCCTCCGCTGCTCCTGCTGGAGCCACAACTCCACAGCCTCCTGTTCTCCCTCCGGGCATCTGCCAGGCGTCTTCTCTTTGCCAGGCCCCACTCTCAGGGCCCAGCCCACCCAGCAGCCCCAGCCATTCCCACCAAAGGGGGCAAATGGAACAGTAGGAAGAGCTTCCCACGTCCTAGGTCCTGGGATGTTCTCCCAACGGCCTCTCCAGATCTTCTGGGAAATTCCTGACACAAGCCCAATGGGGATTCCCTGTGATGAGCCATAAAAATCCATTAGCGTAATTAGATCGGACACACTATGATGTCATTACACTCTCCTCCTCTGTCAGCTCCCTCCATTAATAAGCACACTCCAGAATTACAGCTGCCTGGTCCTGTCTCCCTGGGCCTGAATTCACTCCTGTGGGCGGAGGGGATGGGAGAGAGTAAGGTGGTTAGTGACTTTGCACTGACTTCCCAGGGTCTCTGCACCCCCTCTCTCTGCACCTGGCACCAGCTCTGCTGCCCACTGGGATGGGAATCCACTCGGATCTCCCCAGAGAGATCATGGAAAGGCCTGGAAGAGGCCCCAGGAGAATCGGCCCAGCCAGCATCAGGAGAGGGGGTGGGGCAGCAAGCTCCATGGTGCAGAGTCTAGAGACCTGAGCCATGGCACAGTAACCGTGGAGACAGACTTCTGGCTAAACCACAGACCGCAGACTCAGGAAAAGTTAGAACCAAAGGAACTTCAGAGACCATCTGGTTTCCTTTGTTCACAGAAAATTATAGATGGGCCTCTGTCATTCAAAGCCCATTTCAATGTCAACTCATGGGTGCCCCCAAATGTCAGCGCTCGCTCTCTCTTCAAATACCGGACCAAGAACATTCTTCACGCATGTGAGCTCTCAGCAGTGGGACAGGAGTGAGGGGGGAAAGGGAGAAGGTGCCTTCTCCAGGCCAAGCTTCTAAGATGCATCCTTACCCCACCCCACCCCTGCCTTGCTGGATTCCCTCTTCCGCCCTCTAGTGGAAGAGGCAGCAGCCCTTCCCCAATCAAAGAGCCTTGATGGGAAGGCCGGAGTTCCTGCAGCGCCCTGGGATGGGATGCCATCTGCTGCCCAGAAATGATCGCGCTGTCACGTGAGCAGCAAGCGGACTTCTCTTGTACGAAGCTCTGAAATTTCCAGCAGCTCCTGCGATCTTCCCTACCATCGCTGCAACCCAACCAAAGCTGGGAATAGCCAGAGCTGCGCTGCCGGAAGGCAGCATGGGGCCAGGAGCTAGTCCCTGGGTTAGGGTTTCGTTCTAGCATCAGCTCTGCCATAACCAGCCCTGTGGCCCCAGCAGTCACGGGGCTTCCCCTAAGAAAGAGGGGCTGCTTGGGGAAGCATGCCCGCCCCCTGCTCCCGCCTTGGGGGCTCTGAGCAGCACCTCGTGGCTAAGCTATGGGGGCCTCTACCGCACAGAACTGTCTCCCCTTTGCCTGCTGGGAGCTGTGGCTTCCAAGTGAGACTTCTGTCTGCAGAAATGAGCCCCTGTGGAGGGAGCTGATAAGCAGAGAGGTCGCAGCCCCTGCTCCCAGGGAACCTCTGTGGACCTTGCTTTCTGCCCGGACCACTCAGATGCTCTCCTCTCTCCTTGGAGCCCACTCACACCTGCTTGCTTCTCAGTCCGTCTCAGCTCAGAGCCAAGTGCAAATGCGGCTTCTCTGGAAACCGGTGGCAGCCTGTCCCTACCCATCACCCTGAGCCTGTCTCTCTCAGGGACTCTGGGGACTCAGGCATGGAGACAGCAAAGACACCAACACGCACAGAGGCCAGGGGCCAAGGGGACAGGCCTCATCCTGGGCCTTCCGTGCATTGCTCCACGGAACCCTCACCGCAGCCCCATGAGACAGGCACGATCCCCCTTGGTGCGGGCAACAGAACCGAGGCTCCGTGAGATGCCGGAGGTCACAGCGCTCATAAGCAGGGCGGCCCAGAGGGTCCAACCCTGGATCATCCGACTCCAAAGCCTTTGACTCCAAACCTGGCCATGCCCACTGTGCTCTTCCGGGGTCACGTGGGGAGAACCGGTGTCCTCTCTCTGCCCCCTCACCGCATTGCCTGTGGCTCCGAAAATAGGGCGGAGCTCCCCTTACCCATCGCTGGGGAAGCCAGGCCCCGGGGAAGGGGGAGGATGGCTCTGGGTGCTGGTGAGGGCCTCCCCAGAGCTCCTTCCGCTCCTGGCCACCCTGGGGGCAGAATGCAGACTCTTCTGTCTTCCGCCCTCCCCACCCTCTGAGGAAGGCTGAGCAGCTCTTCTCCCTTAAATTCCATAAACAGCCCTAGCCGGTGTGGCCCAGTGGATAGAGCGTCGGCCTGCAGACTGAAGGGCCCCGGGTTCGATTCTGACCAAGGGCACATGCCTGGGTTGCAGGCTCAATCCCCAGTAGGGGGCGTGCAGGAGGCAGCTGATCAGTGAGTCTCTCTCACCATTGATGTTTCTCTCTCTCTCTCTCTCCCTCTCCCTTCCTTTTTGAAATCAATAAAAATATAATAAAAAATTAAAATATATTAAAATTCCATAAATATTCACTATGATGTAAAGTATATGTGCATAGCAGGTGGGGGGCAAACGGGGGGAAAGGGAAACATCTGTAATACTGTCAACAACCAAGATACATTTTTGTAAACAAAACAAAAATAAAGTCTATGTACTCAGTTTTACATCCTGGTATGAAGCCATTTAAAATAGACCCAAGGAATTCCGGCAAACCACCCTCTGTGATGCTTGCTTGCTATTTTCTCTCTCTTTTTCCCCCTTCCCTTCTTTGTATTTTTTCGCTTTTCCTTTCTTCTTTTCTCCTTCCTTTCCACTCTTTGTCTCATCTGATATCACTTTATCTAAGGTGAGGGAGGCTAATTACAATGGTAACTTTCCCAGCTAAAGAGAATAAAGACCATGTCAACGCCAAGTCACATCACCCACACCCTGTTCTCCTCCAAACGCAGTTACAAGCCAAGATGAGACTGGGCAGGGGAAGCCTGGTCCCCACGGAGACCGTCGCCCCTTATGAAACACGTTCACACGCGCAGGCTTATCTGAGCATCACATCTATGGGACAAGCACGGGTCACAGTCATCCTCCCATTCAGTGGATGAGGAAACTGAGTCTCAAATGTACGACATGAATTTCTTCAGAGAGTAAGACCTCGGTGGGGGCGGTGGGGGGGGCGATTTCCTGAGGACCTGCTGGGTCCCGGGCTTCCGGAGGCAGGTCTTGGTGAGGGGTAACGCCGGCCTGGAACCCGGCCTGGAACCCGGGCTGCCCAGCTCCCGCCCACAGG
>NW_006300017.1:1469214-1470377 GCF_000327345.1 Myotis davidii
CTCAGCAGGAGCTGGCCCAGGCCCACTCCTTCCTGCCTTCTCTCTGTAACCCCTCCCCCAATCTGTTTTCCTCCCCATTTTACAGGTGGAAAAAAATGGTGACACAGAAAGTAAGTGGATTTTTTCTAAGATTCTTCCAAGGGGGTAGGGGAGGGGTGTCATCGTCTTGAAAGGACATTCCATTTGCCTCCATGTGTTCAGGCAGAATTCCCTCCACCCCCTCCCCCCGTAACCCACATACAGACTGCGCCCTCTCTCCATCCCCCCAGCTCCTCCTCTGCACACCACATGTCAACACGCAGGTTCCTCCAAAGTCTGCGGGAAGATCAGAAAGCTAGAGCAGCAAAACCCTTGGATAGTGGCAGGGGGTGACAGAGCGGAAGGCAGCATGGGGCCAGGAGCTAGTCCCTGGGTTAGGGTTTCGTTCTAGCATCAGCTCTGCCATAACCAGCCCTGTGGCCCCAGCAGTCACGGGGCTTCCCCTAAGAAAGAGGGGCTGCTTGGGGAAGCATGCCCGCCCCCTGCTCCCGCCTTGGGGGCTCTGAGCAGCACCTCGTGGCTAAGCTATGGGGGCCTCTACCGCACAGAACTGTCTCCCCTTTGCCTGCTGGGAGCTGTGGCTTCCAAGTGAGACTTCTGTCTGCAGAAATGAGCCCCTGTGGAGGGAGCTGATAAGCAGAGAGGTCGCAGCCCCTGCTCCCAGGGAACCTCTGTGGACCTTGCTTTCTGCCCGGACCACTCAGATGCTCTCCTCTCTCCTTGGAGCCCACTCACACCTGCTTGCTTCTCAGTCCGTCTCAGCTCAGAGCCAAGTGCAAATGCGGCTTCTCTGGAAACCGGTGGCAGCCTGTCCCTACCCATCACCCTGAGCCTGTCTCTCTCAGGGACTCTGGGGACTCAGGCATGGAGACAGCAAAGACACCAACACGCACAGAGGCCAGGGGCCAAGGGGACAGGCCTCATCCTGGGCCTTCCGTGCATTGATTGCTCCACGGAACCCTCACCGCAGCCCCATGAGACAGGCACGATCCCCCTTGGTGCGGGCAACAGAACCGAGGCTCCGTGAGATGCCGGAGGTCACAGCACTCGTAAGCAGGGCGGCCCCAGAGGGTCCAACCCGTGATCATCAACTCCAAAGCCTTTGACTCCAAAACATTTCTGGC
>NW_006300017.1:1471562-1472959 GCF_000327345.1 Myotis davidii
AATTCCCTCCCCCCCTCCCCCCTTAACCCACATACAGACTGCGCACTCTCTCCATCCCCCCAGCTCCTCCTCTGCACACCACATGTCAAAACGCAGGTTCCTCCAAAGTCTGCGGGAAGATCAGAAAGCTAGAGCAGCAAAACCCTTGGATAGTGGCAGGGGGTGACAGAGGATGAACTTCAGTTGGGGGCCAGAGACTGACCTCAGCCATGAGCCTGGGCTGGAATCTGACTGTCTGAGATGGGAAAGGAGGGGGGTGAGCAGAGAAAGCCCGCCAGGGAGAGCGCTGTCCACTCCTGCCAGGCCCAGTCTCCAGAGCAACAGAGATAGACTGGGAGTTCAATTTCTGTTTGCCCGAGCCAGGGAGAAAATCTAATTAAATATGGTGTCTACGTTTGGAGAAGCCGAGATGGGGCTGGAATATAAAGTGTGTCGGCTCCCCACAGATCACAGGGCAATATTAATAAACCCACAGGAGGGGACAGCCAGATCCCTGGGTGGTATTGATAAAATGCAAAGACAACGCCGGCTGGGCACAGGGCATGGTGGTGCTGATGCAAGCCCACGGGGACGCCTCCCTTCTGGGGCGCCTGAGAGGCCGGTCCCCCCTTTGCCTCCTCCTTGCCCCTCGTGGCTGGGACTCGGTCTCACGTCTGCTCCCCATGAGCATGGGGAGCTCAGCTGAGAAGGCTGAGCCAGGACAGGGAATGAAGATCACACGGGAAGAATAAGCGAGTTTCCATTCAGCAGAGAATATCTGGTCAGGACGAAACAATCATAGAGACACACTCCTTTCTCAGCAGTCCACCTCTGAGAAGGGGCACGCTGGCTCCACTGGAGGAAAAGGAAAGTCTTTCTTAAAAAATATATTTGTATTGATTTCAGAGAGGAAGGGAGAGGGAGAGAGAGAGAGAAACATCAATGATGAGAGAGGCTCATTGATTGGCTGCCTCCTGCATGCCCCACCACGACCACCTGGTTCACAGGAGACTCAACCACTGAGCCACACTGGCCGGGCAGGACGTCCCTTTTCAAAGAATGCAGGAACTCCTTAACAGTGCCAGAGTGCCCTGTCCAGGGTGGCTCAGTGGATAGAGCGTCGGCCTGCGGACTGAAGGGTCCCAGGTTCGATTCCGGTCAAGGGCATGTACCTTGGTTGCGGGCACATCCCCAGTTGGGAGTGTGCAGGAGGCAGCTGATCGATGTTTCTCTCTCATCAATGTTTCTAACTCTCTATCCCTCTCCCTTCCTCTCTATAAAAAAAATCAATAAAATATGTATTTTTAAAAAGTGCCAGAGTGTGGACCACAGAGTCTAGGGGGAAATTCCTAGAGATGACTTGCTACTGCTTGCTGGCTTCCCTAACTGCCTAAGAACTGTTCCGGGGGGGGGGGGGG
>NW_006300017.1:1473152-1476860 GCF_000327345.1 Myotis davidii
GGAAGGGAGAGGGAGAGAGAGATAGAAACATCCATGATGAGAGAGAACCATTGATTGGCTGCCTCCTGCACACCCCACACTGTGGACCAAGCCCGCAACCCAGGCTTGTGCCCTGACCGGGAATCGAACCGTGGCCTCCTGGTTCATAGGTAGACGCTCAACCACCGCACCACACTGGCCGGGCTGGGGGGCTTCTTGGTGAGCAGAAGCACCACCCCCCTCACCCTCTCCACCGGTACTGTGACCCTTCTCAATGGCCGCTGTCTCGGTTATAGTGAGGCTCCCATCTCAGCGGCACTAGGCTGTCCTCTCGCCTCTGTACTTACTGGCCATCAGCTGGTGTGCTATGGCTTTGCCTTATTTCCCCAAGCTTTCTGTGTGACAGCGAGCATCTGCCTACAGCATTTCCAGCAATTTTTATTATGTATTAATCTGTGCTCTGATGCTGCCTCATTTTCCAGGGACTGTGTGTGGTCATAACAATAGTTGTCACTCTAAGGAAGTCCATTTCTGCCCATACAAGCAAACTTTACATCTATACCTTGAGTCCTGGCCCATGTGATTCAGTTGGTTGGAGCATCGTCCTGCACACTGAAGGGTCATGGGTTCGATTCCCGGTCAAGGCACATACCCGGGTTGTGGGTTCCAATCAGGGAGCTTACAGGAGGCAACCAATCGACATTTCTCTCTCTCTCTCTCTCTCTCTCTCTCTCTCTCTGTCAAGTTTTTAAAAGAAAGGGGTAAAATCATTTTTCTTTAAATAAGCAAATAACCTATACCTTGACTTCCCTGCCCCACCTCTCCACAACCAAGCTCCACAAACACCCACCATCCTCGTCTTGGCAACTGAATTTAGAATCAGAAGGTGTTGCTTGAGAGCTGGTCTCCAGCACTTAGCCGTGTATTTTGACCTCTCTGGCCTCTCTGAGGCTCAGTTTCATCCTCTGATAAATGGGAATGATAATGACTCAACCACTCGGATGGGGTAGAGAGACTGAGATGATCTACGAGCAAGTGCTCTCGAAGCTCTGGGACGGCTCTCTGGCCGCCAGCCTGGAGAAGTGGGATCCTTCCGCAATCGGGAGAGAGCCTAATTACTGTAATAGCAGCTTGCGTCTGCATTGTGTATCGGAGCGCCACGCAGCCCTTATCAAACACTCGATTTGATCTTGACAATGTTTTATGAGGTTTGTCAGGATAGCTATTACTGTCTTCGTCTGATGGATGAGAAAACTGGATCGCAGAGACACCCGGGGATCTTTTCAGAGGCAAAGCCGGGTTATGACGTTCTTCAACTTGTTGCCTTAAGAAAAAGGCAGACCAGAATGGCAATCAGAGCCAAATGCCCATCTAACCTGACCGGGAACATCCTGGCTGGCCTCCGCCTGGGCCATACCCCCTCACTCCACCCCCTCGCTGTGTCCATGTGACTTCCAACAACTGTTTGTTACAACCGAGGTACCCCCTATTCAGGTGAACGCACAGGTTGGGTTACAACCAAGGTACCCTCAGCAGCTCCTGGGTGAGAAGAAAAAAAGACTCTAAGCCTCCATTCTCTTTACCATCACTCATCATGTCCACATAACTTCCCTTCGAGCTTGGGCCCTCCCCAGTGGATGTCATTCATTTACTTAGGAGTACCTGCTGTGTGCCAGGCACCGGGCCGGCTGCTGGAGAGGCAGCTGTGAATGAGATGTGCACCATCCCTGCCCCCGGGGGATGCACTTAGGTTGTACTTTACAGTTCACAGAGCACGGCTTGAGTCTCTCACTTCATTTCCAATCACCCTATTGGAGAGAGAGAGAGAGAGCAGGAATCAATATTTATATGCGTATGTTTTTTTATTTTTAATGATTCTCAGAGAAATTAAGCCACTTGCCCTTGATTACACATTTTAGGAAGTAATAGCGCTGGGACTTCAAGTTTGATGTTCTTTCTGCCATAGGAAAACTGAAATTCTGAATAAATAGAATTCAGACCGACCATGATACAAAGAGGACTCCTACAGTCATGATATCCCGCAGTCATGGATGAAGGCGTTTCTCCTGCGGCCACTCATTCGTGTCCCGGGAGCACTTCGGGGTGACTTAGGGTCAGAGGAATAGGAGAAAGCTGGGCTCGGAACTCAGAGAACCACAGCCTAAGAACACAATTGAAACAGACTCAGAGACACAAAGAACATGCTAATGATTGCCAGAGCGGGTGGGGGCTGGAGGACTGGGTGAAAGAGGTGAAGGGAGTTAAGAAGTACAGGTTGGTAGTTCCAAACGGGATGTAAAATACAGCATAGGGAATACAGTCAGTAATGGTGAAATAGTTATGCAGTGTCAGGTGGGTACTGAAAATATCAGGGGGAACACTTGGTAAACTCTATGATTATCTAACCACTATGCAGTCAACCTGAAACAACACGAAATAATATTGAATGTAAAAAAATAAAAGAATATAATCTTGTCATTTGCAACAACATGGATGGACCCAGAAGGCATTATGCTAAGTGAAGTGAGTCAGGCAGAGAAAAACAAATAGTGTATGGTTTTACTTATATGTAGAATCTTTTTTTAAAAAAAATAGACTTACAGAAACAGGGACTAAAGCAGTGATGGTGAACCTATGACACGCGTGTCAGAGGTGACACATGAACTCATTTTTTTGGTTGATTTTTCTTTGTTAAATGGCATTTAAATATATAAAATAAATATCAAAGATATAAGTCTTTGTTTTACTATGGTTGCCAATATCAAAAAATTTCTATATGTGACACGGCACCAGAGTTAAGTTAGGGTTTTTCAAAATGCTGACATGCCGAGCTCAAAAGGTTCGCCATCACTGCACTAAAGGGATGGTTACCAGAGGGGAGGGGAGAGGGGGATGGGTGGAAAAGGGGAAAGGAATGTAGTCATTCATATTGTGGTAAGTTTACATGGTGTCAGATGGTTACTGAAATGAGTGAGGTGATCACATTGTAAGGGATAAAAATGCCATATCACCATAGTGTACGCCTGAAACTGATATACCTCTATAATATTGTACACCACCCATACTTAAATAAAATGGTAATCACGCACATTAAAATCTCCGTCTTTATCAGGTACCCTGGTAATCTGGTGGGATTCTGATGCCCACGGAAGTTGGAGAAGGCCTGCTTTATGCCCAGCTGTGCACAGGTGGACACAACTTAGGTCCCCAAAGGGAATCTGAAGCCCTAGGCCTGATTCACGGTGTTGGCATTTCCCTTATCCACACACACCCCCACCACCACCACCCCCACCACCCCCATTCTACGCCTTGTGACGGGCGTCCTAGAAGCCCCGAGGTGTGCAGGCAAGGACTGCGCTTGGTGGAATGCCAAGGAGACTTCACTCCCTCAGCCTCTGCCTAAAGCCAGAGAGAACAAGTTTCCTCCTCCCTCCAAAACAAAGGCCCACTGTCCGTGGTTTGCTCCCAAGCCAAGGAGCCCTGAGTGGGAAGGGAAATTGCCCCCCACAACTCCCCAAGACCATGGTTGGTGGCTGGAGTGCAGGGAATAGGGCAGGAATACCTGAGAAATAAGTAGATTGGGGTTGAATGAAGAAGGACCAGCATTCTAGGGACCAGCAGCCGGCAATACGGCAATACTGAGTCAACAGCACCATCTGCTGGCTGCAAGATGCCACATCACGCCCCGGCCTGATCCAGGCCTGGCGAGGGGTGAGGGGGGCTGGGGGG
>NW_006300017.1:1476959-1483647 GCF_000327345.1 Myotis davidii
TCTCTCCCCAAACCCCAAGAAAGCTTGAGGCCAGAGGAAGCCCTGCCTTTCCCCGGTTGGCACGCAGACCCAGAGAAGCCCTCCCCAGAGTGTGAGGGGAGTCACGGGGTCCAGCTGGCTCCAAAGGGGCAAGTCTCGGAGCTCACAAAGTTAGGACTCTGTTTCTTCTAGGCAAATGTCACCCACCTCAAAGAGGTACAGACGCTGACCTGACGAAGCATGATTCTGACACACGCTCTCACACACTGGCTCCCACATAAACGCCCGATGGTTTTATTTGAAGTACATGTCGGTCTGTGGTCCCCCAGCATCTTTAGATGCACCAGCATCCTTCACCTCCCAGTGTCAGCTCCAGGAGGGCGATCCCTGAGTATCCTATAGGCGGTGGCTAAGTCACCAGCTGCCACCGCAAAGGGCTGATGGGAGTATTTTCTGAATATGCAGAATAACAGCCACCCGGGCAGCATGGCTCAGTCGTTGAGCGTCAACCTATGAACCAGGAAGTCATGGTTCAACTTGATGTGGCTCGATCCCCACTGTGGGGGTGCAGGAGGCAGCTAATCAATGATTCTCTCTCATCATTGATGTTTCTCTCTCCCTCTCCCTTCCTCTCTGAAATCAATACAAACATATTAAAGGGGGAAAAAGAGAAGATTCGCCAACAACCGTCTCATCAGAAAGGGACAGTGCCTCTTCCTGGCATTATCATTCCCACGGGCACCACGCTGTGGGCGATGCTCTGCCAAGTGCCAGGCACGTGGGCACCCTTTCCAGGGGTCCTCTCCCTTGATCCTCCTGAGGACCCCAGGAGCCTGAGTCACAGGTTGGTTGAGCCCCTCGCTCAAGGTCACACAGCCCCTCACTCAAGGTCACACAGCCATCAAATGGCGAGCCAGGATTCTAGCCCCAGCCACCTAACACGGGCGGGGGAGGGGGGGGGGCAAAGCAGGAGTGAAGGAGTGAGCAGTGAGGAGGGGGTGACCAGGGAGAAGGGGGAGAGGCCAGGTGAGCGGGAGGCGGGGCTGGGGACTGGACGGGCCGAGGGAGGGGTCAAGCCCAGAGGAAAAGCCCCCAAAGCAACAACCCATAGGCTGGGCCGCAGAGCCCTCGGGGAGGCGATGGAAACCGAAACACAGCCATCCGGGGTGCGGGCACTGCGCAGTCAGCGCCTACCGGAAAGTCCCCTGAGAGGGGCCTGGGCAGGCCAGGTGCCACATGTGTTCGAGTCCCAGCTCTGCCCTCCACTTTGCACCCCTTACTCCACAGCCCATGCTGCAGCTGGTGTGGAGTCTCAGAGATTGGCAGGCACCCCTGGGAGCCCAGGCCCCCCCCTCCTCCCCGACACCCCCCCCCCAGCCACCTGGCCCCCACAGCACGCCTGCCAGAAGTTGCCCCATCTCCCACACTTGCCCTCTGTCCGGAGCCCTTGGCATTCTAACAGCCAGCCCGTGTTTCCCCTACAGGTTTGGCTGGGCGCCTTCTATCCTCCTCTGGAGATGGACCAGGTCCCCCCTACCCCACCACCCCGCACCTCTCCGTGAATACCCAGGGCGCTGACTGGGTCTCCCACCACATTGGGTGCTGTTCATTAGAGCAGGTGATGTTAGTCCCCGGCTGGCACCTCACTCCGCAGCCACAGACTCAGGGGTGTCCTGTCCCCCTGGTACCCCGAGGCCCTTTATGGCAACTGAGGGCTGATCTATACATAGACCCCAGAGGCAGAGGCTGGGTGAAGGCCGCTGGCTCTGCTAGAATGAACGACTTCTCCTTTCGGCAATGCTGCACCCTGGATGGGAAGGGGCCTCCCCCTACCCCCACACCACCACCATCACTACCACCCCCACCACCACCATCACTACCACCACCACAACGTCCCAGGTGAAACTCCCACAGGCCTCATCAGCCCGGACCTGCTCCCACGCCCACCCCCATCTCCCGCACCCCACCCCCTGGCGGGGAGATCCGTGACCCACAAACCCTTTATTAGCTCTGTCTGCTCCATTTAACTACACAAATGGCTTGGTCACAGCTGACTGGTCCCAAATTTGCCAGTGATTTTCTTGTAATTTACCGTGGCTCAGTCCCCTGTAATACAGGTAGAGGAGGAATATTTGTTCCCGAACTCCCCTCCCGGGGTTAATCGTGCTCAGAACAAAACTCCATTTGAGCCACTTAATGATTGCATTTCCTCCCTAGGTGCTGAAGGAGCTGCGGCCCTAAGACGAATGCAGGTCCCCCCTCCCCAGACTCCAGGTGTTTGTGGGAGACGGAGGGAACTTCTGCGCTCCTTAACTGTTCCTCCCAGCTCAGAGCGAAAACCAAAGGTCTTGGCAAATACCTGAAGCTGGGTCCGTGCCCCTCTCGCCCCCGAGACGCCCTTCCTGGCCAGCGTGTCGGGCTCAGCTCCTGCCCTCCGGGTCCTCCAGCCAGGCTTCCTGGGGTTATTTTGCGCCTGTATCACCCGACCTGTGTGCTCACCTGGACAAGCCCCACCTGGGCGCTCACCTGGATGAGCCCCACCTGCTCCCCTCTCAACCTCCTCTCCTGTTCTCCCCAGCACACCCTGCCTCCTTCCCGTGGGTTTTCCCTTTCCTGGGAGACTCCTCCTTTACTGCCAGAGCCTGGGAAGCCTCGGCCTAAATGTCGCCTCCGCTGGGAAGTTGGTGAGTTTTCTCTCGAGCAGAGAAAACCACCTCTGAGCTGCCATCTATACTCTTTCCTTTGTTTTCACACCAGGTTTGACTATTTGCTGGCCTGTCCACCCGCCCCTCTTCCACCCTGAGCTCCTTGGGAGTGTGGCCAAAGACACACCCGCTCCCCTACGACCCAGCACGTTGCTGGGTGCAAATACCCACTGCGTTTTGCTTGAATGACTAGCTCAGTTCATGTACGTGAATGTGAACTGACTTCACCATTAAATTAAGACACGCAATGGCCTTTCTACACCCGGCAGCACACACCCAGAGAGGCTAGCTCGCCTTCCGGAAACCCTTTCCCATGCAAAGGGTGCCACCTGATGGTGTCTGGAGAAGCAGCCTCTGAGTTGGCAGAGTGGAGAGGGCTCTGTCCCTCTATGTCAGTGGTTCTCAACCTTCCTAAAGCCGCGACCCTTTAATACAGTTCCTCATGTTGTGGTGACCCCCAACCATAAAATTATTTTCGTGGCTACTTCATAACTGCAATTTTGCTAGTTATGAATCGTCATGTAAATATCTGATATGCAGGATGTATTTTCATTGTTACAAATGGAACATAATTAAAACATAGTGATTAATCACAAAAACAATATTGTAATTATATATGTGTTTTCCAATGGTCTTAGGCGACCACTGTGAAAGGGTCATTCGACCCCCAAAGGGGTTGCGACCCACAGGTTGAGAACCGCTGCGAAGGGGCTCAGCAGCACTTGAGCTCCAGCAGCCTGCGTGGCAGCCACTCCTTGCCTGCGAACTGAAGGGTCCCGGGTTCGATTCCAGTCAAGGGCACATGCCCGGGTTGTGGGCTCCATCCCCAGTAAGGGGGCGTGCAGAAGGCAGCCAATCAATGATTCCCTCTCATCATTGATGTTTCTAACTCTCTCCCTCTCCCTTCCTCTCTGAAATTAATAGAAAAATATTTTTTTAAAAAGAAATGTTCAAAGCTTTTTAGAAAAAGGGGAAGGCTATAGGTCCGAAACTTGGATCTCCATCAAGAAAGGAAGCGTGCTAGGGAAGACACAAATCAACACCTGAGTGAAACATATAAGCCACACTTACCTCAGGAAATCCCTCCCGTCTCAGTCCACCCCAGTTCTCTCCAGCGCCCCTCCTAACCTTCCAGGAACACTCAGCATGGTCTTCCCGCAGCGCTAGGATGAGTGTATTCTGTCACCCAGGCCTGAACGCTGTGTCCCCAGAGGCAAGCCATGAGGTGCTCAGTGTCTGGTAAATGTAAGAATGAAAGAATGAATGAATGAATGAATGAATGAATGGCAAAACACTGATACCAGACACCACGATGGTGGGTAAATAGCATGTCTCTTTATTAGCAGTTCGCTGTGAATATTCCAGTGTTGCCACTGTCGCAAGGAAGGGCTCACCCACTGGATTCTCTCTGTCCAGGTGTGGTTGCTCCTCAGGTCAAAGAGGAGGTGAACATTCTTCTTACACAGGCTTCCCCTTGACCCTGAAGGACATCAACCTGGGAAGCAGGGAAAGGACGACAGAAATGATCACACAGGACAAGATGTGGGATGGCTCCTCCTTCAGAGAGCTGGACGCAGGGAGCGGGGAATCCACGTTAGAAACAGGTGGTGGTGTGTCGGACGGAAGCCCGGCAGCTTCAAACTTCAAAAGCCCCTGCAAGAACCTCTGATTCTGCCTCTCAATTGATATTTGCAAACCACTGACACGGTGTGTGGCACAGGCTGAATGCCACGGTCCTCAAGGCAACCTTCCGAAGTCTGAGGAAACTGAGGCACAAAGCCATAAAGCAACTCTCCACGGGGGAGCTGGACTGGAACGCAGCGTCGGCTCCCAAGACTTGGCTTACCCTCTGCCATCTGCATAATGGGCATGAACTATGCCCCGTCTTAACGTTGTCTTAAATCAGATGAGAACTCTTGACTAAGTGCCTTGTGCAGAAGCCCCATATAGTAAATGCTCAATAAATGCCGCATTACATCTCCATGGTCTTCCTTTAAGCTCATCGGGGGTCAGCTGATTCTAAATCACTCCTCTAGCCCCACCCCTTTCCCTTTCCCTTCCCCCCAACACGCCCCCCGCCCCCCATGACAGCCAGCACAGTCTTTCCCTCCTGGCAGGAGCGCAGTAACCATCTCCTGAATGCATGGTTTCCCACCTTCCAGAGCCACATAAACAGCCACTGTTGTGACCCCTGCTACCAAGTGCAGGCCAAGAGGCCACGTGACCCAAGTCATGGCCCTACTTAATGGCAGGGCCCAAACCCGAACATAGTCTCTCCTGATTCCAGTGCCCTGCGATCTTGTGGTTCAAAATGGGGTCAGCAGTGGCATTGCCTGAGAGCATCAGAAATGCAGACCCACGGGCCTCGCCACAACCTAACACCCCATCTCAGGTGGTCCCCAAGCCTGTGCACAGGTGAGAAGCTCTGGATTATGACACTACAGTTAAAAGAGGCAGAGAGGCCAGACTGAACTTGACTTGAAGTCCTTCCAGAAATCTAGTGAGTGACGTTCAAGGAATGGCAACATGAGAGATCCCTTTGGTTTCTCCCCCTGAAATTTCAACAACTTGAACCACGATAACTCAACAAAGGATTCCCCACTCAACATGCAGGCACACCTGAGCGATCCATGCATTGAAGCTACCATATGGCCCAGCAATCCGTCTTCTGGGTACGTTCCTGAAACACCCGAAAATGTGTATTCACAAAAATGTATGCATCCCTGTGTTCACTGCAGCCTTATTCATGGTGGCCAATACATGGAGACAACCAAAGTGTCCTTGGATAGATAAAGAAGATGGGGTACATCTATACAATGGAGTATCAGCCAGCCATAAGGAAAGACGAAATACTGCCACTTGCGACAACATGGATGGACCTTGAGAATATCACGCTAAGTGAAAAAAGTCAGGCAGGAAAAGCGAGGAACCACGTGCTTTCACTCATGTGAGATATACAACTGAAACTCATGGACACAGAGCAGCATGGTGGTTGTCAGAGGGAAGGGGGTGGAGGGGTGATGGGGGTAGAGGAGGTCTAATGTATGGTGATGGAACATAGTCTGGCTTTGAGTGGTAGCCACAGAGTGCAATATACAGATCATGTACATAGAAATGTGCACTCGAAACCTATATGATCATATTAACCAATGTCACCCCAATCAATTTAATTTTTAATAATTTTTTTAAAAAGGAAATTTAAGGGAGGTACTGCGGGAGCCTGAGGCAGCTAGTACCTTCTCTCCGACCCGCACTGGCCCCAAGTGCAGGCAATCAGCGGAGCAGGGCAGGCAGCCCATGCCTGGACCATCACCCCATCTGGACCTGGGAGCAGCATCTTACAGAGAGGTACTCTGCCCAGACCTGCTCCAGGCTCCGCCGGATCTAGGTATGAACTGGAGCTCAGGGAAACCATCGGAAGCGAGGCCGGCAGCCCACCCCACCTCACCCCACTAGTTCCCAGTGAGGAATACAAAACAACTTGTCCCAGCAGCTTACCTTCGTCTCACCTGCTCTATTCGATCACGCACAACTTCATCTCTCACCTCACTTGGCACTTGGAAGATGCGGGTATGGCTGCAACACACCATTCAAAGCCTGGGCTGTTTCCGTTTCTTTGCCACCAGGCATCGCGAGACTGCTGGGGTTGCAGTCGTGCGAAGGGTCAGTTTTGACCCCATGGCATGGACTTTTGAGCTGATCCTTGACCCTTCTAGTACCAGGAACTCAAGGGTACCCTAACTTCACTGTCAGCTCTGTGTGATCAGCCTTGTGCCATAGTCACTATGGTTCAGAGATCCTTCTAGAAAACTGTTACAGAGGCTCTGCAGGCACCTCATCGCTACTGTTGATTTTACTTCACCCTCTTGGATCTGTCTTCCTCTCCACGGTCCCCTTTCTGTCCTCCCCAACTCCACACCCACTCCTGCCTTCACAAACGCTCCACTCTAGTGAAATTGGCCTGCCCAGTGGATCCCCAATTTCTGTGTCTCTGGACAATGCCT
>NW_006300017.1:1485249-1487834 GCF_000327345.1 Myotis davidii
GCTGGGTGGTGACCACCCAGAAAAGATCCCCAGCCCATGGCCCCAGGGGAGCAGGGCAGGCAGCCCATGCCTGGACCATCACCCCATCTGGACCTGGGAGCAGCATCTTACAGAGAGGCACTCTGCCCAGACCCGCTCCAGGCTCCGCCCGATCTAGGTATGAGCTGGAGCTCAGGGAAACCATCTAAAGCGAGGCCAGCAGCCCACCCCACCTCACCCCACTAGTTCCCAGTGAGGAATACAAAACAACTTGTCCCAGCAGCTTACCTTCGTCTCACCTGCTCTATTCGATCACGCACAACTTCATCTCTCACCTCACTTGGCACTTGGAAGATGCGGGTATGGCTGCAACACACCATTCAAAGCCTGGGCTGTTTCCGTTTCTTTGCCACCAGGCATCGCGAGACTGCTGGGGTTGCAGTCGTGCGAAGGGTCAGTTTTGACCCCATGGCATGGACTTTTGAGCTGATCCTTGACCCTTCTAGTACCAGGAACTCAAGGGTACCCTAACTTCACTGTCAGCTCTGTGTGATCAGCCTTGTGCCATAGTCACTATGGTTCAGAGATCCTTCTAGAAAACTTACAGAGGCTCTGCAGGCACCTCATCGCTACTGTTGATTTTACTTCACCCTCTTGGATCTGTCTTCCTCTCCACGGTCCCCTTTCTGTCCTCCCCAACTCCACACCCACTCCTGCCTTCACAAACGCTCCACTCTAGTGAAATTGGCCTGCCCAGTGGATGCCCAATTTCTGTGTCTCTGGACGATGCCTTGCTCAAGGTGCATTCCTTGTAGCTTTGCATGTGAAGACAGAATTGATACTGCCCCCCGGGGCGGGGGTGGGGGGAAGGGAGGGGAGATCGGTATGTTCAGAGATCTCTCTCAACCAGGAGGAGCTGGATTGGGATTCCAGAGGAGAGAGAGAGAGATTACCCCAATAGAGGGTCCAGGAGACCAGAACCAGATTGGCTAAATCCTCAAGGCTCTTGCATCTGTGGGAAACCCGCCCCAGCTCCTGTTACCCAGTTCATGGGTCAGTCCAAGCAAATGTCCTCCCGGAAACGTTTTGCGAGGGCCTGGCAGCCATCCTAGGACTGCTGCGACCCGGGTCCCCGCGCTGTGTTTTAACCTAGCTACGCCACGCAGCTGAGGTTTAAAACTATAGTGGAAAGCGATGTCCCGATGATCTAAGCTGGGAAAGTGCTGCATTGAGAGTCCCTCGGATCAGCCATATCAGGCATGGACACGCCTCCCACACGCAAGCTTCCCTGTCTCCTTACTGGGCTGTGCCCACTTCGGATCTTTTCCCAGTAGAAAAACAGTCCCTAAAACCATAAATGTTGGTGACTGCAATTCACCAACATTTATGGTTTTAGGGACTTAGGGAAGGTTTTCCCAAAAAGCTCTTTCCCAGGGAGGGCTCCACCTCCCTTCCCGTTTGTAATTGCTGCGCAGTCGGATCCCCATTTCCATTGCTAATGCCACTGGAAGGGGTAAACACCTGAAAATGGATATCCTGGAGCAAAAATAAACTTCTCTGAGAAATATATCCTCTTGGAGAGAAGAGAGCAAAGCTGGCAGTGGGGTACGAGAAGGAGGAAGAGCATACAGAGATGAGAGAGGGCTCCTTCGCAGTTTAATCCCACAGCTCTTCTGGGAAAAGATCCCAAGTGAGCGCACCCCCAGAAAGGAAACAGGGAAGCTCCTGCCAACGGAGCGAGCCAGCATCCAGGCCCAGTTCCCCGCCTTGAGGTGGCGACTTCAGTGCCAGGATGGGGAAGGTCTGTCTGGGGCAGGCACAGTGGGAGGCTGGCAAAGCCACCAGAAGCACATAATTCCAGCCTCAGTGCCTGGAAACCTCCCCTCACCTCCCTGGCAGATGAGGGCTCCTTTGGCTTTTGCTTGTGAAGAGCTTATGTCCTTACAGCTCTTTAAAGTGCAGCCGCGTCTGAACCCATCAAACGCAAAAATCACTGAGGTCTGAGAGGTACTCAGAAGCGTTTAGGGGAGGGTGAGCAATCCCCGTGTCCCAACCCCTAATGTCATTTTAAAACTTAGGGATGCATTGGGCTTTCAAGGTGGCTACACTGCTCCCGGAAGACCCCTGGGGAAGGCTGTGAGAGTTCTCAGCCAAAGGCAAGGCATCGAGCTCGCGAGGAGAATGGCTGTGGGTCTGTGTTAGCCAGGAGCCCGCAGCAGCTGGCGGGATTGCACCTTCTGTGCTTCTCCCTCCTCACAGCGTGGCTCAGAGACAATAAGAGGGGCTTTACCTCCATCTTATGAACTGGATTCTTGTCCTTTCCTCCAGGACATCCTGACTCGGGCTTGTTAACAAATCGCACTTTGAGAGATGGTGCTTCACCTAGGAAAGCCGGGGAGGGTCCACGTGATCGCCGCCCAGGAAGGACCCCATGGCTAGGGTGGAGCCCAGCCTGGACAAGCCTCACCCACTTAGCCCAGATCCTTTGCAATAGGACAGTGATAGCGAACCTATGACACGCGTGTCAGAGGTGACATGTGATCTCATTTTTTTGGTTGATTTTTCTTTGTTAAATGGCATTTAAATACATAAAATAAATACAAAAT
>NW_006300017.1:1487990-1498424 GCF_000327345.1 Myotis davidii
ATAGGACCTCCTGCCTTCCCCCTCCCTCCCTCCCCATGCCCCCAGGATGATGGTCTCCAACGCTTCAGTTACCACATCTCTGGTCACATGGATGTCTTCGCCATGGATGGAAGGGCAGCTGCTGGACATCTTCCCCTTTATATCCTGGGAAGCCTCTTCTTCGGTCTGAAAGGTGAGTCATTTCCCCCTCGAAGGGTCACTTGGTATCTGACCCCCCAGTTCTTTCTCTTTGTCCTTTTCTTTTTTTCTTCCTCTCCATCACAACACACATGCCACACAACCACACATACAAGCTCTGTGTCTCACGGTGCCTGCAATGAGCTCGCCTACGGCTTCCTCCCCGTGGGGTTCCAGGGAAGTCACTCAGTCCTGGGCCTTATCCCAAGGGATTCCTGAGACACCCTGGAGCTGGGGCGACACCTCGGAAACCCTGCATCCAGTATGCTCGAGAAGGGCTAGTGGCAATTCCAGCACATCTCTTATAAAGATAGAAGCCCCAGCAGCCTCTAGGACAGTGGTTCTCAACCTGTGGGTCGCGACCCCTTTGGGGGTCGAACGACCCTTTCACAGGGGTCACCTAAGACCATCGGAAAACACATGTATAATTACATATTGTTTTTGTGATTCATCACTATGCTTTAATTATGTTCAATGTGTAACAATGAAAATACATTCTGCATATCAGATATTTACATGACGATTCGTAACAGTAGCAAAATTACAGTTATGAAGTAGCCACGAAAATAATTTTATGGTTTGGGGTCACCACAACATGAGGAACTGTATTAAAGGGTCGCAGCATTAGGAAGGTTGAGAACCACTGCTCTAGGACATGTGGTGTGTTAGACAGCTCCTGGCAGGGCCAATGAACTTGAGTTTCCCATTCTAAGGAGAGGGAAGTCCAGATCCCTGCACCCCCTGAGGCCAGCTCTCTAGAATTTGGTGTACCCTGAAGCAGAAAGGGATTTTTACTCACTTTTTTCAACCAGTGCTCTAGTACAGACACAGCCTCAGTTTCCACAACTTCGATGTCCTGCAACAAATCGATAAGTTGATGCCCTCAAAACACCTGGAGATCCAGCCCCTCTCTTTCTCCATTTTTATCCAAACTTAGACATTGTAAGGGCTTCTCTCCAGAAGTGCAGCAGGGGGCTCAGAAGGGAGAAGGATTCCGCCTGGCTCCCACCAACTTCACTTACCGAACTGGTTTTTGGTGGGAAGGGGCACCCTACACCTTTCCGGGCGAGAATGTACATAATCCATGTGGTAATTATCATCTTTGGACTTAGGCCAGGCCTTCTTCTTGGCTCCCTCCGTCCATTGAAGCAGCCTAAGGACTCTTCTGGAACAAGGCGGTCATTGAAGGAGGTGCCCACCTGATTGGCTGTCCAATGATGATGTGACAATGCCCTTTATTCTCCAGGGCATTGAGAGTGGAGATAGAAAAGGGAAATCATAAAGTAACCTACTTTAATGATGCCATAGCTCAGAAATGGGGATGTGTGTGGAGGGGGGCAAAGGGGAGGTGTAAGCAGAAGGTATAGCCAATATATGCCTGAGAAAGACACAAGAGGGAAGTTAAACAAATAATAGATAGATTGTGGGGCTTATAGCTGGTCACCCAGTTTTGACAATGCTGAAGGAGAACGATATTTTATGAATCAAAAGAATAAGTTTGTGCCCTCGTCAGTGGATAGAGCGTCAGCCTGCAGACTGAAGGGTCCCAGGTTCCATTCCGGTCAAGGGCATGTACCTTGGTTGCGGGCTCAATCTCTGGCCCTGGTCTGGGTGCATGTGGGAGCCAACCAACCAATAGATGTATCTCTCTCACATCGATGTTTCTCTCTCTGTCTCTCTCTCACTCCCTCCAGTCTCAAAAAAAAAAAATCAATAGAAAAATATCCTCAAATGAGGATTAACCAAAACAATAAAAGCTTTAAAAAAAGAATAAATTTGTAATAAAATGACCCAGGCCCTCTATTCATTCAAACAATGCCACTGGCATTTTTTATTCTTATAGAGAGAGGGGGAAAAGATAATCCAAACAATAAGAGATATAGCATAAAAAGTAAAAGCACCATTTCTCGTAGAAGATACTTCCTGATTATTCAAGTCACCCATGGATGGTGGCCTGCCTAGGTGGAAGGACAATAAAGTAGAAATGAAAAGGGGATTGGGTCATGACTTCAGATTTGGTGGGATGGGGAATTGGAAGGGGCTCAGGCAGCTGCTATTCCCATCTAGAACCTTCCCCAAGAAATTGAAAGACGTTTAGAATATCCCAAAGAACACTGGAAATCACGGGAGTCACTGAGTCTCTGGCTCCTGGGTGTGAAATGTGGTCCAGAGCCAGCCTGTTGGAGACCCATTTAGACAAAATGGTATCAAACCAAAAAAAAAAAACTATCTTCGTCACATAATTGAAGCGTCAGCCTCTCTTGTGGTTCTTAATCTTTTCAGATATTGTAAAGAAATGCAGTTAAAAACACGTGCATTCGCCCTAGCCAGTTTGGTTCAGTGGATAGAGAGTCGGCCTGTGGACTGAAGGGTCCCTGGTTCCATCCTGGTCAAGAGCATGAGCCTCAGATGCAGGCTCCTCCCCGGCCTAGGCCCTGGTCAGAGCGTGTGCAAGAGGCAACACATCGATGTGTTTCTCTCACCTCGATATTTCTCTCTACTTCCCCTCTCTTTCTCTCACTCTAACAATCAATGGGAAAATACCCTCGGGCGTCAGCCTCTCTTGTGGTTCTTAATGGTTTTGGATATTGTAAAGAAATCCAGTTAAAAACACGTGCATTCGCCCTAGCCAGTTTGGTTCAGTGGATAGAGAGTCGGCCTGTGGACTGAAGGGTCCCTGGTTCCATCCTGGTCAAGAGCATGAGCCTCAGATGCAGGCTCCTCCCCGGCCTAGGCCCTGGTCACAGCATGTGCAAGAGGCAACCCATCGATGTGTTTCTTTCACCTCGATATTTCTCTCTGCCTTTCCCTCTCTTCCACTCACTCTAACAATCAATGGGAAAATACCCTCGGGTGAAGATTTTTTAAAAAATGTGCATTTGACACAGGGATAAGCAAGTCCCCTTCCAGTTTATGCTCAGGTCATCTCCTCAGGGAGGCCCACGCTGGGAGCTCCATGTTCAGCAGCAGAGACCCTCCCTCTGCACTTCAGGGGTCCCTCCTCCTGCTCCGTGAGTCCCAAAAGCGCCTGCGGCAGCACTGAATTCTAAGTGATTTTCTTGTGGCGTGAAGTGTTCACTGTCGGTCCCCTCCCACTAGCAGGTGAGCCCTGGAAGAACAAGAACCAGAACCTTGTCCATTCCGTCCATTCCGTTGGGCCCCAAGGGACTGGGACAGCGGACTAGGACCCACTAGTGCCCTCAGTACACATTTGCTTAGCGAATGAAGGGTAGCTCCTTACCCACCAAGCCTCAACTCCCTTCAGAATCACGTTAAGACTGTGACTTCAAAATGGGTTGATGAGGGAGACCTAAGCCAGAGGTGACATTAGACAACATCGGGAAGTACTTCCTGGGTACAAATAAACATTAGAAATACACTTTTTTTTTTTTTAGCAAATGTTTATTCATAGCAAAATACAAAACATTTCTGAAGCAGACTAATGTTACATGAGAAACCATTAAATACTAAACTTCTTTTCATCTGTTTCACTTGCAACACTTTCCAAGCACACCTTCAGGGGCTTACACATCCGCTCATGAGATGCGCCTCTTTTTTTCTTCTCTTTTTGTCTGCTCATGTATGTGTTTTCTTGTTTTATTTTTCACTCGCTATATGAACATGCAGTGTTACTGGCAATGAGTTGGTTAGTAGTCGGCAAGCCTGAAAATACCAGTGAGTGGAGCCTGGCTTGGCCGCCTGAGCCACGGCAGCCCGAGCCACGGCAGCCCGAGCCACGCAGCCAAAGACTCATCCTCTCCCTAAGTGAGTTAGAGGCGTCACTCAGTTTTTAACTGGCGGGAGTCTAAGGCCAAAGGACTCACTGTCCTGGGTAACCAGGGAAGGCATTATTGCTTAGGGCCTCCGAGCAGGCGTGGCTCAGGGGTCCTCTCCAGGCGGGTCTTCTTTGTTGGTCGGGAAGAGGGGGAGGACCACCGTCAGAGCCCACCTAGAGGGGCAGCAGCTAGAACAGGCCCAGACCCAGGGATGAGAGGTCAGGGGCCACTGTAGGAGGAAGCCCCTTTCCCAGGAAAGCCAGCAAGAGCTGACGGTCTATGATTTGGTGGTTGGAGGTGCCTGCCTCCTGGACGGGCCCTTTGTAAATGCTTAGAGTTTGTAGACTTTGAGGAAAAAGCACCTAGTGGAGAGTGTAGCTGTTTCCATATACACCTCCGTTTCCTGACAGTGAGGACAGGGATGGAGACAAGATACAGGCCTTTGCCATGACCACCCCACCCCCAGAGTCAACCTGGGCCTCCCTCTCAGGCCCCCAGTGAGAGCATTCACTTTGGCATGTGCACCTGTATGGACACCACACACGTGTGTACCCACACACATACATACACACCCACACGCACGCCAGCCCTCGCACATGCACACACGCAAACACAAATGCCTGGTGTCCTTTCAGAGTCTACTCGGGAAGCAGAATGGTCCCACCTTCACCATCATCCTCTGCTCCAAAGGGTCCCCGTGGCCACAGGTCCCCAAGACCCAGCCCCAGGCTTGGCACTCGCTGGCATTCCCAGGCTTTTGAGAAGAAGATGACAGAGCAGGGAGCTCCCCAGAGACAGGTGATACAGAGTGTAGAACATGTTCATATAAGGCTTTGGTACAGCACCGATTTAATGTTCTCATAGTTTGATTTCTAAGTTGTCTTGTAGAAGAAAAAAAAGCTTACTGAAAAAATAGTGTTTTTATTTACTTTTCAGTTACATACCTGAAGTTCAAATAGTAAGCCTCGAGTTGCCATTCAAGTTCACACTCAAAGGTGTTCTGTGTGCAGCTGTACAATGTGTTGGTTTGTCTTGAATCGTTAACCAAAGTCAGCCAACCAATACCATGAAGTCAGCTGCCCGTGATCACTGACTTTAACCAGTTCATACATACAGAAAAGAGAAAACACAAAAGCCACCCTCCCCCACCTCCCTCCCCAAACCCTGGGGTGGGGGTGGGGGGTGGGGGTAAATCAAATAAAAAAAAAACAAAATACAGCGAAGTTTAAGGAACCAGTGGGACAGAGGAGGTTCAGTCCAGCTGGCCTCTTCAAGAACAGCACCATGAAGCACCCTAGCGCAGTTATGTTGTAATACTCGACATTCAGGAAATGGAAACCAGGCTGAAGGGTCTTCCGAAGACCTGGCATGGATGGAGGCTGACCCCCAAAGGAAGCTGAAGGAGGAAATAAAAGAGTCCGAAATGGGAGCCGGAACCCCCAGGACGAAACTGATAAGTCGTATCCAGACTCGTTAGAAAAGAAGAACGAATGCAAGAGGCATCTAGAGGTATGGACTCTTTAAGAGGTCTGGAGGAGGCAGTCTCAGAAGCCGCTCCCCACCCACACTGCCTAGTCCCCCCGCTCTGCATGTCCACAGAGCGCGGGGGTGAGATGGGGGAGCGCAATGCGGACAAAATTGCCTCCAGCTGTGCAATGGAAGAGTTCGATCCAGGATGATAAATTTCTCCCGGGACAAGAGGAAACGTTGAAGATAAAAGGAACCAGACGTCACTGGCAGGAAATAGGATGCGGTCCCTTGCAGTCGGGGGCTATGGAGAAGGAGCGCCTGGAGAAAGCACATCCCATCCCGTGCCCTCCATCTCGGGCCCCACAGATGGTAGTTCGGAAATGAAATCCCACGAGACGTTGATGAGATTGATGTAGACGACTTGGTAAATGGAGCTTTAAACTGCTATTCTCTACTAAACCAACCACTGCCCTGGTAACACTTCAGTCTAAAGTTCCAGCAATGGAGATCATTACATAACGTACCCCCGCTCCCAGGCCCTGGGCACTATACACAGGAGACATCCCTCACCCCAATGTCATGGCCAAGCTCTCATGGACAAGTGCGCTGTGTAGACCTCCTCTTCTCCTTCGTCCTATTATACTGTCCACAGTGGCTCGACAGCAAACAGAAGTGAAGCGACCCAGCGAAAAGTCAACGAGCAATGAACAAGCCCTTCTTCCCCAAGCTTTTGGTAGATGTACTGATAAAGGAGAGAAGGGTGGGGCCCACACTGATCCTTGGGTGAGCAATTCCCAGGGGGTCTGTCCGCTCCCAACACTCGTTCCATACAGCAGGCAGAGGTTGCCAAATTGAAACAATTCCACTACATGGGAGCCAGGGAATACAGCGCGGGCATATGGAACAGCTCATGTTCCTGGAAGAGACTGTGGGTCTCACAAGCTTGATCAGAGCACCCATTCCACCAACCTGTCCATTAACTGAGAGGTTCAAAGACAGGAAGTTTTGTTGACTCCATATCCCATCAGACCTCAATCCATAAATGGGAAAGACTGGCTCTTCAGAGAAACTGAAGCTCTTTGCTGGGCTATTTTTCCTCTCCAATGTCTACCTTTTCACCATCTGTCTGAGGGTGTGTGGCCAGGAAAAGGCAGAGGTAAGAATGGCATCCCCTCCCAGCTCCATAATTTCAAGGTAGGGGTTACGTGTCTTGTCTTCACTTTTGCTCGCAGAACTGAAGAGCCCAACTGGAGGCTGGAGGATGGGGTGGGTTATGTGCAGGTAGGTCAGTGACTCTTGATCTCATCTACCTGGTGGCCACTGAAGTTTCTACAGATCGAGCCTTGGACTTAACGTGGACAGAAGTCGAGTTTAGAACAACACGAGACCTAGTGGAGGGACTAACCCTCCGAGGGGCCTGTCGTGCTGAAGTAATTTATTCTACTAGTTGCATGTGCACCGGGTGTGGGACAGGGTGGGTAGAGCAAGAGAGGAGGGTGGCTCTAGAACAGGAATGGGGAGGCTCCTTTGTGTGTGGGGAAAGGGGCTGCAAGCCAGGAAGGGGCACAGAATGTGCCACTTTTTCTCTTGCTCAACCTCCCTACAAATTCTTACAAGAAACATCTGGCTGCCTGCCCCTCTGGGCTCCAGAGAAGACTGCAGGAAACAACCACCTCTGGGGACAGACACACAGCTAGGTGGACCCAGTACTGGAGCCCTTCTAGTACTCCTTCAGCGTCCTTGGAAACTGGGGATGTTCTGAGCAGGTATTTCAGGGACCCAAGGACAGTGCCTGAGGGAAGGGCAGTGACCCATAAGGTCTACATTATGGAGGCAGAGGGGTCAGGAGTCAGACTCAAGCTCCACCCTCCCTACCCTACTCTTCCCATAAAACCCCAACATGTTAAGAGTCCTTCCCATGGCCGAGCCATCTGGGTCCCTCTAATGATCAAACTCCATGGGACAAGAGCTCTCGGGCAGCTGCCCCTTCGGTTGGGGAAGAGGGGTCCTATTGCCTTTTAGTGGACAAGCCGGATGAGAGCAGAGAGACTCATCCATGAGTTTCTCCTGGCTGCCTGCACCACCTGGCCCTGCACCAGCTCCAAACACACGGCTCTCAGCTCCTGGCGAGTCGGAAGAAAGAGCCAGCGCCAGGGGACCATTGCCGTGGCTGCAAGGCGCGCGGCTGTCGCAGCAAATGCGAGGTCCTGAGTTCTCAGAGAGGAATCCTTCAGGGCCCACAACGGTTCCCGCTCCAATACCAGGGAGCTCCTGCTCCCCAGAATCTCCAGTTCTGGGTCAAGTGCTTCCGATATACTTTTCGGTTCTCTAAGTCCCAGGCCAGGCGCCAGAAGGAGTTTCCACCTGGCTCCCTCCTCCCCGTTATGCCCCAGGCCCTTCTCTCACTCCTCATCCTCCACCGAGTGTCCCGGGATGGAACCATCCCATCTCCAATGCCACCTTATTTTCCAAATAAAATACTAACTGGGGGGGAGGGGCGCTATATAGTATATTTATACTAGATATCACATTCACACGGGTTCCAAGAAACTGCAGCAAGAGCAAGCAGGATATTCTTCTCCGAGACAGTCCATGCAGGCAGCCTCCCAAAGCTATCTCGAGACGCCTCTCTCCCGCCGACGTCAAACCTCCGGGAGTGCCCGAGTCAGGACAGGCACTGTAAGCCCCTGAGCTACTGAGCTGGATCCCTTCGGGGGAACTGAGTACCAACCCACAGCCACATGGGGGCAAATGCAACTCTCTGTCTTCACCGTATGAAGCATCTGTGCCGACGGTTGCCAGCCATAGTGTCCCCATCCCAGTGGCAAGCATCACTGTGGGTCCTGGGCTAAGGAGCCATCCGACCCAGTCGCTCCCACAGCCTCCAGCTCGCTGGTCCTTTCTGCAAGGGACTGCTTTGTTGATTTTAGATTTGTGTATATACACATTTCCATCAGAAATACCCAAGCAACTCTGAACAGAGCGTCCCAAAGGAAGAGGCATAGGGGAAGGACGGGGAAGGCGGCGGGGGGGCGGCAGAACATCTCTAAGCACAGGTACAAAAATAAAGCGAACTATGACTTCATATAGATATATAGATATATAGATAAGCTAGCTAGATAGACTGTATATAGGTTTCCTCTCTATGTATATATGTGTGCTGAGGGCACCAGGCCCCACTCCTCTGGCCCAGTTCAGTCTCCTGCCCTCCCATTTCCCAGCCCCAGCTGTCTCCCGTGCCTGAAGCCTCCCACGCATGACTATTGCATCTGATCCCTGCACCCACCCACCCTTACCTAAGTCCCCCCGTTTCCTTAAAATAGAACAAATTATATGTATATATTTATATATTTTATATACAATCTCCATAAAAAATACACTGAAGGTGGTATATTACTAACTGCACCCTCCTACCAAAACAGAAGTTGCCTACCAGAGAAAAGGTCAACCAGAAAGAGGCCTGAGGCTCCTCAGGTGAACTAGTGTGTCCCTACAAATCTCTTCACACACATACACACACACATGCACACACACAGCACACCACAAACACACACCCCAAATACCCACACACCACACACAAACACCCACACACCACAGCACACACACCATAGCACACAAACATACATCACACACAAGACACATGCACCACAAACACATCACCACCACCACCACACACACACACACATACACACACATGCGCATACACACACTCATGCGTGCACACACACACACACCTTCTCACACACATACTCTTACTTCCTGAGCCCAGGAAAGGAGCACAGAATAGACAGCTGGTTGGGAGCTAAAGCCCACATGAGGACCTGGGAACGCCAGAGGGACAGATGAGACAGTCCCTTCTCTGACCCAGCCAGGACACTGTCTACTCATGACAGACCTTTGACTGTTGGCCGTAGGCAGTTTATAAATATCCATTGATAGAGCGATGGACAATTTCCCTTCCAAGGATTATAACATGACCACGAGCAGGTTCGTTCCCTCCACTGGAAACAAGGTTTCACAGATGCCCTCACTGCAAGGAAGCAAAAAGGCCCTATGTCCTCATGACCAATACAAGGAGAGTTGGTTGTGTCTCTTCTGTCTACATATGTGAACACCCCACACATGGCCCAAAAGCATGCTTGTGGTATTTCTAAGGCTGCAAATGCAACTCCCCCCACCCCAGCCCAGCCTCTCTCCCCTCCTAGACTCCCTTCCCCACCCCGCCATCTCCCCAGCTTAAACCATGCACAAGGTCAAGATCCCTGGAGCCATAAATAAGTGGGGGGAGGAAGGAAAGGGAACCTCATTGCTGTGTTTATGGGGTAGAGGGGCAGACCTCACCCCAGCTCCTAAAGTAAGTCCAGGGAACCCAGCGCCAGGGAGAAGGGGAGCACGTTTCCCTGACAGCCATGCCTCTTACCATCTCGTGGGATGGCAAAGGCAGGACCAGGGGCCAGGGGCAGGAACGGAAAAGGTGTTCCGCTCCAATCCCCCGCCCTCGCTCCCCCGGCCAGGGCTCCAAAGCTGACACCTGTGTCATCGGTTGTCTTCAGAAACGCCCAACGACCATGCCAGACCCACACAGGAGAGAAAACCCGTGACCTCCACTGCTGGTTGCTGTTCTAACCCAAGCATTTAGCAATCAAGATACTCACACTCTTCCTCCTCAAGGCATGGCCAGCTATGACGAATCATCGCTCTCATTCTTCCCGTTCCCTTATCCTACCCAGAAACCCTCGACATCTCAAGACAAGACTCCTCTCTGGGGGCCTTTGGATCAGACTCCTCTATGAGGAATGACTCCATCAGCTTCAAAGCAGGTCATGAAAACACTTCCGCCCTCTCAGCCGCCCAGCCCACAAAACATCGGGCGGGGATATGTTATTTGCTCCTGAAAGACATCTTTGAGAAGTATAGACAAGGTGGCCCAGAAATAAAACACTGGACCAGCGTGGCCTCACTCCCAGTCAGAGGGAGGGTGGTGACAGGCACCCCTAACCGGAAGACGAGC
>NW_006300017.1:1498698-1500267 GCF_000327345.1 Myotis davidii
AGGTAGCAAGCCCCACCCCCAACCCCCAGTGTAGCTTCCGGGTCTGAAGGCGGTCTCCTCCCTTCAGAAAGGAAGGGTAGTCGATGCAAAGGCCAAGTCCCAACCCCTCGTCTCCATCCCCAGCGACGGTGCCTCAGGAACAGTTTTAGGTCCTGGAAGAGGAGGGGAGGCCACCTGCCACTTCTGCTGATGAGAATGAGCCCACGGAGCTCACGAGAGTGATTCTCCCGCTTCCACTGCCAGAGCTGTGCCGCCCGGGAATCTCAAACAAGGCTCCTCTCTGGGGGCCTGAGGAGACCCTCCCCCCGCCGCCCTGGTAACAAACAGATGATGTTCAAAGACATCAGAACACTATGTCCTTGTTTGCTTTGGGTACTTAGTGTTAGAGGCGAATTCTAGAAGCAAGGAAGCCCAGCTCAGAAGCAAGATCTCTTCCAAGACCCCGTCTGGGCCTCGGTGGCAAGACCCCACCCCCACAGTCTCTCTGCAATAACAGCACCACTCTCCCACATGTGCCCCCCAAGTGAGCCTCACTGCCACGCCCACCCCAGGGCCTCACTCCTCCTCCTTTTCCGGAGATGACCTCCAACCTGCACGCAGTCCCCTTGGGGGCAGCTACGTTATCATGGGCCCCAAAGAGCAGGGTAAGCCTTGATGTCCCTCAGCTTTGGTCCTACTGTCTTATCCCAGGATCCCCACTTTCTACTCCGTGACCCACCCCCCTCTCCATTCCCCTTCCACCCTCACCGACAACCGACACCTGGCACGAGAACGCGACCTCCTCCCTCTGCCCCAGCTTGCTAACCCCACTTCCTGAAGACCCACCCCATTGATCACCTTGTTCATTCTCCACCTGGACGGTAGCACCCCTCCTGGGCCCTCTCCCCAAAGCAGAAGTGCAGCCCCGGGGGGCGGGGGAGCAGGGGTTGGACAAGACAGGAAGACAGAGCTGGGCTGAGAAGCTGGGGAGACCCTGCACCCTTCCCCGAGGGAGCCGCTCCTTCCCTCTGCTCCCAGCAGCCCCTGCGACGGCCGAAGCTCCGTTCATGCAAGCAAAGCAAGCCCAAGGTTAACCGCGAGCATCTTCTCTTACGCTTCCCTGCATGACCCTAAAAGGACGTTATGTACAATTCTTCCCCAACCCACCCCGAGCCCCCACACTTTTTCTAACAAAATTGGAAGCAGCAGCTCCTGTCGCCCACACCCCGGCCCTGGATCCCAATCCTGGGGTGGCAGTGTCGCCTGATGCTCCAGAAGTCGGCTTCTCCCCTGAAGCTACTGTTTTGCCAACCTTGGGGAAAATAAATAAAAACCTACTCGGGAAACTCTACCTCTTCGTCCTCCCCAGTTTCCTCTGCATGAAAACGACACAGGAAAACCACTGACATCAGTTCAACCCGCGATCGTTCAGATCCCAAATCAAAAATAAACACAGAGAGCATGAAGGAGAGCCACGATTTCTCACCCCGTTCCACCCCCCACCGCCCGGAGAATGTGACGAGGGGGACACAGGCCTCTTCGAAGGGGGACAGGGACCCTACCAGCCTTGGGGATGAAACAGCTTTCCTG
>NW_006300017.1:1500285-1502347 GCF_000327345.1 Myotis davidii
AGAAAGTAGACTCAAAAGGCCCCTCACATGCCCCCCCTCCGCCCCCTCAAGAAGAGATCCAGGGGGACAGGCTGGGCAGGGCCAACACGACGAGCCTCCCTCAGGACCCCACTCCTGCCCCCAAGCGCACCAGTGTTGTCGAGACGCGGGGCTCCCTTCTCCTTCCGGCTCATTTTCTTTCCCCAAACCAGGCGGCGGCGGGTCCCCCACGTGCTCGACAAGCTCCTTCTCACAGCATCTGACCCTTTTCCTGGCCCACGGAATCCCGAGCCTGACACAGCTGAGGCGTCCAGTGGAGATGCAGAATGGAGGGCCGGGCCCACGATGAGACCTGGGAACCGGTCTTTGTCTGAGCTCCTTCCACGGCAAGGCTGCCAGGCCGTGAGCGGGGAAGGTTGGAAGACAGTTGCTCTCCCGCACGGTGGAGCGTGAAAGTCCTAGGACCGTGGTCGGCAAAGCGTGGCTCGTGAGCCACATGCGGCTCTTTGGCCCCTTGAGTGTGGCCACAAAGTTTTAATCGCATTGTACGGGTGCGCCCGCACGTGGTATTTTGTGGAAGAGCCACACTCAAGGGGCCGCAGTTTGCCGACCACTGCCCTAGGAAGCTGGAGAGGGCCCGTGGCCATCGCTCAGGGACAGAGGACATAGCACATTTGGTCCTTAGAAATGGCTGCACCCCATCGTGCACACCCTCACACAGGTCCCCCCACCCCCCCACCAGCACCTGAATGTCTACCGGAGACACCATCCCTCCATCCACCCAGGGACAGAGGCGCTGCATTCTGGCAATTCCCATCACAGTCCTTGCAGGAGGTACTGAAACAGCTCCCAGCGGGTAGGAAGGCCGCTGGCCCTCAAAGACACTGTCACAGAAGGAAGCGCTCTTGGGAAGAGAAATGAGCCCACGGCCACGGCCACTCGGAGAGGAGAGGGTGGCCTGTGTCCTTCCCTCGCCCCGCACAGCTGCCACCCAGTGGCCAGCGACACACTCTGCTCCCATGATTGGGCCTGATGTGCTGGAGGTGAGGGCGTGGCCAGAGGAAGGAAAAGGGGGAGTCAGCACCTTGGTCAGCGCTGGCGACACTCGCAGTGGTGGGGTCCCCCTGGAAAGCACAGCCATAGCCCGCGGCACCTCAGCCCGGACTCTGGCTCTCGGTCCTCTAAGACACCCCAGAAAGGCAAAGCTTCCCCCTCATCTTCTCCTGTTGTAACCGGAAGGGCCCAGAATTCCAACGCAGGGCTGAGAAAGTCCGACCTCATTCATCCTGCAGGCCCACGTCCCTGACACCCCACGTCGGCGTTACAGCTGGGACCCGGCCGCGTGAGAAACTGCAGGTTGCGAGCACAGACGGGGCCTGTGCCCAGCAGAGGTGTCCGTGATCACTGATGGGCTCGTGGCAGGGGCAGTGCTGCCCCGCAAGGAAGACCGCCACCACCCCCGGCTCCCGTTAGCTGGGGCCGCGGGCCGGTGGGAAAGTGGAGTTGGATGTCCAGAGATGCGTAACATCAGCCGAAAGGTCCAGGGTCCTCCCCAGGGCGCTGGCCCAGCCCCGGAGAGATGAGGCCGTTGACAGACAAGGGCCAGACACCGCCCCTTTCTACCTCTTGCATTGAGAAACGGACTGTGGCTGTGACCGGGGTGGCAGACCCGGGGTGGAACTGTCCCCACGCGCAGCAGCTCAGCTGAGAGAAAGAAAGCACCGGGTCTGGGTGGCGGAGGGCCCAGCCCTGGGAGGGAAGCGCCCGGCAGGAGTGGCCTCCTGCTCTCGGAGGCCCCGCCGGCCTCGGTCATGGGGCCGGGCCGCCCCCAGTGCTTTGACTTGGCCGATGTGTGAGCAGGTGACTGAGGAGAGGTAGATGTCCCCAAACCCACCCGGACAGCAGCACCAAGAAGGAAAGACTTCAAGGAACCCGGCAGCCACCTGGATCCCGGCGGCCAGCAGGGTGGCTCCTGCACAGGAGGAGGGAAGAGAAACCAGACACGCCCGCCCCCTCAGACTCTGCCCTGTGCCTGGACAGTGCCATCATCTGACTGGAGAGAGAGAGAGAGAGAGAGAGAGAG
>NW_006300017.1:1502374-1515578 GCF_000327345.1 Myotis davidii
GATGGATGCATCTTCAGGTATTTTAAGATGACCTCGCAGGAGCGTCTGGTGCTAACAGTTTGAACTAGGACAAGATTTGGGCAGAGCGCCCCCTCCACCTTCATTCCATGCCTCAGCCAGTTCCACTTGAACAGAACCAGGGGAAGAGAGGGGGTCCAGAGCACCCCCAGAACCCCCAAGCATCCTAGATTCATCTGATCCCTTTCTGCCCACACCGGGCCCACAGGGTGGAGGGGGGCCCCGGGCAGAGCAGAGTCTGCAGGCAGCACGTGGAGAGCAGGGAGAGGAGCCGCCGGCGGGCTCCCTGCAAGTGGCAATTAATCAATCTGGGAAATTAGCTCCCACAAAAGGAAAGGAGAACCCAGTCAGCGGCTTTGGATCCGCGCTCTGAGGGCGCTGAGCCGGAGGCGGGCTATGAATAGAGCAGCGGCAGCGAGGTGTGCAGCGCCGGCGGCTCCAGAATGGAGGCCCTTTGGCCCCAAGGCTCCCGCCGGCCCAGGCTGGACCCGAAGGGGCTGATAGGTGAGCGCGCGAGCTGGTACAGCAGGCCTGCTGCTAAGAAGCTTCCATTCTGAGCCCAACCGTGGAAGGAAGATGCCAGTCCGGCCCTTTGCCTGCCCCCCTTTCTTCACCCAGGAACCAAGAAATACAGGCTTGTGTTTAGTTCTGGGGCAACGCATTGCCGAACCCCCAAAGCAGGCAGCTGGGAATCAACGGCAAGCCCCCATTTCCGCTCTGGGTGGGAGAAGGTGGAGAGTCCAATGGTGAGATCGGCTGAGAAGGCGTGCCTCCTGTTTCAGGAAGAAAGAATCCCCGAGACAGGCGTCAGGACACCCACCCAGCTCTCCGCGGTCCTACTGCTGAGCTCCCGCCTCTTTCACTGACCACAGAAATAAACAGCACTTTGCTTCAATGTACATCTATATACACATAGAGAAGCCCACACACTACGAACCTATGATTTGCACCTATATCTATATATATGCAGCGCTTGGGGGGACTTAAAAAGCCGAAGCAGAAGCTGAGAGCAGTACAAGCCATCGCTTGCCTCCTCACTTGCAAAGATCTTTGAAGAAGTGAGAAAAACCCACGGCGGGAAGAGGGGAGCGGTGGGCGGAGGCAGGCATCCCGCCCCGTCCCCAGTCCACGTCCTGACCTCCACCCACCACCGGAGGGTCTGCCTGGTCCCGGTCCCACGAGGCCAGCGGGCCAGGTGTGGAGGAGACGCCGCTCTGCCCAGAGATGAAGGGGCGGAAGCAGAACAGAGGTGTGAGCAGAAGTACCGGCCAGGCCATGGGTGGGGGGTGAGAGCCGAGGCCCCGGCACCCAGCACGGCGCACCCCGCCCCGGCCCTTGGCCCGCGCTCTCACTCCGGGAGCACTTCAGAGTTGTGTCGTCACAGCAGAGTGGCATGGCCGGGGTCATCGTGGTCCACGCTGTTGAGGATGGCCGTCTGGTCTTCCGGAAGCTGGCGATGGCACAAGTCTGAGAGGCGGGCAAAGGGGTCCGGCCGAGCGTGTCTCTTCTTCTTCCGGAGGCAGACAGCTTCGTCGGGCCACAGGACCTGAGAGTTTGGAAGCTGCTGAGCCTGGGAGGCAGGACCGTCTGGGGAGGTGGCACGGGCGCACAGGAGAGGCGGAAAGAAAAGAGAGTGGGTGAGAAGGAAGACCGCGGCCCTCGCACACGCACCTCGCTCACCTGCCGGGACGCATCCTCTGGGCTTCGGGCTTAAACAAAGGGGTCGCTGAGTACGCAGTCGGGGGGTGGGGGGGGGACCAGAGCAGAGAGAGAAAAACCGCCTTCCTCACCCCAGAGAGACTTGACTGGGAGGCCCATCCCACAGAACCCACGCCACGGCTGCCCCCCTCCTGCTCCCCAGAGTCAAAGAAGCAGGTGCATCTAGCCAATCCCTATTTCTATTTTATCTTTTATTTAATCTTGAATATACTTATGTAACATATTTTGTAGAATATTCCTTTTTTTCTTCTTTTTATTAAAGAAATACTACCCTGGCCAGGTGGCTCAGTTGGTTGGAGCCTTGTCCCAAACAGCAAAAGGTTGCAGGTTCTCGTCCCGGTCAGGGCATATTGCAGGGCTGGTCCCCTGTCTCTTTCTCTCTCCCTTTCTCTCTCTCTCTCTCTCTCTCTCTCTCTCTCTCTCTCTCTAAAAAATGATGAATTAAAAAACCTATCCTTAGGTAACGGTTTTTCTAAAAGGAATATTCATATGTCTTTTTTGTGCCACCTGAGTACCAGGCACCATTCTAGGTGCTGGGCTTGGGGCTTCACACATTTGTTTTCATCCCACTCACCCCCCACCCCTTCCCTTCAAGCAGCGGTGGGTTTTACATGAGAGCTCAGTCACGTGCATAGAGTCGGGCCTGGTCCTTTCTGGCGCCAGGGCCACGCCTCTGCCTTGTGGCCCTGCTGGGGATAGAGATCCAGCCCTTGTTTTCCGGAAGATTACACTTCAATGCGGGAGTGAGGAAGCCGGACAAACTGTAAGACTTAAAAACTACAGAAATCAAAGGTGCAGACCCTGCAAGTGCTACAGAAAAAGATAAACCAGGGTCCCGAGGAAGCAAATGACTGAGACACTGCTGCTCTGACAGAGAAACCCTCGCGAGCCTTGCAAAGACCCGAGGAAACGTGTTCCCGACAGAGGGATGTCACGTGGGGAAGCCCTGCGTTAGGAGCACACGTGACATGTTCCAGAGACAGGAGGAAGGCCGTCGCAGCTCACGCCGAGTGAGCAGAGAAAGCAGGGCAGGACAGGCAGGCAGGGCAGCCTAAGAAGTTCTTTTTTTTAAAAAAATACATTTTAATTGATTTCAGAGAGGAAGGGAGAGGGAGAGAGAGCTAGCAACATCAATGATGAGAGAGAATCATTGATCAGCTGCCTCCTGTACGCCCTCCCACTGGGGATCGAGCCCGCAACCCAGACATATGCCCTTGACCAGAATCAAACCCAGGACCCTTCAGTCTACAGGCTGACGCTCAATCCACTGAGCCATACCGGCTAGGGCAAGAAGTTCTAAATCTGTGCTGGTTTCAGTGGGAAGCTTCTGGAAGGTTTGAATCAGAAGTATGCGTGCATATGTGTGTGCATGCACGCATGTACGTGTGTGTGTGTGTATGCATGAGTAGGCACATGCCCATGACTAAAGGAGAGAATATGTGGTTACATTTTCTAAAGGTCACTTTGGTGGCTGTGTGTACAGTAGACTGTAGAAGGAGCCGGGCTGGAGGCAGGAGGACCCAAGAGGAGGCACTTGCCGTAGTCAAGGCGAGGGAGGAGTGTGCGTTAGAATGTGCAGTTTTAGCAGCTGAGACAGGAAATAAGTGGGGTCGGATTCAGGGTATTTTCTAAACGCTGAGCCAACAGACCTTCCCAATGGATTGGATTTAAGAGCAAGAGAAGAATCGTGGTCAAGGGGCCTGCGTGACTGGGCTGGTAGCAGTGCTATTTATGAAACTGGGGAGGAACTGAGAAAGATTTGGAGAGGATAATCAATAACTCTATTCTGGGTATTAGAAAGGCTTGTAAACTATCCAAACGCAGGCTCAGCAGGCAACTGGAAATATGAGACTTGAGCTCATGGAATAGGCCTGGGTTAAAGACATCTTTGAGAGTTTTTAATATATAAAGGAACAGGACAAGAGAACGTGGACATCTGATATGCCTTTTTTACAAACAAACAAAAAGATAGATGATAGATAGATAGATAGATAGATAGATAATAGATAGAGGTCTTAGGCTGAAATGAGCTTATAGGAGTTGAAAATTCAGCTTTGGGATCCAATCACCACCCCCGCCCCCAAACTCCAAAAACTTCATTGTCTTCTTTTTTCTGCCTCAGTATTCCCACCTATAAACTAAAAGAATAATAGCACCACCCAACGGTAAAGTGAGAAATAAATGTTCCCATTCTCCCCAGGATTCAAGAGGCCTCTGGGTAACACTTCCCCATAACCCCGTCGCTAAAGCAAGTTCCTCTACAGCAGCCATTCCAGACTGACAAGATCCTGTTCCGCCGTTTCCTCTGACAGCCTGTCACATCCCTAAAACCACCGGTACAAAGAGAGTATGGGGGAATATTAAGGAATTCTCTACATCCAAAAAGGGCTGACCTGGTTTTATGCTCTCTTAGCAGCCACCTATTAACCGCTGGAGAAACGTTGGACATAATTCGCGAGAGGTTACCTTTTACAACGCGAGATTCCCCTCTCTCCTTGAGAAAAACATGACCAACTGCAGAAGCTAGGTCCCTGCCACAACGTCCCCTGACCACAGAGCGGGACTCCGTCATTCCCACGCCCAGCTAGAAGGCCCGAAACGATAGGGAGGAAATACATACGGAGATCCGAACGTTGCAGAATGGATAAAACTCCGATACGATTTAGGTTGTTTAAAAATAGACTAACACAATACACCAGCTTTCCTAACGGTGTATGCAGAAGGGCTCTTGAAAACACACAAGCCACGGAGAGGAACGGTTCCCGGGCAGGAGGGAACAGAACTAGAAGGACAAGCGGAGATTTTAACCTTCTCTTTCCTATTCTTACATGACAATTCGATGGTGCGTTCGTTGCAAATTCGAGTTCAAGAGAAACAGAGAGTGAGAGAACTGATGGGTTCAATCCTAAAGACAACCCCAGGACGGGGGTCCCGAAGGAAACAACCCCACAATCATGGTGGGCGAGGTGGAAAGAGGGGAGAGAGGCGCTTCCCGCCATTTACCGGATCGTTTCTTTGACTTCGAAGAGCCCTTGGATGACTTTTTGGGCTTCTTTATCCGTTGGTACTTCAGAGCCTCCAGCCTCTCAGGTGCAGCGGCGTTCCCGGGGGCGGGTGGATGTGTCCTGCAGAGGGACAATCGGAGGGTGCGGGTCAGTGCCCGGATGGGGAGCCTTCGAAGCGGGGCCGGAAGAAAGCCCAAGAGCCGGCCCGTCGGACAGAGTGCGGTTCCATGGAGCCCCGGACCCACGAGGGCTCCCGGCCCCTGGCTCCCTGTTGCGCCTGGAAGGGAGAAAGGCCAGTGAGAGCTGCAGCTTCAGGGGTGCCCACCTCGGGTGGACGGGCCTGCCGAGCAATCAGAAGACCTAGGAAAGGGAGAGAGACTTTAGTAGGGAGCCCATCACACAGAATTCAAGCCGGAGGAGTGAGGTTTGGAGCCGGAAGCCGCTTCGGCGTCTGAAGTTCTGAGAAGTCATCACCATCAAGACCTTTAAGAGAAAAGTGAAAGTGCAGATTAAAGCGGGAGGTGGGCAACCCCACCCCCCATCCACTGTCCTCCTCCAGAGAAGAGAAGGCCAGCGCCAAACAAGAAACCCGCCTCCAGGCTCCTGCTCTCCACGCACGAGACTCGGGGAGAACCCCGCAGCTAACAGCACCCCGATATCGCGGCCTCCCCGGCCCTCCACGAGCTGGGCTCAGACTCCTTCAGCCGTGTGAGAGAATAAACGAAAGGGAAAAGTAGATTGCGAAGCTAAGAGGGTCCAAATCCGCAGCCTTGCAAAGCCCATGACAGCGGTAGCAAGAATCCCATGAATCTCTCTATTTTAAGATTCAGCGGAGAAACAGAGGTTGTTGGGTGAGGAGACCATGCCTCATGGCCTCTCTCTCTCCCCAGCCGAGTGGATAGTGCCATGCGCCTGGCGGACCAAACGCATGATTAGAACCAAGTCGATGATTTAAGTGACGCCCGTGCAGCCCAGGTGACGGGACCGAAGAGAGCTGGGAGGACGACTGTTGTGACCATCTGTGCACCCTGGAGAGAATTTTTTAAGAGTTGTAGAAGAAAAGCTAGAAGATGCATTATCAATGGAGTTTCTTCACAATGTGAGCCAAGCGTGGAGCCTGAGGGACAAAGTCACTCTCTTTCCCACCAGAGCCGGCATCCGCATGCGGTCGGTCGGTCGGGGAGGCCGAGACCTCCCAGGGCCACGGGGAACTGCACTCTTGCCTCAACCCCCTCAGCTCCCCCTTCCAGCTCCATCGCAACGGGTCTGCGGTAAACCCTGATGAGAAGGAGTAGGACAGACACCCTGTGACGGGGAAAGAAGTCTTCAGCGGTGAGCAAGCAGTCCGAGGCATTTTTGAAACATGAGAAGGGACGGGACGATCGCAGCTGCGCGGCCCCAACACGGGACTGTCTTTGTGGGAAGGCGGGAGAAGGAACTTACAGACGAAACGAATGTAGACACGCCTCTGGCCTCTGGGGTTTCCTGCAAGAATTGGCAGTGAAGCAACCTTCCTCTTCGCGGGTGGATGGCATCCCTCCATCGCCCTTCAGTAAATAAAGTATCAAGAAGTGCCTCCAAAGTTCAGGTCTGGAGGCGACGTCTTGGTCTTCCACGGCCCCTGACAGCACAGGGCTGAGGAGCCCCGCCCTCCACGCGCACAAAGGCACTCGGTCCAGCTCACCATGAGAAGGCAGGTCTCCCACCCCAAACACCCAACCCGCCAATCCCCCATTCCTTCCTCCTTCCCCAGCTCCGCAGTCTACCCACAGAGACCCTCACGGCAGCAGCTGGAAGGGAAGGGGGAGGCGGGCACAGGGTGGAGATGGCCACGGCAGGAGGGGCAGGACGCTCCAATGCTGGTGGGGTGTCCTCACCCCTTCTCAGTCTTGACTAAGGTGTCTGCATGGAAGGAAGCTCACAGGTACACCTGCTGTGCGGTCTGCCTGTCTCCAGGGCCCCCGCACAGTGAGTGATGCGTGGTCTGCGTAGCAAGTGGGCCCAGGAAACATCACCGTCAGGGCTCGAGAGACTCTACAAAGTCTATGGATTCTCCAAGCCAAGTGACACCTCCAGGGATGTTTTCATTATTACGATCCACAAATTGTCACTATTCCCGTGTTTTATCACATAGCATCCATTTACCACTTACCAGGCCTGGCAGTAACCTACGTTCTCTACAGCAATGTTCTTTCATCCTTACAACAACCCTTCGGGGTAAACACTACACAGTGGCCCCATTTTTCAGAGGGAGAAACTGAGGTGTGAGGCCAGGTAGCTGGTCCAATTACCCAGTGACTACAGTATGTGACAGAGCCAAGATTCTCAATACCAGGCGACCCTATTTTTCAAAACTCTTCCTAATAAAGCGGGTGGAGAAGTCACCCGCAAAGAAAAGTCCTGCTTCCACGTGTCATTTGAGAAATCAGCCGGCCAGAAGGAACTCGCTGGGGTCGTCACTGACAGTCTCAGCAGTGGGGGCAGAGCCGGGCTGAGACACACCTGGGGTGGGGCAACACTGGCTGCTCCGGGCAAAAACTCCCAAACAATCCTGATCCGCTGAGGAGGATAAGCTCATTTTCTCTTGGGAAACAGCCAAGCTTGGGCCCTGCCAGGACACCGGCTGGTCACCTGTTCCCACTTTGAGCTCAGCCCTCAAACACAGAACCACGACAGAAGGCTCCTGGAGGCACCAAGACACTCTCCCGAGGCAGAAAAAACCCACAACCAAGAGTCTAGGGGGACAGTACAGAGGGAGGGTGAGAGGAGGGCAAAATGGGTCTTTATTTTTAGCGAATTACACAGAAAAGATATGTGACATGTGCTCCAACCAGCTTCGTCCGCCACCTGCCAAGCCCTTTGGAATCAAATCGCCTCCCTTTTCTAGGTGGGTGACCACGTCCCCGTCAAGGTCGAGCTCACCTGGGGCACTTCCAGGTCATGAGGCCCAGGGCGCTGGTGCCTCTCGGACTTAGGAAGCTTGGGTTAAGCAACTCCATCTATAAAAGTGGCGAGTGCACGTGAGGTTGGCTTGCAGGTTCCCTAACAGGACAGAATCCAGCCCTGGGCTCTCCGGGAAGCTGAGCTCCCAGTTTCCTTCCTGACCAGTCCCTTCTGCTCAAGCGTCCAGGAACCCGCAACTCTGGGTGCTCCGTCTCCCAAGGAGTAGGCCCGTTACTGAACGGCGGAGGCTCGGGCTCAGGGATTCTCCTGGATCTGCCGTGTCGCCTTCCCCAGACACTGCCAATAGCATTTCTCTGCAGGTCAGAACTACCCAAAATTGCCTGGAATTGACTTGATACCTCTCTCTCTCTCTCTCTCTCTCTCTCTCTCTCTCTCTCTCTCAAAAAAGAAAAATCAAACACACACACACACACAAAACACGTGGAAGCACAAATCTGGGTATTTAATTCAGAGAAAAACGATTAAGTCAGCAAAGAGCCCCCAAATATCACAGTTGGGTTGATGTGTAACCTGTATAAAGAAGGTGTCAGCAAACTTCTCTGTTACATACAGATTGGAAATAAAGTTCGTTTTTTAGATCATATGTATCAGAGCTCCTCAATTCTACTGCTGTCTTACAAAAACAGCCATTGATAATGCCTAAATGAGTGAGCAAGTCTGTGACACAGTAAAATATTATTTAAAAAAAAAACTCTCTCTCTCTCTCTCTCTCTCTCTCTCTCTCTCTCCATAAAATCCATACAAAATCCAAATCATGACCATTTAGCTAAGCTTCCCTTAGCTGCTTAGCTCTATGCTGGCCCAGAGGAGTGGAGAAAAAGACCTCCTGGTTCAAATGTAGGCAGACACAGGGCAGGAAAGCCAAAATCCAAATCCATTAAGGATATTTCCTGCCCTTCATGCCCACAGAGCGGACCCTGAAGACACCATTCTCAGCGACCCCTCCAGTCACCAGGCAGACGCACCATTTAAAGAGCACTTGCCTCCTCCTTCCTAACTGCCCGAGAGCGGGCTCGGCGTGTCTGGTTGGACCCTGCGGTTGGCGGGCTGAGGGAATCCACACCCGTACACGGTGTAGCCAAGGAAAAGGCAGGACTATGATCCACGTACTGGTACGAAGCAGAAAGCCAGGCGCCTGGCTGGCAGCTGCTCCGCTCTCTGCCCACAGATGGTCCGTTTCTAGAGGGATCGGGGCACCCGCCAAGTGCTTGGCCTCCCAAGTCAGAAGCTTGTTCCAAATGGGAGCGCCTTCCCAGGGCTCCCCTCGGAAAAGGGGATCCCCCCTCCACGCTCCCAGACCCACCTGCACGTGCAATGGAGGCCAAAGTCGGTATTAACGGGAAAGGGGATCAGAGGGAGCTCTGAGGATAGGGGTGCGACGACCGGTCCCCATCGGGGAGCTGAGAAAACCCCTCAGCCTCCCAGCCATTCACAGAAGAACAGTCCACAGATACCCCGTGTTGAGAGGGGGTTGGGAAGAGGAGGAAAAGGGAGAGGGGAGAGGAGGAGGGGAGGTGGGAGACACCTGCAGGTGTGGGGAGAAGGAACAGGGAAGCGACTGGAGGAAACAGAGCGAGAACGGACGTAGACAAGACGTGTCACATCTCCAAGCAAGACCGAGTGGAGACACATGCAAAGGCGCAGCGTGAGGACAGCGTCTGACGAGGAGCCTGCGCCTCCCAATGGCCCACAGCGACCGCACCCAGGAAGCCCGCAGCAAGCAGGAGGCGTGGCGGCTCCCGCAGCCCAGCGCCTGCAGCCCAGCACCGTCAAGGTCTAACTCCAAGGCTGTGGGAGGTCCGACTCCCCTGGGAGAGGGTGCGAGCCAGGCTCCAGGGAGCCATGCTCTCTCGTGTGGCCCCTGGTTGCTAGGTTTGCTGGGCAGTGAGCGTAGAGTAGTTCAGCTCTCTCAGATCTGACACGGAGGGAACCATGGGGGCGCAGGGCCCCCAACAGCTGGGGGAGGGGCGGGGCAGGAGTAATGAGGATGGGGTCCAGCACTTTCCAGGAGTGGGGTGAGAGCTGGTCCTGGAGCTGTGACCCCTCGGGGGTGGGGGTGACCGCGGGGCCATCACTGGGCCGCAGGGAGGGAGAGCAGGAAATGGAGGACAGCCCAGTCACTGCCACTCTGAGCGACCCCCCTCAGGCCACGGAGGCCCTAGCGTAGGGGAGCTCACAGGACCGCCTGGCCCTGCACATCCTCCCAGTGCGCACGGTGGCCGAAGTGGGCCCCGGCTGGCCGCACGCCACACACCGCCCCAGGGCCTCCTGGCTGCTGGCACTTTTTTAGCTGCAGGTTGTAAAGAAATGGCTCAGCATCCTCACCCCGGGACGCCTTTCTGACGAATGCAAACGTTGTATAGTCCCCAGTTAGCATGGCCAGCTCCCCCTGGACCTGTCAGGTGGCAATGGGAGGCCCAGCTTCCACCTGAGGAAGCCGGGGCGCCAGAGGGGCCTACGCACTCCCGTCCATGGCAAAAAGAAGCATCTCCCTAGTTACCCCAAAGCAAGCCTTGCGTAACCCTAACAGCCTTTTTAAGAGACTTGATACCCCTCTGCATGCCCAGTTCCTAAGACACACCCGCTCCCCCCCGGAAGGAGCCACCCCGGGGGGGGCGGGGCAGCGAGGAGGAGTGCAGGCCCCCATCCCGGGCGAGTGTGTGTCTCCTGCCACCTCAACCCCCTGCCTGGGAAACCTGTCCTCGCCTCTTCCGAGCTCCCCTGGACTCCCTGCAGCTATAACTCAAGGGTCAGGAGTGGTTGCCACAGGGACCCCGAGAGCCATGTGACCCTAAGGGCAAGGTCCACAGCCCAGCCTGGCAACAGCCAAGGGCGAGCAGCAGAATGCAAGGAGCGTGGACATGGGGACGTTTCCCGGCCCCACCCTCAGAGGACCCCGGTGGCCTGGTCCTAAGAAGGACCCCGTCGGTGGCCAAGGGAAGGAGCTGGGCCGCACCCCAGCCCTGTGCTCCCTGATGGGACCAAATATTTGTAAGACCCCAGGAAGACAGCAAGGGGCAGCCACACCAGAAAAGGTCTGAGTTTGGGGGTCCCGAGGGAAAGGGGTGCTCTACCTGAGGCTGCTGGGAAAACGGGGCAGAGAGAAGGTGGGTGTTCCTGGTACCAGTGTGGCCCCAGACAGATGGTCAAGGGTACGGAGAGGCCAAGCAGGTCTTAGGCACTGTGGGTCCCTCAGGTGCATGCAGGGCCCCGAGGGACCTCCGGGGCAGCTCTGAGTGTGTGGGCAGCGGAATGGCAAGGTGTCTGAGTAAGGAGACTGCAGGGCGGCTCTGGGAGAGAGCTTGACATGTGGGGCGGGCGGGGCGAGAAGCTGCAGCGAGGCAGTGCCCGAGCGTGGCCTGGGGGGGCTGTTGGAGCAGCGTGATGGGGGGAACCCAGAAGCCGTGGGATTCAGGGAGCAGAGGCTGCCGCCCCCACGGAGGGGGTGAAGGGACATGGTCCGGATTCCCCTGTAGAGGAAGCGATGGCCCTGCCGAAGCCCCGCCCCCCTGTCCGCCCCCCGCCCCCCGGCCGCGGAGCTCCCTTACCTATTGAGCTGAAGAGAGGCTTGTCTCGACAACACTGCCCAGATAGCTGAGATCAATCAGAAACAAAGCAGTTATCAACACGGGCCGCGGGCAACCACCCACGCACACCCAGAGGGGAGGAGGGGGGAGCACGGGGACCAGAGAACCGACAAGGAGGCCAGAGAATGGGGCGAGGGAAGGAGAGGAGAGAGACAGAGAGCCAGACCAACGATGGGACAGAACAGATGAGCGCGCTGCAGAGCGGACGACACGGCTGCGCCCACAGCATCTACGGCAGACACCACGGGCACCACGCCACCACGCCCCCCGCCTGGAGGTGGGAGGGGAGGCCTGTACCTCCAGGGACCAGACAGGGTGGGAGTGAGTGGGGCAAGGGAAGGGCTCTGGGCTCCTCCTCGACCGCCACCCATCCTGCCTACCACCCGGCCAGCTCCTCTGGAGCTGGGCGCCCCGCACAGGCGGCCACACTAAGACTCAACTTTAAAACTGAATATTTGCAAAGACAAGAAAGTCCAGTTGCAGATGTCCTCTGCCTTCTTCTGAAGACAAGGACTTTGATCTACTGATTTGATTTCTCCAGTGAAGTAAAGTTCACAGGAGAGAAGGTGGCCAGATTTTATATTCTACGAAAGGACTAGGATTTTGAAAGAATTATCTAAAGTGAACCAGAATTCAAAAAAAAGGAGAGAGCTAGGGAGGAGGAGGAAGAGGAGAAAGAAGAGGGAGAGGAGGAGGAGGAAGAGGAGGAGGAGGAGGAGGAGGAGGAGGAGAAAGACAGAGAAAGGCACAGACAGGCGTCCAGGCTGACTGGTACCTGGAACACCAGCTGTTTAGAGTGTGCTCTCTCGGGCAGGCTGACCGCAGGAGCTTGTCTGTCTGTCTGTCTGTCTGCAGCTTCCTACGAGGCACACAGGTTGGGGTGGGGCGTGTGGTTCCAGACCCCTGATTCACAGCCTGAGATCTGGCCCCCAGCCTCCAGGATATGTCCCCCCACACCCCTCGGGAGAGGCCGTGGGAGGGGCCCGGGGCTCACTAGGCCACTACGGGCAGGGTTGGGAAGAGGGGCGCCCCTGGCCTGGGGGTCCAGGGAGGCCAGGCTTCAGGGTCCTGCCAAGCAAGGGGGAGGGCCTGGGAAGCAAAGGAGCCTGGATGCGAGGTCTCCGGGCAAACCCTGCACCGCCCCCACAGCCAGGATCCCAGGGACCTGGTGAGCTCTCCACTCCACCAGGAACTGGAGTGACCATCCCTGGGGCATGCCACGCCCCTCCCCGGGCCCATGTGTGCCCACTCCTGAGGGCCCTGGGCTGGATGGAAAAGATCCCTGCTGCTCCTGGCAAGGTACCTGGGCAGGTAAACCCCACCCGACCCCAACTGACCACACCCTGCTGATGCCAAGACCAGAACTCCCCCACAGGGAGGCTGCAGCGATTCCAGACAAGCCCTGTCATTCTGGTTGATGGACGGGTGGAGGGTGGAGTGAGGGAGGGGGGCAGGAAAATGACCGGGGACAGGTGGGCGGGAGAAAGCAGCTCACACTCACCCTGAAGTAGGTAACTGTGGTGGGGGGGGCTCTGGTCTGAGCAGCTCCTCCCCCATCCTTCGAGGGGAAGGCGTCTGTCCAAACACATCCAAGTTGTCCGCAGGCCCCACGGGGCCCAGAGGAGGGGAGGGGTAGCCCGTGGCCAGAGTGGTGAAGCCCACGGCGGGCCGGTAGCTGGGGCTCCCGCTGCGGCTGCTCTGGGAGGGGGAGCCCGTGGACGGCGTGGACTTGCAGGAGAAGCTGACGGCGGCCGGCGGCTGGAGGGTGATCTCAGACATCTCGGCCTGCTGCAGGAGGCCGGGGCGAGGCCGGGCCCGGGCGGCCAGCTCCGGGGAGCCGGTGCGGGAGCTGAGGGGGCTTTGGGTCAGAGGCGAGAGCCGGGAGGGCTGTAGCACCACTTGATGTAAACT
>NW_006300017.1:1515816-1516136 GCF_000327345.1 Myotis davidii
GCCGGCCCAGCCCTTTGGCGCCTCCAGAGGCAGGATGCCCGGGTAGAGGCCGAGGACCTGGAGGGAGGTGGGGGGCAGTCCTCGGGGGAGGCAGGCCTTGGGCTGCAGACTCTCAGCCACATCACAGGGGTGCAGCTGGTGGGGGAACATCATGGCCGGGGTTTCCAGGCCCCCGAAGGGGAACTCCGGCCGGCCCCAGGGCTCCGGGGAGCGCCCGCCCGTGGGGGTCTGAGTCAAGGGCAGCGTGCTGTTGGACGCGTTCTCTCCGTTCTCCTCGGGGATGGTGGGGTGGCCGAAGGGCCCCTCCGTGTGCAGGGGCG
>NW_006300017.1:1516202-1518200 GCF_000327345.1 Myotis davidii
CCGCGGGGCTGGAACCGGGGGCTGTATGCTGGTGGAGGCAGGTAGGACTCCTGGCTGGACGACAGAGGGGTCAGCTGGGACTTCAGGGCAGCCACCGAGGTGGGCACCAGGGGGTCCTCATTCTCCTCGTCAGACTGGCGGAACTCGGGGTACATGTCCGTCTCCTCCGCAAAGGGAAAGCCCTCGATGCGCCGGCCCTTCACCGGGGGCTCCACCTCAGAGGGCCCCATCACAAAGCGGCCGTCGGGGCCTCTGCTGATGAGCTCGATGGGCGTCGTGGCCTCGGCCTCGGCCTCCGCCTTGGCCACGCTGTACTTCTTGCTGCTGATGGCCCTCTTGGTCTTCTTGTACAAGGACAGCTCCTTCTCCCGGCTGGGGCTCAGCATTCTCTTGGCTGCGGGCTGGCCCTGGTCGTCGGAGGACTCGGAGGGGGCCCGGAGCGTCCGGATGCTCTCTGGGCTCACCTTGCCTGAGGACAGGCTGTGGGGACAGGCGGAGAACAGGAGGGTGAGGCAGGGGACACACGGGCCATTACTCCTTTGTGTTCCCTGAGCCAACACCAACCACAGTCACCAGGGAAGACAGGACTAGGGAACAAGACCGCAGGTCACTGCATAGTTTGGCGTGAAACCCTTGGGCCAACACACTCCATTTGTCTAGGTGTGTATTCTGAGTGAGCACCCGCATTTCTGCTTCTATTCCGCTCTGCCCCACGGTTTGCTGGGCTCTGTCCAGTCCCACCTGCCACTTCACTCCCTCCCAGGTTGCTCGCAGAAAGCAAGCTCATTAGAATATGACAACGCAAAACATATTCAGAAGGCAAATCTGTTAGGATGACCGAAAAATAAATCCCAGAACTACACGCGCAGCCAAAGAGAAGTGGGTTCTCGGAGAATCTGGATCATTTACACGACTGCTCCTTCCTCCGGGAACAGCGCGATCTACCAGCGGTAACCAGCAGAGAAGAGCCGAGACGGGCTGAGCGAGGTGGACCGCCCACTGTCACATCCTGACCGTCCACCCTGACCGTCCACCCGCACACCACAAGCAGCGTGTCCCCCGGGGCTGGGCTGGGCACTTACGGGGACTCCAGGCTCTTCCTGCAGTGGGTGATGGAGAGCGGAGGGTCTGGAAGGAGAGAGGGGAAGACCTGCTGAGGCCGAGACACCAAAACACACGCCAGCGTCGACAGGGCCCAGAGCTGAGCCATGAGGGAGCCCGTCCCCACCCCCAGGCTCTTGCCTTCTCCAGACTCTCCCACGGTCCCCATGTCCTTTCTCCTTCTTTCAAATCAAGTCCCACTGGCAACTCTACCCTCTTCTCAAGGGGCCCGACCCTGCACACAGGCCGTCTCTCCTGAACCCGGGCCAGGTAGAGCCAGGGGTGGGGACCGCACCCACCTTTTTTGCGCTTGAGCTTACGCTTGCGCTGCTTGTTGACAAAGCAGGCGGCCAGGGTGCTGAAGAGGATGGCAGCCGCCAGGAAGCAGATGGTGGCTACGATGCCAGCCAGCACGGGCCGTGCCAGGCCGTCGTCCGTCAAGTCCGGCTGGGGGAAGATGTCTGTGGGGAGGGGCAAGGAGTCCTGGGAGGCGTCCTCTTCCCGAGGCCCCGCCCACTCTGACACCCAGCCCCCATGTGGTGGCCCCGCCTTAAGCACAGACACCGGTACAGCTCAGGCTCAGGCTCCACCCCCGAGGAGGGTTGCCTGGCAGGGGAGGAGTGGAGGGGATGGATTACAGCCAGGGAGCCAGCACATAGCTGGTAAAGAAGAAAGAGCCTCAATACCTTACCCTGTGGGGGTGATCATTTCAATATCATATAATAATCTAGTGCTTATGCCCAGCCAGCGTGGCTCAGTGGTTGAGCATCGACCTATGAACCAGGAGGTCATGGTTGGATTCCTGGTCAAGGCACATGCCCGGGTGGTGGGCTCGGTCCCCAGTGTGGGAGGCAGCCAATCAATGATTCTCTCTCATCATTGATGTTTCTATCTCTC
>NW_006300017.1:1518255-1526247 GCF_000327345.1 Myotis davidii
TATATTTTAAATATACGTATATAAATATGTAATTGTGAGATTATAAATATTTTTTAAATAAAATAAATAAAAATTTAAAAAGCCCCACAGAGCACAGAAGTCACCTCCACTCCACCTGACACTCTCATGCCACCTCTGTCCTTCCCTGTCCCCTCCCCTGCCCCCATGCCTGGCCCAGCTCCTTGCCAACTGGTCCCCGGGGAGCAGTGCCCATGGAAATGGTACCCTTGCTTTCTCACTAAACAAGCACCTCCCCCCACTGCCCCAGAGCTGGTCCTGAGTCTAGGGAACCAAGGGAGCTGCTCCACGGGGAGACAGAGGGACCTGCGGAGTTCAGACACTATAGCTGGAGAGAGATGTGTAGACGTGGGACCAGAGGCAAGAAAAAAAAAAGTGAAATTGAGGAAATGCCAGGGAGGGGGCCTTATTGAGCCTGAAAAAAATCTAGGGAGAGGAAGGAGTGAAGGGCAACACCACCCAATGGCAATTTTCCCAATAAAAGCACCACAATTCTACAGCGGTCTTACAGCAGGCGCTCAGTGGATGCTTGACGACATGTTCTCTCTGCTCTGGTCCCACCCCATTACAGAGGGTCACATGGGAGGAAATGGAGTTGATAGAAAAATAACTCTGCCCCAGCCGGTATGGCTCAGTGGATAGAGCATCGGCCTGCAGAGCGATGGGTCCCAGGTTCGATTCCAGGCAAGGGCACATGCCCAGGTTGTGGGCTCGATCCCCCATAGGGGGCGTGCAGGAGGCAGCCGATCAGTGATTCTCTCTCATCATTGATGTTTCCATCTCTCTCTCCCTCTCCCTTCCTCTCTGAAATCAATAAAAATATATTAAAAAAAGAAAGAAAGAAAAAGAACTTAAACCAGTTCTTTCTGACAACAGTATGAGAAGATCTGCTAACTTCCTCTCTACGACTTCCTTACGTACACTGAGGTCGGCACAGCTCGAGGTGGCGAAACCCCACCTGCCGTGGAAGCAGGAACGTGGACCTGACTCCCTGGAGCTCTGGGCTGTGTCCCCGCAGCTGTAAAAGGACCCCTACCCCCAAGTACCTGTGCTGGAGACGCCGGCGATGTTGCTGGGCTCGCTGACCAGGTCCTGCATGACGGCCAAAACCCGGAACTCATACCAGGTGTCCTACAGCCAGAGGGACAACACCCATCAGCCAGGGACCTGAGCGGCCACTGGCCTGCCACTGACCCGCCACCGACCGAACCACCACTGACCCCGCCAGGACGTGTCGTGGAACACGGCACCCAAAGCAGTGGTCCTGAAGCATGTAACAACCCGCTCTCAAGGGAAAAAAAAAAAAAAAAGAAGTTCTGGTTTGTAGCCTTTGCCAATTGCTGTGGTGTAAATACTCTGACCACGACTGATGTCAAGTGAGATCATGGAGAGGAAAGATGGGAAGAGAGGCACTCTGGGGCTCGCAGGAGCCACGAGCCAATTCCAGCCCTGAGTGTCCAGGGAAGGGAGACAGAAGGTAGGCGAGACTGTCTTTTCCCAGGGAATAGGCGGCTTTCTCTCTCCGGCTAAAGGAGGTCGGCTGGAAAAAGATAATGTATGCCCCGGGCTCTGAACCGTTAAAGGGTGAAGCTAAAGATAGTCCTGGGAACTCCTGTTCATCGTAGCTGGACTCCCAGCAAGGAGCTCAGGTCAGTGTCTGGCGACCCAGCCCGGGCCTGCCCTGCCCCCCTGTCCCCTGCCCTCGCTTGTGTGTCTGCGCTTGGAGAAATTCCTCAGTGATGCAACCCCCACTGCCCCTGGGAGAGCTGGTCCTGAGTCTGGGGAACCCCAGTCACCATGGGCAGCTCTGGGCGAGACATGAACAGGGTGTGTGTGGTCCATCAGTCCGTGGCCGGACTTCACAGATCCGCGTCCAGGGAGGGACTCCAGGAGTCCTGTCACTCCCAGAATTTGGGCAGCAGCAGCAGGGGGAGCTCCATGCTCACCTGGGACAGATCCTTGGCGAAGAAGTCTCCGTCGGTGCCTGGGATGGCATCGTCTAGCATCTCCCAGCGCTCTCCGACACGGAACTCCATGACGTAGCGGTCGATGGGGAAGCTGTGGTTGGCAGGTGGGAGCCAGGACAGCAGCACACCCTGCTGGGTCCGATTGGCTGTGAGGCACCGCGGTGGGGTAACCAGCACCAGGGGTTCTGGGGTTGTGATGGGGAATGCTGAGGCGGGAGAGAAGGGAGACAGTGCTGAGGTCGCCGTGGCCTCGCCGTCCATGCGATCTCTGGCTCAGCATGTGTCCCTCATGGCCCTGAGGCGATGGTCACAGGCCACACGCCCGTGCAGGCATCATCTCAGGGGCCAGGGTGTCCCAGAAGAGAGCCCTCCCCCCCACAGGAAGGCGGCGTGGCTGTGGGCCAGCGCCTGGGCTCCTGTGTCCAGGGCACTTCCAACATCTAGGAGGAGCCCAGTTCCACAGAAGGAACAAAATGGGCCCGGCCGTTGTGGCTCTCCCAGTGCAGCTCAGTGGACTGAGCATCGTCCCATGAACCCAGAGGTCACTGGTTCAATTCGCAGTCAGGGCACATGCCCGGGTTGCGGGCTCAGTCCTCAGTAGGGGATGTGTAGGAGGCAGCCGATCGATGTCTCTCTCTCTCTCATTGATCTTTCTTTCTTTCTTTCTTTCTCTCTTTCTTTTTTAATTCTCACCCGAGGATATTTTTCCATTGATTTTTAGAGAGAGTGGAAGAGAGAGGGAAGGACAGAGAGAAATATCAATGTGAGAGAAACACATCAATTGGTTGCCTCCTGCACGCACCTGGAACAGGGCCCGGGCCGGGGAGGAGCCTGCAACCAAGGTACACGCCCTTGATCAAAATCGAACCCGGGACCCTTTGCTACACAGGCTGACGCCCTATCCACTGAGCCAAACCAGCTAGGGCTCTCATTGATGTTTCTATCTCTCTCTCCCTCCCTCTTTCTAAAATCAATTTTTTTAAAAAGAAGAAGAAGGGATAAAATGGGAGCTACGGAAGGAGGACACATTAAATGCAATCAGCTTTTTAATAAGATAGCATCTTTACAAAACTACTGCAAACGTATCTCTGGTTCTCTTCCCAAGGAAGCAGGGATATCTTCCTGCACACAGTTTGCTCTTCCAGCTCCCCTCGAGGCCCAGGGGGGAATCAAGACTCGACGGGGAGACCCCAAGCAGTGCTGGCACTGTCCCTGCTGCCCCCCAGGTGGCAGTAAAGCAGGCTGGGGTGGTGCCCCCTGCTCCTGGCTGCCCGCTCTGGCCCCAGGTGGGAGGAGGGGCCGCTGAGCCCAGGAAGGAAGGGTCAGCCACACGCTTGGCACTAAACGAAGCCGGGGCCAGAGGGAAGTGCCGGCCGTGGCCGCTGAGCCCAGGAAGGGTCAGCCACACGCTTGGCACCAAACGAAGCCGGGGCCAGAGGGAAGTGCCGGCCGAAGTACAGGAGGAGGAAGGATTCCCAGCCCCTGACCCGTGAAGCCACAGGAAGGCGCAGACACGTGGCCTGACCAGGAAGGACAAATTCAAAGCCTCCTCCGTCCAGCTAAGGACGCACCAGGAATCAGCCCAAAGTGACGTGGGGGAAGGTGCTTTGGTACAGACGAGCCCCACAAAATGGAACGACCCATCTTTCCCGGGAGCTCTAGTGACAGGACTGCAGAAACCCCCAGGAAGGCGCCTGGCACGCAGCAGGCACGGCAATGTCAGCTTCTGGAACCCCTCCTGCCACCGCCCGGACCACGCGGGACCTTGACCCACCCCAGGTCTTCCGGGAAACACCCTCAGCACCGAGGCGCAGGGCCTCACCTAAAGTGTTCACAGTGACCACCTCGCTGAAGGCGCTCGTCCCCAGCCTGTTCTGGGCCAGGACGCTGAACTGGTACGCCGTCTCAGGCTCCAGGGCGTCCACCAGCAGCCAGTTGGGCCCCGGGGGCACTGGCAGGGACAGCCAGTCATGGGGTCCAAACTGCGCCCGCTTCATCCTGGCCACAGCAGAGAGAGAGGATCGAAGACAAGAGGGTGGGTGGGTTACCCTGGAGACACCGAGAGCATGCACGGTCCTCCTGGAGGCGGCGGCGCTGGGCTGGCCTCCCCAGGTTCAAGGAAGAGGTCACGGCCAAGGAAGGGTGGCCACCCGGCTTCGATGGGCCACCCCTCACAATGCCAGGTCACCAGCCCCTGTGGCACCTCCTCTTCTACAAGGGACACTCAGGTGTAAGTCATGCTCAAAACACTGGTCAAGTCCTGGCTGGTTTAGCTCAGTGGATAGTGTCGGCCTGCGACTGAAGGGTCCCAGGTTCGATTCTGGCCACAGGCACATGCCTGGGTTGCGGACTCAATTCCCAGTAGGGGATGTGCATGAGGCAGCCGATCAATAATTCTCTCTCATCATTGATGTTTCTATCTCTCTCTTCCTCGCCCTTCCTCTCTGAAATCAACAAAATAAAAATAAAATAATTTTTAAAAAAACACGGGTCAAGCCCAGCCGCATAGCTCAGTGGTTGAGCATCAACCTATGAATCAGGAGGTCACCATTCAATTCCCGGTCAGGGCACACGCCTAGGTTGCGGGCTCAATCCCCAGTGTGGGGTGTGCAGGAGGCAGCCAGTCAATGATTCTCTCTCATCATTGATGTTTCTTTCTCTCTCTTCCTCTCCCTTCCTTTCTCTGAAATCAATAAAAATATTTAAATAAAAATTAAAAAATCCACCGGTCAAATTACCAACTGTGCTTTGGGATCATCTCAGCCTGGTCACAACCCTAAGAGAGGCTCTGAGGACACTGGAAACGAGGCAGGTACCACAGCATGACCGTGACGATGAGCAATTTGGCAACAGCAGGACTACCGACACTCAGGTGACCTCGGCCACCCACCCTCGCAAGGACAGCCAACAGTGGGACGTGGAGTCACAGGGGGCTCTCTCAGTTCAACCAGGTTAGAGTCGGAGGCGGACGTAGGTCCTGAGTACACGACAAAGATGGCCTGGGGTTTCCCCAGAGTGGGGACCAGCTTCCCTGAGGCCTGACGGGTTAGAAACCACAATGAAGGGGAAGGTCACCCCGACACCTGTTCTACACAGCCCACCACCACCCAGCTCCATCTGCATCTCCTACGGGTGCAGTGCCCGGCATCACCACTGGAAGGAGCCGTCGCCCCGTGGACTGAGATGCCACACAGCCCTCAAGGCCTGAGCTAGTGGGTGCCCAATAGGTTCCCCTGTAGGTTGAAGGCTCAGTACCATGTATGCCCAGGAGTTGAAGCTGAGGCGGTGAAAAACACAGGAAAAAAAATGCTAGCACCAAATGTATGTCATTACACAGTGAGAGGTCATCGGAAAGAACGGAGGGAAGGAGACCTCCCAACCTTTTCACCTGCCCTTCCCTGCCCAGGCACCACAGTGAGTGAGCAAAGAGTGAAAAGAAACACAGGTGAGCAGCAGCGTGGAGCAGAGCCACAAGCAGCCAACGAAACCCCTACCGATGCCCAGACCTGCCCCCTGGCATCCCCAAAGGTGGCTCGGCCACACCCAACGTGGCCCTAGCGAGGGAGCTGCCCAGCAGACCAGGATGTAGCAGGGGTCACCCAGGAGGGTGGTGAGGAACCCCGCCCTGCCCCCACCCTGCCGGGAGACCTAGAGATAAGGGGAGGGGTCCCCCCAGCTCAGAGTCCCCCCAGCTCACCACCTGGGCCCAGCTGGCCGCTCCAGAACTCAATATGCTGGGAAAACCCACCACGTCCCCATGATGGGAAGGAGCAGGCTCCCTCTCAGCGCCCCTCGCTGTTAGAGGTGTATCGGGGGCTCTCCCTGAATCTCCAGGCCTTTCCTCCTGGATCTGAAGCTTCCTCCTCCCAGGGCTGATGCCCACCCAGGGGAGACAGGTCTCTTCCTTCTCGAGGAAGAAGTGAGGGGCTCATCCCTCCACCCCGTAAGGGATGCCCATGGTGTAGGCAGGCAGTTCTTGGCTCAGGAGAGCAATGTGGGGGAGGGCGATCCAATGGGAGGGGCCGGCTGTGGCCTTTCTCTCCCATTTCTAACCCTCCGGTCCTCAGCCAGATTCTGATCTTGACCTACCCCCAGGTCTGGGCAAGGATGTCCAATCGCTGAATCTGGCTAAATGCATAAGAGACATGAACACAATAGAGACACGGGGTCCTAGAGGGAACGTGCATGGGCTGAAGACCTGGCCAGGAAGGGGAGTCCCCCTCCCCACTGGTTTCTGTAACCCCCGGGGAGGGGGCCACAGAATAAAAACCAGCTTCCGCACTTCCGGCTGGGCTGCTTTACAATGCCCTTGGAGATCAGGAGACTCCCCCAGACTCCAGAGGACCGGGGGACCGAAAGGCAGCATGGGCCAAGGACACAAGGTCACAACAGTGAGGTCAGCGGGGGAGAAAGAAGAGGGCAATGGACAGCCCAGGCCCCAGCCTCCCAAACCTCTGGCTGGGAATACAGGGGCGCTCAGAGTCCCCCAGGTACACACCCACCCACCCCCCAAGCCCTTAGCCACTGCGTCAACACACCTCTTCCTGTGGGGTTTGGTGAAGAACCATCTCCTTCTCAGAACCCCACCTACCCAGGCGCGGACTGAAGTGGGGGTGGGGAGGGAGAAGCAGAGAGCAAAGCATGCGGGGCTGACTCACAGAGGTCCGTACCAAACTGAGAATGTCTGCTCGAATCCTCCATCGTAGCCGGGCTCCCAGGACACATTGGCAGTTGTCATGGAGACCTGGACCCGGACTCCACCCGGGGCGTGGGGGCTGGTGCCTGGAGACCAATTGGAGACCTCTCAGATCGAAAGAACTGAGCCTCCCTCCCCCGAGCTGGGCCCCTGCAAACCCTGCTACAGAGTAGCAGAAGGCAGCACCCCACGTGGAGGGGCTGGGGCTGGGGGCGCTGGGAGGAGCTGGCGCCCTGGCCTGCTGGGTCGGAGGATACGAGAAGGAAATCCAGCCCACCGTGCCACCTAGTCCACCCGGCAGGAGGGGCACGAGCCCTGGGAGCGTGGGCCGAAGGGAAACCTGGCCACTCCATCACCCGAGGACAGAGCCCTGTGCCCGCCTCTGAGCACAGAAACTCCCTTTCAGACACAGGCAAAGCCAAAAAAAACCAAATCGCTCTCCTATAGGGTTCCCCAGCCTCAGGAGACAGCCACACGCACCCGAACTCGGGCGTGAGCAGTGAAGAACTTCAACTTGGCTTGCCCTGCCCACCACGCATCCGTGAGGCGGCGCTGAGCAAGGTGCCCACTCCACCGGCCTCACGTCCACGCACATGCCCTGGGCCATCGCGGCTGCCCCTCCCAAGTGGTACATGGCCAGGCACCGCTGGTCAGTGCCTGAAACGGGCGGGAAACGCTCCCGGCGTGTTGGCTGTGGCTACCACTGCAGCTGTTAGCGCCCAGAAGCGCAGGCAAAACGGTGCACGCACCTCAGGCCGGTTAGCGGGAGCAGAATGCCCGATGGTGCCCCAGGAGAGGTGAACGGTCCCCAGCTCTGTGCCAGGCCTCACCAGGGATCTCATCTCGGGGCATCCTCCTCCCAGATCCCCCGTTCCTGCCTCCCAGCTTCCCCGCGGGCCCCAGCCTCAGAGCTCCGAGCCACGGCTACTGGCCACGCAGGGGCCTCAGCTCTGTGTCGGGGGGTTGCTGGGGACAAAAGAGACCTCCCAGAAGAGGCCCCACGTCCCCGCCCTCACAGAGCCCGCAGAGGGCTCCGGCGACCTGCGGAGGCTCCGGCTCAGGGTGGACTGACAGGGAGAGACGCCCACAGTCCCCAGCACCCAGACCCCTGCCTGCCTGCGGCCGTACCGATGACGGTCAGGTGGGTACTGGCAGTGATGCTGGTGACCACGTTGGTGGCGATGCACTCCCACTCGCCGTGGTCCTCCTTGCTCAGGGCTCGGAACTGGAGGCTCCCGCTGGACAGGGCGCTGTGCTTGCTTCTGCTGGGCTTCCCTACCTTGGCCAAGCAAGGGGGCCAGGAGGAGGGCG
>NW_006300017.1:1526459-1533152 GCF_000327345.1 Myotis davidii
AGAGAAGCCACCAACACCTCAGGGTCGGAGGAGCCGGAGGATAGTGCTACCGCCCTCCACGCCCCCGGCCAGGGCGCCCTCGGGAAGTCCCCTGGCCCCTCGGCACGTGGCCCCCCAGAACAGACACCCTCCCTCCAGCACACGTCCCGGGAGCCCCGGGACCCAGAGGTACCTTTCTCCAGGTGATGACAGGGAAGGGGTCCCCCGCAGCAGCACAGGGGATCAGGAGCTCCCGGCCGGCCTCCTGCCTGTACTCCCAGCCTGGTAGCACCGTGAAGTACGGGGGGTCCTGGAGGGAGCACAATGGGCGTGGAGGTGGGCACAGGGGGGAAGGCCAGGCACCACCGCTCAGAGGCCCCTGCAGCCCGGGCCTCACCTTCAGGACGAGCCGTGCGGGAGCAGACTGGCCCATGGTCCCCAAGGTGTTGTAAGGCACACAGGTGTACGTGCCCAGGGCCTCTTCTGTGGCCTCCTCGATGCGGATGGAGCCGTCCTCCATCAGGGTCCAACCGAGATTCTGCCGGAGGGAGCAGAGCGGGGCCACGGTCAGGGGTGCCCACCAGTCCCGGCCCCAACAGGGCCAGACCCGGGCAGGGCGGCTCCACTAGCCCCCCTGGGGGCAGGCTGGGCAGAGACCAGCTGCCCTGGGAAGGGGTGTCTCGGTGCCCTGCCAGCTGCGGACCCCCATGGGCAGCAGCTCTAAGCTTGCCAGAGCTTCGGGGGAAGGCTCCTGGCAGGACCCAGACCCCCAGAGGCAGCACCTTAGTGTGGGGAGGGTGCGTCTCATGGGTACCCCACATGCGTCTCTCTAGCACCTTCTCGACCTGCAGGGGGCGGCCATCCTTGTTCCACTTGACCACGGTGGCCGGCGGCTCTGCGTCCACGGGGCAGCGGATGTAGCCGTGAATTCCCACGGGCACGTAGATCACGGGGGGCATGTTGAGGACACGGGCTGGGTCTGGAAAGCGTAGTGTCAGGTGGGAGAGAAGAAAGACACAAGGGAAATCAAGAAGAGAGAACTCCAGGCGGGGGCCCAGCCACCACACAGGCACCCCCCAAAGTACAGCCCTTCACACCCTCCACCCGCTCAGTGAACACTTGGTGTCCTCAGTGCTCAACATGGAGCTGAGTGCTGGGCCCACCGCGGCCACCAAACCCCGGCCTCCTGGGCTGATGGCCCCGAGGCCACGCTGAGCCACCAGTGCAGGCTGCAGGCTCTGTCTGCCCGGCCTCCAGGATGCCCAGCGCTTCTGTTCTGAATGCCCAGAGGCACTGAGGCACGAGCTGCCTGCCCCAGCCCAGCAGATGTGAACATTGCTGCCGGAAGGGCCGGGCTCTCCTGTCCATTTCCCCAGCCCCTCCCTCGACTCCCACCCTCAAAGCCAACCCTGACCATCCCCTCCCCCACCTGCTGACCCCAAGTCCTATCACCGAGCCGGTTCCTCGCTCCACACCCTAAGCCCAAAGAGGAATGAATGGCCGTCTGTGCACGAGGTGGGCGAGGCCGAACCACAGATGGCTCCTCTCTGTCCCTTCTGCTGGCTGCCATTCCAGGCCTCAGTTTCCCTTCTGTGCAGCTGGAGGGCACCCTCAGCCCAGGCCACAGAGCCGACGACAGGCTCCTGGGGCAGCAGCGAGAGCCGCGCATCCTGCCATGTGGGTGAGTCATCCATCACCTTCCGATCCGCCCCCCCCCCCCCCCCCCCCCCCCCCCGACTTCCCTGAGGGCTACCGAGGGGAAAGACGCGGAACTTCCAGGGAGGCGGAGAGGATGAATGAGCTGGGATCCTTCAAGCACTTGGAGCTCTTCAGAGAACAGCATTACATAAGTACCAGGCCGAGGTATATATTTAGACAGAGCCTCCTACTTTTGTATGGTAGAGGGTGTGTGTTTTTTTTTTCTTCCTTTTCCTCCAAGGTTTTCAAAGCATTTATGAATGGGAAATACTCTGAACACTGCTTTTTAGCAGAAATAAAGATCCTTGTCTCACCCACCTGAAAAATCTCACACGCACCCCGAGTTCTCTTTGAAGGCAGGAAGGAGGGAAAAAGGGACAAGTGGGAGAGGGAGACGGAAGCACCCATGGCTCGGAGGACCGGCCTCAGTCCTGGAGAGAGCCATCGCCCCTCCGAGACTCCCCTGCTGCTCTCTCTGTCCGCCGCTGCCACCTTCCCGCACAGATGACATCAGCCAGCCCGGATGCTGCTCCAAGAGGCGTCCCCCTCCCCTTGGTCCCTGCGCGTCCGGCACAGCGCGAGGCACACGGTAAGTCGCTTATAATAGCTTCTTGCCTGGCTTTTTCTCACTTGTAGGTCTGGGTGGGACAGACCTGTTGGCCTGGGCCTCACAGCTCTTAGCAACGTGGGCCTCCTGACACAGCACGCGGACAGACCTCGCGGTCAGCGGCCAGCAGAGTGGAGAGGTGATGCCTGGGCCGCAAGCAGCAAAATCATTGCACAGGGAAGAAAGCAGTAGGCACGGGAGCGTGGGAGTTCTGGCAGGCTCCGGGTCCCGCTGGCTCCACCTCCACATGCATGCAGTGCAGACAGGCGAGCGCCCAGCTCTGCGAGGCTGGGTCAGAGGTGAGCCGCCTCCTGGGGTCACCCGCTGTTCTACTTGTCCCCAGTTCAAGCGCGGACTCCAGGTCTCCAGATGGTGACCCTCCTCACCCTGCCACTCCCCGCCTTGGCCTTGAGGGTGAGCAGTTCTCCTGCCTTCAAGTGATGGAGAGCCCGTCACCTACAGCAGCCACTGGGCCTTTGTTGCCTGAGTGACAGGACCATCAGCAAATCAAAAGGAAGAGATGAATCCTCATGGCTCATCCTGCTCTCTCTCACAATGGCTGGCTCGCAGGGGGTGGGGAGCAGTGACTCTGCTGAAGTCTTCAAGATCAGGAAAGTGAATTCTTGTGCTCGCACAAAAGCCCCCCATCATTCTGGCACAAGAGCAGCTCACTCCTTGGGAGCTCGGCAGCCCCGGAGAAGGGGCACGAGGAAGCGAGAGGGAGCCAGGTGCTGGGGGAGCTGGACCGGAAGAAGGGCCTGTCCCCCGGCCCCTCACACCGTCCAGGCGGATGGACATCTAACCCCACATGGGTTCAAGCTACACCTCCTCAGAAACCGGAGAAAAAACACCACCAAGTGTCCCACCCCAGGTGGAGACAGGTGCTGGCTGGCATCCAGTGGAAGCGCGATTGTCCAGAAGATCTGCCGACCCCTGACCCCAACCTGAGGCTGGCTCGGCCGACGTGAGGCAGCCAGCACGTGGCCCCCCGAAGACACCACCTCAAATGACGGTCCCAGGTGCGGGCCTCTTCCTGGGCTGTCCTGGCTTCCTGTCTCCATCATTCCTCCTCCCACATCCCCTGACCCGAGGCTGCCCTCCAGCCTCCCGTCTGGCTAAGGTGGCCCGAACCTTCCGCAACCCCCACCAGCTGAGACCTGCCCTGCCCCTACTCACACTGCACAGTCAGGTAGGCGGAGGCCGAGGGGGAGCGCCCCAGGCTGTTGCTAGGGACGCAGGTGTACTTCCCTGCATCCTCGGGCTTCACCCGGAAGATGATCAGGGTGCCGTCGATCAGGATCCGCACTCTCAGCTTCAGGTCACTGTAGAGGAGACGAGGCGACACGGAGAGGAGGGGAAGACAAGGATCTTCCATGAACACCAGGGGAGCAACGCATCCCCTCACCCCCACGCACGAGGAAGAGCCCAGTGCGCCCTTGCAACCCAGGGCCTCTCAGTGTAGACACGGCCCTCACAGGCGGGACCTGTGCACGGACCACCCCCTCCAAGTTCCCGGAGCCGCAGGGCAGCTGGCAGCAGGCCCTGCTCGGAGGCCGGGCCCCGGGGCCCCTGGCCGCTCCGCCCCCAGGAGGTCTGGGCAGGGTGCTCACTTCTGAAAGTAGACATTCTCGTCCTGCCAGTACCAGGTGTAAGTGAGGTTGCCGGGATACGCCTCCGCCCGGCAGGTAAGCAGAGCATCCTGGGATATGTTGACAGTGATGTTCTCAGGAGGGGACACTATGAAGGGAGGCCCTGGGGACACAGGAAACCAGCATGACCTCACCGGGCGGGGCCAGGGAGAAGGGAGCACCAGGGCCTCTGGGAAGGGTGCTTGGTGCTTGGAACCGAGAGGGAGGCTGGGGCAGCATTGGCCCGAGGTAGCAGCACAGCCCCAGGCCGTTGTCATGGAGACGCTTCTCACTGCTGTCAGTGCTTAGGTCCTTACTCTGCCTACAGGTCCCAGAGATGCAGGTGGTACTGGATGTGTGCCCCATCCCCTTGAGCCAGTGGGAGATGCCTGGCACCTACCTGCCCCCTGCCCCCATGCATAACCCCTCTACAAATGCTAGCCATTTAACACCACACACACGTGCACACACACACACACACACACACACACACACACACAGGGTCCTTCCTGCCCATCTTCTCTCCGAGAGCCCTGAGGGAGGCCCCCGGAGCTCTCTCAGTCCAGAGCAAGGAGCAATGCTGCCCCAGAAGAGCGAGAGGCATGCCCTCCTCACCCAGCAGAGGGTAAGAGGGCGCCCAGAGGGAGGATTTGGGGTAGGGGGGCGCAGAGCAAACAGAGGGTAGAATCCCCTTCCCCGGGCTGGCTTTCCAGGCAGGCTGCAGCTGCCCTGGCCGTGCTCTCCTGCAGGAGGCCAATTCTCCTCCAAACTGCAGAGGGAACCCTAGCCCCATGCCACTCAGCACAACAGTCAGCAGACAGGCAGGAAGAGCTGACCAGCCGTCCTGGCAGCCCGGACAGCCACCACCAACCTCCGGCAGCGGGCAGAGGCAGAGCAGGTGGGTGGGCTCAGCTCAAAGAAGAGACCTGGCCGCCCAGATGCCCCCCTCTGAACCCTCTGGGCCCCGGGCAGGGCAGCCTGGCATTTCCAGGTGCTGCCCGTGCAGACCCCAGCTCTACCAAGTGCCAAATGCCCTCAGTTATTTAAACGCTACCTGGGCAGATACAGAAACCCACCCAGCATGGGCCTCAGGCCACCCAGGTGACAGCCACGGCAGGCCACCGTGGGAGCTGCAGCGTGAAGTCTGTGATACTTGGGAGGTGCCCTGCCCGGCTCCTCACAGCTTCCCACTTCCCCCTGCCCCCAGCTGTGCCAATCACACTCTGCGGGGCTCCCAGAGAAAGGCCCCAGGCACAAAGCAGCCAGGGAGACCCCAGTTACCTTGCACAAGCAGGTGGGTGGTGTGGACTGCCTCTCCCTGGATGCTGTACGCGCGACAGGTGTAGGCACCTCTGTCCTCCCGACTGACCGACGTCACCGTCAGGCTCCCATCACTCACCTGGGACCAGGGAGAGACGAAGCTCAGCACCACCTGGAGCCCGCCCAATGCCACCTTCAGGTGGAGGGGGCCTCGGGGCTCACGCACTGGGGGAGACGGAGGAGGGGCCTCATTTTTCATCTCCCTCCAACAACAGGCCCCAGCCAGTGTGCCTGCTGCTTCCATCTCCCTGTGCCTTTGCACAGCGTCACTGGTCCCATGGAGAGGGAGACCGCCTTGGAGAGGGAGAAAGAGGTGAAGGGAGGGAGAAGGGGGAGCAGTGGCCCCACCAACAGCACACCTACCTGGTACGAAGGGAGGGAGAAGGGAGGGAGAAGGGAGGGAGAAAGGAGAGAGAAGGGAGGGAGAAGGGGGGGGCAGTGGCCCCACCAACAGCACACCTACCTGGTATTTCCCACTAGCACCTAGGAGTGTCCCCTCCTTGAGCCAGGTGACAATCGGCTTGGGGTTCCCAAAAGCTGTGCAGGTCATGGTGACACTGCCCCCCTCCTTGGCCTCAATGTACTGGGGGGGTGTTTCTGTAAAGGTGGGGGGAGCTGCAAAGAGACCGCAAGGCTCAGGGTGTGATTCAAGGGCTGCTGCCTCGCATGTCATACCCGCCCCTACACCCCCTCCCCATCAGCCACCACACCCACACCAGGCACCGTGCCCCGGTGATCATTCCCGCACCAGGTCCTCCCCATCAGCCACCGCACCCACACCAGGCACCGTGCCCCGGTGATCATGCCCACACCAGGCACTGTGCCCCGGTGATCATTCCCGCACCAGGCACTGTGCCCTGGTGATCATTCCCACACCAGGCACTGTGCGCCGGTAATCATTCCCGCACCAGGCACTGAGCCCACACCAGGCACTGTGCGCTGGTAATCATTCCCGCACCAGGCACTGAGCCCCCACCAGGCACCGTGCCCCAGTGATCATTCCCGCACCAGCACCACGCCCATACCAGCACCGCACCCACACCAGACACCGTGCCCCGGTGATCATTCCCGCACCAGGTACCACACCCGCACCAGGCACTGTGCCCCGGTGATCATTCCCGCACCAGGTACCACACCCGCACCAGGCACTGTGCCCCGGTGATCATTCCCACACCAGGCACTGAGCCCACACCAGGCACCGTGCCCCGGTGATCATTCCTGCACCAGGCACCACCCGTGCAACCATTCCTCGTAGGCTCATGCCTGACCTTCTTCAAGGTGTACGGAGGGAGGAGGGGAGGTGGAGACATCCTCTGCCCATGAATCTTACACTGGGAGAGGAAACCTGGAATTCAAAGCGTGCCTGGCTGTGTCCAAACTCTACACATTTTCCGTTGTATTTGGCAAATTCCCAACAAACCCACGTTTGCTGAGCATCTGAAGGGAAGCAGTGAGCTCAGG
>NW_006300017.1:1533175-1534689 GCF_000327345.1 Myotis davidii
GGGCCGCCCTTCCCCCAGGTGGCTGTAGAGGCAGGATGGTCAGTCTTGCCGCCTGGGACCACCCGTTCTCTGAACACCAGCCCTGCGGGGCCGCAATGCCACGCTCAGCTCATCTCGAGGCATCCAAAGCTCAGGACCAAGTCCATGCACCAGCCTGCCCCTCGTTGGGTAACCCTGGGCAAGTGACTCAGCCTCTCTGGGCTTTTCCTGAAGACCCTGCCCTCCAGGATCGATGTGAGAAATAAATCTGTGTGGAAAAAAGGATCTTGTGAAATGTAAACATGCACAATCACTATCATCTCCTCAGGAGCCTCTGAAGCAATGAGAAGATTTCAGGGCATTTTAGCCTTGGTGCCCCCCTGCCCCTCTGCCAACCTCATCTATCATATTTCCCCCGCTTCTCCGTGCTCTAACCATATTGCCTTCTTTGTCTACCGCGAATGCGCCAAGAACATCCAACCGCAGAGCCTTTGCATGTGCTGTCCTCGCTGCTTAGAGCTCCATACAGTCGTCTCTCCTTTAGCTCATGCAGTTCATTGCTAAGATGCATCTGGCCTGGCCTGGTCAGCCGATCTGAGATGGCACTTCTAGCATTCCCTGCCCCTTAGCTTGTTTCATTTTCCTTAAAGCACTTATCACTACCTCTCCTTAAGAAAGCAGAGATTGCCCTAACCGGCTTGGCTCAGTGGATAGAGCGTTGGCCTGCGGACTCAAGGGTCCCAGGTTTGATTCCGGTCAAGGGCATGTACCTTGGTTGCGGGCACATCCCCAGTAGGGAGTGTGCAGGAGGCAGCTGATCGATGTTTCTCTCTCATCGATGTTTCTAACACTCTATCCCTCTCCCTTCCTCTCTGTAAAAAATCAATAAAATATATTTTTTAAAAAAGAAAGCAGAGATCTTGCCTGGCCAAGTGTGGCTCAATGGTTGTGTATCAACCCATGAACCAAGAAGTCACCAGTTCAATTCCCAGTCAAGGCACATGCCCGGGTTGCAGGCTCAGTTCCCAGTAGGGGCAGCTGATGGATGGGGTTTCTCTCTCATTGAGAGAGCAGAGATCTTTTCCACAAATCCCACCATATGCCCAGCTTTCAGCATAGTTCCTGGCATGTAATAGAGTACTCCACAAACATCTGTTGAATGAATGAATGAATGAATGGGTGTGCATACACATGCACACACCTACAGACCAACACAAACAAGACATAAAACTCCTTAAGAGCATGAACATGACCATTTTCTCCCATAACCTTCTAAGCCCTTAGCTCAGCGTGGGCACACGGGGACACTGGGAGAGTGAATACTGAATGAATTGAGAAGCACATTCCATCACACACACACACACACACACACACACACCACACACACAAACACACTCTACAGACATCCTCTAAGGAGGCAAACAGTAATGGCAAAAATCATCCAAACCCTAACAAGGGGATCCTGTCCTCACTCCCAGGCCTCCCCTCCTGCCCCGAAATGTGCACTCACTTCCAGCAGACACCCACCCCCACCC
>NW_006300017.1:1535069-1539930 GCF_000327345.1 Myotis davidii
CTGCCGCCTTCACCCCCTCACCCGCGCCCCCACCACCACCAAGCCTGCCCCTGGAAACACAGGGAATACAGCCACAGGCTCCACTGCCTCTGGCATCAAGCTTAAAAGAAAGATAATAAATTAAATTATGTCCTGAAGTGACAAATTAATTACTAATTACATAATTACTTTATTATTTAGGTGCTAATCAGGAAAGTACTTTGAACAATTTCAAGTTTTCAGGAAAATAATGGTTTGAGTCTGGATTATTTACTGAATTCGGTGTTAGCTTGCCAGCTGCGTTCCAGGCTTCATTCTTTTCTACAAGTGCCCTATAATTACCAGTGCAGGTTAGACATGGGCTGGCCTCGCCTCCAAGGAACTCACCAACCCAAAGGGAGGCTTGGCTAGGGTGGTGAAGGGGCGGGGGGGGGCTGCGGGGAGGCGAGGGAGGTATTTTGTATGTGATCAAGAAATAATTGGGTTTGTTTCCACACAACCGATCTTCAAGAAAACGCAGAAGGAGAAGGAGACAATTTGTAATTCTAATTTTTCACTGGCCTTTCCATTTTCCAAAGGTGATCCCTGTCAGAAAATGCCTGACATTAAACGTTCTAGTTTGGAAGCCGTGGCGTGGTGGGGGCTCCAGCCTCCTCAGCCAGGACAGCATGGACGCTGGGATGAAGGGAAGGGAGAAGAAAGGAGATGAAGGGAAGGGAGAAGAAAGGAGAGCGGTCTCCCGCTCACCGTGGGAGCTGTCTGTGCTTGTCCTACCTATTTGGGAGGTAGGCTCCTCGGTAAAGGCAAGTGAGGAGCCTGGTTCGAAAGCCTGGAGCAGATGGTGCACATCCTTAGCTTTCCCACCGAACACTCCTATATAAATAACCTGCCTGCGTTCCCTGAGCCCTGAGCGGGCTGGCTCGCCTTCCTCTGGGCTTCCGTGCATGCTGTTCCCTCTGCCTGGAGCACTCTTCCCCACCGCCCCACCCTGCACCTGGCTCACTCCCCGTCCCTGCCCAGGTCTCTCTCTCTGCACAGGGTGGTTCCCCCAGAGACGCTCCCAAAGCCCATATCAAACCGTCTCTGGACGTGGCTGCCCACCGCTGTGCCCACAGAGCCTGCCACAGAGCGGACGCTGGGATTTGAATGGGTAATGATTGGTGACGCACAAGCACTTTCAAACCATGACAGCCCTCTGCATCTTGCAGCCTGAAGTCCTTCCTGTGTCACCACATATCCCTGCGGCCACCCTCTCCTCTGATTTCATCTGTGTGTGTTTTGGTTTTTTTCTCTCAAGAAGGAAGATGGCTAGCATCTTACCCATAATTACCCACAGGTCATGAACCCTTCAGACACCGGGCCAGGCACGTTCTCACACAGCGCTGCCCTTAATCCTCACGGCGGCTTTGCCAATAGGCACTGTGCTTGGTAACTGAGAAAACCGTGGCTCAGAGAGGTGACTTAAGTCGCCCAGGATCAGACAGCTACCCCGTGATGGATTCATGACATCAACCAAGTGTCCGCAGCCTCTTATTCCATGCCGGTTCCACTCCGAGCAATCAGGAGTCCCCGAAGAATCGACTCCCACTCATGCAAATGAAGGCAGAGGCTGTACCAAACACACAACCCTACCCCCTGCCCGGCAAGTAGTGTCTACGGACGCCTGGGTCTCAGGCTGCTGAATGAACACCAGCAGGAGGACAGGAGGAGCAGAGGCGCCAGGGAAGCTGAGCCGGTGCAGGAGAGGGCACAGGAGAGACAGAGCAGCGTGGGGACTCCTGGCTCAGCCGTCAGTGAGGCTTTCAGCCGCGGGTGTGCCTCCCTAATGATGTTTTGCTGGGGCTAATATTAAGATGAGTTTTCATTCCCGGCACACACAACAGCTTGCAGCCAAAGGAGGTGACTCAAAAGCTTGCCAGGTGGTAGGGACAGCCCACCCAGGATTTAAAGCCAGCCTCCCATCAGTCTCTGGGGCCTGGCAGATGCGAGCCGGCTACATCGAATGGGTCCAGCAGCCTGGACCAACACGGGCCCAGGCGGCCACCTCTAAGTCTGGTCTTCCCAGAGGTCAGCGCTCGGGCTCAAATGCTCTGTGTTCCCAGGACCCTGGATGGGTTGGGCCCGCCGGACCCGAGCCCTGGGAGGACGACCCAGCCCCACAGGTGGGCAGACGGAGCCATCCCTCAGGTCGGGGCAGGTCAATGGTGAGAAGCATCCGAGCGGGACGCCATCCATCCCTCTCCCGACCACGGCACCTCCAGTCGCAGACATCAGAGCCATGAGGACCCAGCTGTGTGTGCTCGCCCAAGCCCATGCGCCGTCCAAGCCTCGGGAACTAGCATAGTGTCCGCAGCACAGTGTGGCTGAATACATTTCGCCAAACGCTGAATAAGGAAGAGTGAGGGTCTAGCCAGAACGACAAGACACAAACATCTGCTCCCCCCGCACAATGGGGTTCACTCTCCTTCCATTGTTCCCCAGCTCCTCCTGCCTCCTCCAGAGGAGGCCTTCTCAAGTGAGGACGCCCAGTGACAGACGGGGCTCTCCAGCCAGGGTGACCCAGCCCCCCGCCTGGGCCAACACAGAGCCAGCAGGCTCCCCTGCAGCCTCCACATGGGCCTCCTTGCCCAAACGCTGGAAAAGCATGGCACACAGCACAACTCATTCAGGCTGAGCTCTCCATAACTGACAGCCATTAAAACTGTTCCCCTTCCCAGGATCCTCCTGGTTTAGGAGACAGTAAACCCGGTCCGGGCAGGGGCTGAACCGGGTGCACTCAGCTTCGTCTTCCCAGCACCTGGTGCAGAGCGTGGTGCACAGTAGGCCCTCAGCACATCGTACGCAAATGAATGCATTTCACAAGGAACCAAAATGTCACCCTGCAAAGGAAGGCAGTAATGGGGGGACTCTGGGAACTCCACTGAAGGGGGGAGGCATTTCCTGGCTGGCAGGGTCTCTCCGAGGCTGGGAATGGTGCCTCCACTAAGCCTTAGCCCTGGTTTTAAGAACCAGATGCCTTCCTCCCAGTAAGGGAGGAATCACCCCCCCCTGCCCCCCCACACACACACCACACACAGCACACCCCTGCCCCGCACCCAGGGGGCAGCTCCTCCAGGCTCCCACTGACCCGAGGCTCCGAGGAGCCAGCTGAGGGGTGTGGAGGGGGGCCCAGTGTACTGAGGCTCCTCTCTGCAGCAGGGACTGGGAGTAGCGATGGGGTGCCACCCGAAAAGAGGCTTCCCCTCCAGCAGGCCCTCAGGCAGCAGGCTTCTGGGGGCTCCCGGCCCGGGAGGAGGACCGTACTCACCGTTGATGGTGAGGTGCACCCAGCTGCCGTTGTGGAAGGTGTCATACTGCTGGTCCAGCATGAGCACTTTGCACTCGTACCAGCCCTGGTCCTCAGAGCGAACCTGCTCCAGCCGCAGCGAAGCTTTGTCGTGAAGACTCGCTCGGCCTGGGGACAGGCAGACAAGAGCCCAGGGGTGAGGCCCACACCTCGTCACCCCCACCCCGGCTAAAGGCACAGGCCCCATTGTCACCTGCAGGCCATTCCCGGGGGCAGGGCCCGAAATAACAGCTGGCCCGACCTCTGGCCGCAGGTGGCAAAGGAAAAGGCATAAAGCCTGGGCCATGGAGCCGCAGTCCCTCCCACCCTCCAGCCTCGGGGGCCCCATCCCAGCTGCAACTGCCTCCCAGCTCTTGGCACTGAGAAGAGCTCAGGCCTTAGAATGCGCCCCTTCTTTCGAACATCGAACATCCGCTAGGGACAAGGGGAAGGCATGAGGGATACAGAGATGAGGGGGAAGAGGGAGGGAGAGAGGGAGAGAAAGGGAGGGAGGGGAGAAGAGAGGGAAGGAAGAGGCCAGGCCCAGAGCACTTCCATTCAGGTGGAGTAACACCCCTATCCCAGCTGGGCCCCATGCCCCATACCCCCTCTGTCTGGCAGAGGGAAGGCAGGCTGGGGACCAGGGTGCTAGGACCCCTCCCAGCCCTGATACCAGAGCTGGCAACACTGCTGGTCCAGCCAGGGCCCAGGGCCTCAGGAGCCGAGGCCACAGGCCTATGAGCTGGAGAGTGAGGACAGGGCTGGCCAGCAGAGCAGACACCCAGCGGCCTCCTTAACTCTGCCCTCTTCCCCCCAGAAGTCATCCTTGGCTCGCTGAAAGTTTGAGGAGTGGCCCCCCTTTCTCCAGGACAAGGGAGGAGGCCCGGGCACCCTCAGGTCCTCTCTCCCCTCCCCCACCACCTCACTCCAATGTCACAACCTCCTCCGCCTTCCTCCTTGTCTCTGCACTGGCAATCTGCCTAAAGCCAGACTATCAAAGCCGGTGGGGCCAGAGAGAGAAAAGGAGACACAGGCGCAGGAGGGAGGGAGAGAAACGGAAGTTTTCCGAGAGAAAAGTGGTGCAGACTCAGGAGCCAGAAGGAAAGATGAAAACAGTGTCCCGCCAGCTTCCTCCCATCCTTTAAACCCCAAGGCACAGGCACACACACGTTCACACACACACACGCTTACACATGCACACGCTCACACAGGCACACTCTCACACACGTATACACTCATACAGGCACACGCTCACACAGGCATACACGCTCACACTCACACAGGCACACGCTCACATACGCACACACTCACACGTGCACACTCTCACACAGGCATACACGCTCACATACACACACACTCACACATGCACATGCTCACATGCACACACTCACATGTTCACACATACACAAGCACACACCCACATACTCACATGCTCACACACACTCACACTCACATGCTCACACGTGCACACCCCCCACCTCCCCACCGAGGCCGGGGGCAGGCACAGACAGTGACTCAGTGTGGCCGCCGCTGGCAGGAGCAGCTGTGGCAGAGAGC
>NW_006300017.1:1539993-1542347 GCF_000327345.1 Myotis davidii
CCAGAGGGAGGTGTGGGCAGGCAGACGCAACACCGCAGCTGCACACGACCAGGCTCGGCGGCTGTGACTCAGCTCCTCCCGCACAGAGCTGCCCTCCTGGCCTGCCCCCCCGCACCCCCAACTCCTGCTTCCTGCCTGCATCACCTCCTCTCCCTCTCTCCCCACCGCGGAATCAAAACCTACCAGAGTCCAAAGGACAGGAAGGAAGAGGCAGAGACTGGAAAACAGCTCTCAGACCCGTGAGAAGAACAGAGGAGGCCACAGATAAAGGCAGGAGGAAGCTTAACCACCGGCCCCGCGGGGGAGGGGCAGCCCAGCCAGAGCCGAGGACAGAGGCCACGGGGCCAGACCGTACCTGCATACTCAGGGTCCACGTGGGGTGGGTAGTAGCCGAACTTGATGAAGATGGGGATGGGCACCCCGAACTTGAACCACTCCACAACATAGGGCGGGGGCTGCCCGGTCACCGGGTGGATCACGTCGCATCGCAGAACCACGGCCTCGCCAGCTCGCGCCGTCACAAACTCGGGCTCCTCTCGCAGGCCGTGGGCAGCTAAGGGGACAGCAAGGCTGGGATTTAGAAAAGGAGGCGGCAGGAGGTCCTGCCCTGGTGACCCCAGAGGCAGCCCCCTGCCCACATCCAAAGACCTCCGCCCCTTCCCCAGGCCTGCTATCCCGCAGCCCTCCTCCTAAAGAGGAGCTCGCTCACCCCCCAGAGGGTCCCCAGTGCATCCTCCACCTCCCCCACCACCCTGCCAACCATGAACCTCAGGAGAAGAGGAGGGGGGAAGAGCACAGGGAGGCAGTTCTCCCCATCCTGCAGGCCAGCCCTACCCCTCCTCCCCCCCACCGCAAAAGAGCGAAGCCATTTCCAAGCCCTCCCGGTGACACCCCCCCGCCGCAAGAATTCTAAGGGGTCTGGACACTGAGAAGATGGAGGGGCCTCAGCAGACCCATGGCCAGGGCCGCTACAGCCGAGGGTGGATCCAGACTACCTCCCTGCACCAGGAGGCTTCGCGCCAGGGCCTGGTGGCGCTCCCTGCCTCCTCCCGCCCCTCCTCCTACACCCACCCCACTCAGTCTGATGTTGGCAGCACAAAACAAGAGTGCTCCACACAGGAGCAGGGAATCCCTACAAGCTGAGCAGAGGCTGCTAGGGGCAACACTAGAGAGAGAAGCCCGGCCAGGCCCCTCCTCCCACTCCCTGCTGGGCCTGCAGTGGGGGGCAGGGGGAGCTCCAGCTCTCCCGGTTCCAAGCCCAAACCCATCATGCTGCAAAGCCCCACATATCACCATTAGGAGAGCAGGGTGCTGGGGACAGAGGCGGCCCTGGGGACCGCTAACCCCAGCCAGCTGAGGGGAAAACGCCATTCCGTGAGCAGAGGACAAACCATACAGCTGGACAGGGTGTACCCATCCTCCTGGCAGTGAAGGGGGACACAGTGAGACACCCCCCCCCAAGCTGGAGGTTAACCCAGACACTGCTTCACAGGACCCGACAGCAGGCTCCTGGACCCCTCAACGCTAGAGCCCCGACAGGACATGTGCACCCCCCACCTCCCGCCGGACACTCCTCACTCCCACACCAGCCTCCGTGCCCACAGAGTCACCTTGTCCAGCTTACTTCCCAACCAAAGGGGCACCGGAGGAAGCCTCCCCATCCGACCTTCCCTCACACCACCCAACACAGCCCGGAGGAGAGCAGGGCTTCCCGCATCCCACCCGCTTCCCCTCCCGGTCCCTGCAGGCAGCACCATGGACAGCAGCTGCTCACTGAGGCTGGAAAGCAGGGAGCCACTGGGCCCGCCCACTACTGCATGGAGAGGATGCCCGGAAGAGCTGTCTGTCTGTCTGTCTGTCTGTCTGTCTGTCTGACTGTCTGTCTGTCTGTCAGCTGCCTCTGGTTCTTCATACACCTCTGACCCCTGTGTGCCCCTGCCTGTCTCCTTCCTTCATCTTTGTCTCTCCTTCATGCCTCTCTCTGTCTTTCTCTAGTTGTCACTGCCTCTGCAGTGTCTGTCTGCTCTCTTTCTCGCTCCTTTCTCATGTCTCTATGTGTCTCTCTCTTTGTGTCTCTGTCTCTCTAGCTCCCACTCTCTGCGGGTGATTCTGTCTGCTTTCCTGTCTCCCTGTTTCAATGTCTCTATCAGAGTGTGTGTGTGTGTGTGTGTGTGTGTGTGTGTGGCGGTGGGAGGGAGGTGAAGACAAAAGAGGGTTTGAGGGACAGGATGGAGGGCAGTGACATTTGATTCATGGCCTATTTATTTTTATTTTTGTTAATTTGTTTTTATTGATTTCATAGAAGAAGGCAGAGGGAGAGAGAGACAGCAACATCAATGATGAGAGAGAATTGA
>NW_006300017.1:1543033-1543568 GCF_000327345.1 Myotis davidii
TCAAGGACACAAGCAGCTGAAAGAGGACATGGTGAGATAAGCATCCCAAAGATGGGAAAAGGCAAGAGACGGAATTCCCCAAGAAGGCAGAGGCCCTGCCTGTCCCCCCAAACTCAATCCCACCCTCCTGGCTCTCTGAATCCTGAACTATTTATCAGCTTTCTTCATCTCCACTCCCCTCCCCCCCCCCCCCCCCCCCCACACACACACATGCACACGCTCTCTCCCTCCGTCACCACAAGAGCTTCTCCCTAAGCCGGATTTTTTCTGAGCCAGAACATGTCTAATAAACACTTTGTACCAAAAAGGTCGCTACCAAAAAAAAAAAAAAAAGAAGAAGGCAGGTTAGCAATGAAGAGGGAAGAGGGCTTGATAGAGGAGAGACGGGGCCTCAAACGCAGGGGACACCCACTGAAGCCAAAGTGGGAAAGGGATTCAAGAGGAAAAAAAGGAGAGACACGGAGATGGGTATAGTGCAGATCAGACAGGCAGGGCCCAGCCAGCCCAAGGGGAGGGGGGAAGGAGGGGAGAGGGA
>NW_006300017.1:1543604-1549801 GCF_000327345.1 Myotis davidii
GAGAGAGAGAGAAACTCACGGGCACTGAAGACTCAGCCACAGGGACATACACACAGGCCTTCAAAGCACCCAGAACCAGGAGGGCCAGAGAGCTGAGGCTGTTCCTCCAGGGAACAGGTGGGCTTCTCCCAGCAGAGCTGACGGGAGTAACTGCCCACTGGTTCTGAAGGGAGCAGGAAGGAAGGGGGAGGAGGGAGAGAGGGAGGGAGGGAGGAGGGAGAGGTGGAAGGGAGGAGGGAAGAGGGAGGAGGGCGGGGCAGGGAGAGGGAGAGGCAGGGAGGGTGGGGCAGGGGGGAGGAAAAGAGAAGGATGGATGTGACATGAGGTGGGGAGAAGCTGCAAGAAGGACAGAGACCCCCCCAGACCCCCTTCCCCATCACAGAAGCCTGAGCAGCCCAAAGCGGGGGCTGCACCCTCTTAGAGAGAAGCTGGGACCTGCAGGCATGAGGACAGCGGGAGGCTGTGAGGTGTCCTGGATTTCACAGGCCGGGTTCAGAGAAGGCGGAACACAGCAGTGCCCGAGCCCAGCCAATCTGCACCTTGGGGTCCTGCCAATCCCCCATGGAGCTGTTCTACCCCAGGAGGGAAAAGGGGAGGGGGGGGCGAAGGAGGGAGAGGCAGCACCTGCAGCCTGGCTGACCTTTGAAAGCCCACGGGGTACAAATCTCCTGCTCCCGGGGCCAGGTGGTCCACGGTGGGGGCCCGAGTCCACGGCTGCCATTGGATCCCGTGAGCACAGAACCGCGAGGCCACGAGGTGACCGGGGCCTGGCACGGCCCCACACCTGACATTCACCACCTGGAGCTCTCCCAGGGCAGGGCTGCGGGAGGCAGGGCACCGACGTGGGAGACACTCCTAATACCAGAGAAGGTACCGGTGCCAGTGCAGAGAGCTCCCGCTTCCTCTGCCCACCTGCCATATGCCAGGCCCTGTGCTGGGCATGTAACACGGAGCTCACTTAATGGCCACGGTGCCCACCTGGCAGAAGCACTACCATTGCCATGTCACAAACCAGCAAGCTGGGAGGCTCCGCGGCTCAGCCAGGTCACTCAGGTGGCCGCTAGGGCAGCCTGCACACCCTCTTGGCTTCACTCATTGGTGCCATCCTGCCGGCCACAGGCCAGGCACCAAACCCTCTCCCCACTGCACCCAAAGCACGCCCCACCGCTCCTCCCCACCGCCCCTCTCCACGGCATGCTCTGCAAGGCTCTCCACCAGGCTCCTGTAACCAGGACCCGGCCAGGATGACGGGGCAGACATTGCAGAAGGCAGTTGGCCGACGTGAGCTGGCTCGGAGCTCAGTGTCACTGTACCTGGCCCAGGAGCCTCCGGCTGGATTTGGCGGCCGCTGTGGTGAGAGAGACCACAAGGGAGCGCTGCCCTCAGGAGGCCAGGTCCTCTCTGGAGCCTCCTCCTGTCTTCCTGCTCCTTCTCCCCTCCCCCTCCTCCTCTGGGCACCAGACTCCCAAACCACAGGCCTGCTGTCTAATAATACGAGTGGCAGCCACTGCCACCTCCACTGCCACCTAAAAATAATCTCTGCTGAGTCCAAAAAAGGCACAGCCGCTGGAAGCCCCCCAGTCATCCCCCCTGACCAGCCAGGAGGCTCCCGGAGACTCCAGGGAACGGGCCCTCGGGCCCAGGGAGGCGCTCGCCCAGAAGGAGGGCGGGCGGCAGGCGGAAGACAGGCTCCCTGCTGCCCACCAGGAAGCTAGGAGCTCTCTCGGAGCCTGTGTGGCTCAGGACGCTGTGTCCAGACACCAGATGCTGCCCTGGCTCTCCTCTCCACCAGGCAGGTGGCCACAGGCCACCTGGACATCATCTGCCTCCAGCGAGGACCCCCCACCCATGCGGGCAGGTCCTCAGAGAAGTCCCCTCCTCCTCTGGTCTCCCCATCCGTGTGCTCACAGCCTTCGGACCCCACTCCCCTTCAAACCTCTCGGGTCGGAAGTCAGAGGTCAGGTGAGCCCGGACTGGCCTGGCCAGGAGAATGTCCCATCTTTTGAACAGCAAGGTCCTGGGAGGCGGGGCAGGAATGGCAGGCCGCCTTCCTCTGGGGGACCTCTCCAGCAATGCTTCGGCCAGACCATCTTTCCGGGAGCCCTTCCTCCAAGAGCTCCCGACGGGAAGCAGCCAGGAATGGAGCCAGTAATGCAACCTCGGCTCTGCTCCTTTAATGACTCCTCGGCAGCAAGGCACGGCCACACCCCACGCGAGCCCTCCCCACCACCTGGACGGAGGCCTGCACCTGCACACTCACACGTGGCCAAATGCACGCGTGTGCCCCGGAGCCAGCAGGCAGGCCCGGCCAGGTGAGCACACAGTGGGCTCTACCTGCCACGGGGTCACGATCCCCAGGTGAGGTGCCAGGTAGACACGGTAAGTGGGAAATCAAAGCCCTATTAGTACTTATGGCGGAGCGTCAGCATTCCCTGCCACAGACTGTCTTGGTGGGTCCTGTGACCAGGAGGGAGGTCAAGGAGATGGGGGCAGGGGACAGAGGGACAGGCCCAGAGGGAACATCTCATCCCTGGGACCTCCCTCGAAGCCTTGGCCACATGGAATTTTCCCCCACACCCTGATGGAGGCCCTCCCTGCCTCTGCTCACCAGCCTGCTGCTCATTCACGCAAGAGAAAACACAAAAGCAGGAGATTCCGAAGAAAAAATAGGTCAGCTGCCTGGGGCAGACTGAACTGGCACCCGTGGGCAGTGCCCCTGAGGGGCCAGGCTGCAAGCTGCTTCTGCAACCCAGCACCCTCGCCCATCTTCCCTGCGACCCAGCCCTGCTCGACTCGGCTGTGCTGAGTAACAAGCCGGGTGTCAGAGCCACTGGGGCAGGACACACCTGTTGTTGGCATTCCCGGGGCTCAACCTGGGTTTGTCCCCCCCGACTTAGGCTTTCTCTCTTGGAACCTCAGGCATCCTTAAATCTAGAGCCTGGGCTGGGCCCCCAACTTCGGAAACTTCTGGGCTGCCTACACTCAGGTGCAGAGCCGGGGATAAGGAAAGCGAAGCATCTGCTCTTCTGAGTCTAGTCTCCGCCACCCACGGCACTTGGAGAGGAGTGACTCCCCACCTCCTGCCTGCAGACTGACTGCCCCTGTCCTGCTGCGTTCCACACGTGTGCGGCACACACACACACACACACAGGTGCAAACACACATGCTCACACACAGACACATGCACATGCACGCAGACGCGCACACACCTCCGGACAGCTCTTCACAATTCAGAGCCGCTCCACGCAAGCTGCTCACCCATCCCAGAGAAGCCGACAGAAGAAACTCGCTCCCCTGAGCCCCAAGCCCCAGCCTGAAGAGGCCACAGGATGCAGGGAGGGGGGAGATGTTAGTGGAGAAGTGTGGTAAATCCCAGGCCCGGCCCCCTTTGGGGTTCATCTCCCCACCCTCAGTCCCTGGGCAAGGCACACAGGATGGCGCCCAGCACATCAGAGGGAAAAAAAGAGCCAATGAGAAGAGAACGAGCAGGCCGGGCTCTGAGAGCCGCGCCCAGGCGCCCTGGCCGGGCGGGCAGAGGGGAGAGAGAAAACGCAGGCACTGGGGAAAGCAGAGCCAGGAGAGAGGGAGGGCAGGAGATGCCCGGCTTTAGCATCTCCCCAGCTAGGCAGCCTCTGCTCCTTGGGTAACCGGATCCCACTTTCTATCAGAGCCATAAACATGAAACCACCCAGCTCCGGGGCCTGACAACTCCAAGTCTAGCAAGTGCTGGGCCTCAGGCCAGGAGCTGAAAGCTGATTCTGCCCCGTTTCTCCACAGCTTCTCCCAGGGCGCATGCTGCCCGACAGAACCCCTCTGACGCCCCGCAAGGGCCCTGCGCACCCCACTTGGCCACTTCCTGACCCAGCCCTCCCTGGCCCATAGGCTGCCCAGGAGGTCTTGCCAGCAGCTCCGGGTCTAAACCTCCTCCCTCTTATCTTCATTACCAAAGGGAGAACAGAGAGGGCACTGGTCCAGCTACACGCAGGATCTGAGTCAGAGCTCCACTTTATTTGGGGACACTGGAGTCAGGGATAATCCAGCCACAGAATCTGTGGGAGACGGGAGGAGGGAGCCCTGGGCATCAAGACCCAGAGTCAGCTAAGCGTGGTCCAGGGGGCTCCCCCCCACCCCCAGCTTGCTCAGCAAATGTCTGGGATGCTCAGACTCCAATCACCACCTACCAGACTCCAGACACGTCTCTAGTCTCTCTCTTCTCCATTCCCTCCCCAGCCTCTCCACCCACCTCAATCCCCTCCAGATGCACAACTCAAGTCAAAAGGGAGAGCTCATCCCTACCTCTGCCCTAACCCAACAATGCCCAAGGGGCTGCCCCCTTCCACTCCTGTGCTAGAGCAGCCCTGCTTCCGGCAAACCCAACCCCAAACATGGCATTGCAAAGTCCCTCCCCTTCAGGAATTCCAACCCCCCCCCCTCCGCCCCCGGAAGTCAACTCTGCCAGTCAGAGAGCAGCTGAGCTCTCACACAGACAGAGCCAGCATTTGAACACTGCTGGCTGTTTCTCCCGTGAGCAGGCGCCTACCAGGCAGGCCTCCCTTCTCCCTCCCTGCAGAGGCGGTGAAGCTATAACCTCCTGCATCCTTCCCACAAACCTCTGGTCACGGACAAAATCCCAGACCTTTCAAAGGCTTTCCACGCAGCAGCCCGGTGGCCCGCATGCCCTCCACACATCTCCCCGGGCTGCAGAGGGATGACAGGTTCTCCCTAAGACAAGGTCAGCCCATGAAAGGGTACTTGGTGTCTGACAGAGGCAGCCTTCTCAACTCCTCCCCCAAGATACCCTGGTGCCCGATGCCCTGAAGGCCCCAAGGGAAAGAAACTGAGAAGACTGGAACCCCAGAGATAATGAAATGACGGTGATGATGATAACATTTATTGAGCACTTACTATATAACAGGTAGTCACTCATTTCTTTATAGCGCGAAAGCTCACAAGAAACCCTACTCACTCATCCTGTTCACCCCATCTCCCACGGAGGCAAGTGACATTTAGAGAGCTTAGACAACTTGCCCAAGGTCACGAGGCCAGCACGTGGCAGAGCCCAGGACTCGAATCCAGGTCATTTGACTCCAGGCCTAGGTCCTTAACCACTACCTTCAGAGCCTCTTTGAGCTAAAAAAAAAAAAAAAGACCCCAAGACCAATGAGGGGTGGCAGGCAGGAGTACAGGTCAAGCCACCCCAAACAGAAGGCCCTCTCCACACCCAGAAAGAAGGCATAACCTTCATGCTCAACCCCAGGCAATACCAGGAAGTCCTTCTTTCTGTCTGGCCATGCTGTGTGTTGCTGCACTACATCGACGCCTTTTCCTTTATTCTGTGCTTAAAACTTGCAAAGGGTCCATTCCCCTCACCCTGGCTTCTCGGCTTCAGAGGCTATTTCAGAGCTTCCCTTCAGTGTCTCCTTTTTTATTCAAAGATCCCAGCATATCCTTTTGTGCTTTCAGTGACAGTCCCATAGCAGGAACGTACCAAAAACTGGAGGGGAGGATGAGGGCATTGGAAGACTACAAGGGAGCAGGGGGAGAGGAGGCTGAGGATGGAGATTCCCAAGCACAACTTGACCCACCTCACACCCACCCCCATCCTATAGGCTCCTGCAGTCTCCCTGGCTCCGTTTTTCCCACCTGGCAAATGGAGGGTTTGAAAACCCACCAGGTCACCATGCCATTTAACAAAATCACCCTTCCCTTAGCCCTTCTCTGGTTCCGTTTTCAGATCCCTCCCCCCCACCCATAGCATGGGAGTCATTCCTTCTAGAAACTTTCTCAAATCACTTCCCCTGCCCCCTACACCGCCCAGACAAGGTGAGGAGAGGACCCTGTAAAAGGCGCCTCCTGCCACCCCTGCTGATGGGCGCGGGCTCTCTCCTAGGCGGGTCCTCCCAGCCGACTTCCGCGCAAAAGCCGGTTCGCTGCACAGCCACCTCCTCCGAGCTCTGTGAACTTGCCCGCCGCCCGCCGGCATGTCAGCGGCTGAGAGCCGTGAGCTCAGACCTGGCACCCTCCAGCCTGCGCTCCTACTTCCATACAAGGGCCGAGAGCTGGGGGTGCCACCCAGCGGCTTGTAGGTCGCCTTGCCCGTCTCCAGAGCAAAAGCCCGCGCGTTCACGCGCGCATCACCCAACTCGCTGGCTTCCCCTTACCTTCCCAGCTCAGACAAGAGGGGGGGAAATGGGAAA
>NW_006300017.1:1550350-1550600 GCF_000327345.1 Myotis davidii
AGGCGCGGCGCTCCGAGGGACCGGGGAGCGGGAGACGGGGAGAAAGGGGCTGCGAACAACGGGAGGGCAGAGCAGGGGCGCTGCACTTCAACTCACCTTGAGCCGCGAGACCTCGGGTGCTGATCACACTTGCTATCAAAGTGGCCACATACCAAATCATAGTACTACCGCGCGCCAGCCCGGAGCCTCATCCTATCGCAAAGTGCTCCTGCGCCGCACACTTCTCGCCCGAGCGCCTGCTCTCGCCGGC
>NW_006300017.1:1550721-1552835 GCF_000327345.1 Myotis davidii
CCGATTGGCTCGGAGGTCTGCCCGTCACGGCCGGGGAGGCGAGCCCATTTCAAGGTGCGTTGAAGTGTCGCCAGCCCAGAGCCGCAGAATCATGCGCATTGCCTGAGAGAAGGCGTTGTAGCGGCTCTGCTCTGTTCTCTCTGCTCACACTGCAAGGCAAGTTTCTGCTGAAGGAAATGATAGCTTTTCTGGTTCGATCGTGGGACCCTGGGAGTCTCACATTACCCATGACAGTTCGGAGGGGACGTCGTCCCCGCCCACCCAGGGAACCCAACATCCGGTTTCCATCCAGCGAAAAGCAATTCCCGGGAGGAGGATGCTGATTCAGTGATGGGGAAACCCAGGAACGGGGAGCCTGGGAAAGCTCGGGAATGTCCTTTGCTGGAGATCTTGTCGAAGAGGTCACGCGCAACCTCCCCCACCCCCACCGCCTTCCACACGCGGACGCGCTTGCCTCGGCCACGCACCCCTCCTACCCAGACGTGATGCTAAGTTCATCCACCCAGCCTGAAGGCAGGGCAATGACTAAAATGACCTCTGGAAGTCGCTAAGATTTCAAATGAGTCACTGGTTCAGCTGCAGGAGGAGTGTCATAGAACAGCCTCTGGAACACACTGTACACACACACTGCCACCCCCAGTGCGGGTCAGCGTTGCTCATCATTACTAAATCTCAACTTTGAACAATCAAAGTTTTTCATTTTTTCCTTTCGTCTATAAAAGGCTGCTTCCTCATGCACAAGTTTCCTCCCCTCCCTACCTAGCTGGGGCCTAGCCCCCTGTGAGCAGCATGGAGCCAAGATGGATTTGGGGAGCAGCGTAGGGGTCTGGAACAGAGAGCTACAGAAAAAGGGGGAGGTGGGCTTCTGATTCCCACAGAAGAAGACAGATGAGCAGGGAAGGTCTTCATACTTCCCGGTCTCCCTACTGTAACCGCGCCTCGTCCCCTCCCCCAGTACAGTTGCATTTGCAGAAGACCTAAATGAGTGTCATGGAAACATCTACTACAAACAATCGCCAGCATTCTGAGACTGCAGTGAAGATGTCTGTTCTTTCAGGAGTGCAAGCAGTGGGGAGAGTGGCAGGGCTCCCTAGGATGGGCTGTCGGCCAAGGAAGGAAGGCAGAGGGGCAGCAAAGGAGAGCTTAGGAATTTCACCTTCTCAAAATACTTCTTGGTCACAAAGCACTGGCTCTAGGACATGAAGCTCCCAATAGAACAAGAAGGAGATTTGCCTTTGTGAACACACACACACACACACACACACTCACACACTCACACACCGCACATCAAAAGTGGCCTCAAACAACTTTCCATAAACCTGAAGCTGCTTAGCTCACTGCCAGCCAGGAGATGGAAAGCTGGGATCCCCAGCAGAGCAGGAAATGCATTGGTCAAGTTTTAGCTGGATGTAATCTAAAGAACCAGAACCCTTGAATAACCTCCTACTCTACCCACCCCCTCCGGTCATGCAAACACACTCAAGATGCATACCTTTGGGGACATCTCTCACTGAGCAATTACTTCAGGTTCTCTTTCTCTCCAAAGATGCCTTTCTTTGGGGATATAAAGTGAATTGGAAGCTCTAGGTCCCCCCTGATTGGCTAATTACCAGCTAGCATGCCCACGAACAACAAGTCCACCCTCAGTATATACATGCACACACACATTCACATGTTTTCCCAGGGACCTAGCATTATAAAGCCTGCTGAGATCCATTTGCAGAGCTGGTGATGGCAGGATTCTTCTGCTTCCAAAACCTCTAAGCAGCTGACTGGCCTAGAGAGAAACGCTGGATTCCTAAGGGCCAGCCCCCGTTCCTGGCCCCTTTCAGATACAGACAAGCAGAGGACTGAGACGCACCTGTGCTCAGAGAAGCATTCTCCTAGTGACCCACAGAATAAGGAAAAGAAGACAGCCACTCTCACCATCATCGTGATTGTCCTTGCTGGCCATCTGTCCAACTCAGTGTGTTGGTCTCTGCTAGGGAATTAAGACTGTCAAATTGGAGGGAAAAAAAGCCACATAAAGAGCTTAAGTGCATGAGTTGGATTGGGAAAGGGTTCAAAGGAGCTATCTAAAAAGAAGACTAGCCTGGCCGGCGTGGCTCCATGGT
>NW_006300017.1:1552902-1553398 GCF_000327345.1 Myotis davidii
GGGTTAGGGCAGTGAGGAAAGAGAAGAAAGTTAGGATACAAAGGGAAAAGTGAGCATTGCCAGATAATGTCTGTTTGGTTTCATATCAGCTCAAAAGACACATGCTGTATCAGGTCACAGTGAGGAATGGGACCAATTAAGTATTTCCCCCTTGGCATGTGACTAATCTCTGGGCCCAGGATACATCCAGGGGAGGACTAAAAGTTAGAATGGATCCCAGCTGTCCGAAAGGGACATGGGGGAAGATGGTGAACCATGCCCATTAGTAGTTCGTAGGTAGACCTGACTCATCATCGAGGTCCCTGATAACCTCAGTGTACTAGTATGTACATCAAGTATAGGAGTATAGGTCATTTCTTCTCCTTTTTGGAATTCCCAGCTGTCCCAGCTGTCCATGCCCATGAGTAGTTCGTAGGTGGACCTGATTCGTCATCGAGGCCCCTGATAACCTCAGTGTACTAGCATGTACATCAAGTATAGGAGTATAGGTCATTTC
>NW_006300017.1:1553494-1555508 GCF_000327345.1 Myotis davidii
ATCTTGCCATATTGTTTTTAAAAAATCACAAAATGTAGTGACTTCACGCTACAACAGTCGTTCATTTGCTCACAGATCTGCGATTTGGGCAGAGCTTGGTGTGGACGGCTTTTTTTCTACTTCATATGACATCGCACCAACAGGGTGGAAGTCGGACTTTCAAGATGGCTCACTCGCATGGCCAGCAAGGTGGGGCTGGCTGCCAGCACGGGCTGTAGGCAAAGAACCGCAGTCCTTCTCCATGTAGCCTTCTCCGCAGGCAGCTTGGGCTTCCTCACAGCATGGTGGCTGGGTTCCAAGAGCCGGAATCCCTTCCTGTCCTAGCCTTGGAAGAGGCAATTCATCACTTCTGCCAAAGGGAAAGCCCTGCCCCAATTCCAAGGCAGAGAACGTAGATCCCCACCTCCCAGGAGGAGCAGTCTCCCCAGCCCATTGCATGAAGAGCTTGTGGGATGAAATGTTGGGCTGTCGCCATTTGGGAGTGATACAGCCTGCCATGAAAACAGGCTTCAACATTTAAACAAAAAAAATTAACTCTAGAAGAAACTCCTAGACATAAAGGGCTCGAGAACAGTATCTAGATCTTAGAAATTTCTCACTTTAATTCCAGTCCCAGGCACACAAGAGGGGGGCTTGGCCCTTAGACAATCCTTTGTGTAAGTAAAGCCCGTTTGTGAAGTCGGTCATTTCACCTGCTTTCTCTTGATATGCCAAGACCAGTCAGCAGGTTTTTAAAAGAACTCGCAAGCAGAGAAGAAAATAAACAAAGGAAATTGGATTTCCAACATATAAATATCTAATCTTCAGCTGCTGCCACCAGTCCCAGGCACACAAGGGGGGGGGGGGCTTGGCCCTTAGACAATCCTTTGTGTAAGTAAAGCCCGTTTGTGAAGTCGGTCATTTCACCTGCTTTCTCTTGATATGCCAAGACCAGTCAGCAGGTTTTTAAAAGAACTCGCAAGCAGAGAAGAAAATAAACAAAGGAAATTGGATTTCCAACATATAAATATCTAATCTTCAGATCTGATGCAGGAGAAGTGGAGGAGAGCTTTGCAAGATTCTCGAACCTCCTGATCCCAAGAATCTCCCATCTGGGTTCATAACAGCACAAATCTTTGCAGGCCCCTTGCCTTGTTTCCTTCTCTCCCAGGTCCCTGCTCTTCCCAGGTGGCTCTGGTCACAGGTGGTCTTTCTGGACGACTTGAGTAGCTATTTTAACAGTCCACCTTGCTGTCGCCAAAAATAAATTCCTGAAGACTCTTTCTTATTAAAACTCAAACGTCATTATGATTCAAATTCCCCAGAACACCCAGTGTTCCCCTACGGCATTGCGGTTCCCCTAAAGGCTACCTCTTCAGTTCGGTGGTAGTGACTGGACCTGAGACAGATCCAGTCCTTCCAGGTGTCAGACACCTGTTCTGACCACCATAGGATCAGCCTTTACTCTTCCTGCTTGGCTTCCCAGGCCAGCTCTGAACAATCTAAAAGAACACATGGCCATAGCCAGTTTGGATCAGTGGACAGAGTGTCATACTGTGGACTGAGGGGTCTCAGGTTCAATTCTGATCAAGGGCACATGCCGGGATTGCAGGCTGATCCCCAATAGGGGGCGTGCGGGGGGGCAGCTGATCAATCGCTCATCATTGATGTTTCTATCTCTCTCTCTCCCTCTCCCTTCCTCTCTGAAATTGATAATGGTATATTTTAAAAAATAAATAAATAAAAGATAAATAAAGTAAAATAAAATAAAAAGCAGTGGAGCTTTTTATTCACACTATCTCATGTAGAGTGGCTCTAGTTTATTTATTTATTTGGTGAATCCTCACTCAAGGATATTTGTTTCCGTTAATTTTTTAAAGAGAGTGCAAGGGAGAGAAGGAGGGTGGGCAGACGGAGAAAGAGAGAAACATTGATGTGAGTCGCATCAATCGGTTACCTTCAGCATGAATCATGTCCAGAGCCAGGGATAGAACCTGCAACACTTGACACGGAATCGACCAACATGCCCTTGATC
>NW_006300017.1:1556483-1572656 GCF_000327345.1 Myotis davidii
GACGCAGTGAGCGCGAACTGAGCAGGCGCCGAAGCCCGGGCTCTCCCTGCAGTCCCCGGGGAGCCGCCACCGCCGAGGCGACCGGACTCCGGGCGGGAGGACACTCCCGCCCCTGAGAAGGAGAGTGTGGAGGCGGGAACTGTGACCGCAGGCCTCCCGGGAGGCGGACGCAAACAGGGAAGCCCTTCCCCGGCCGGTCTGCCCGCAGTTAAATGCGCACCCCAAAGACAACAGGGATTCCGGGGGCGGAAGACCAGCTACAGCTCTGAATCCAGGGGAAGTGTTGTTTTTCTGAATTTAAACCTAAGGAGACCCGGCCGGCATGGCTCGGTGGTTGAGCGTGGACCTATGAGCTAGGAGGTCACAGTTCCATTCCCAGTCAGGGCGCATGTCAGGTTGTGGGCTCGGTCCCCAGGAGGGGGCTGGAGGAGGCAGTCAATCGATAGGACCTATGAGCTAGGAGGTCACAGTTCCATCCCCAGCCAGGGCGCATGCCAGGTTGTGGGCTTGGTCCCCAGTAGGGGGCTGCAGGAGGCAGCCGATCGATAATTCTCTCTCATCATTGATGTTTCTCTCCCTCTCTTTTCCGCTCTGAAATCAATAAAAATATATTTTTTAAAAAAAAAAAAGAAAGGAAGGAAGGAAGGGCGGGGGGCAGAGATGGCTAAGGAGAAAGCATTTCTCATGGCTCAAATAAAACCAAGGGGTAAAGAGGTGGGGGATGGGGGATGACAAGCAGCCCAAGCAATGGTATGAGACGGGCCTGTGCTTCTGCTTTGGGCTCACAGATGGACAGGCTGTGGGTAGGGGGGAGAGGAGCTCTGCAGACACAGCTGGAGGGCCACAGGGGGTCGATTTCTGGCACGCAGTCCACCCCCAGACCTCTCAGTCTTGGACCCTCCACACTCAGTTCTCAACCCCTACACAAAAGGGCCTTGTGTATGAGTGCGAGGAGATGCCAAATGCATCTTTATTCCACTGCCCTCCCCTCCCCTTCCCCAAAGCATTGGCATGAGCGTCATTGCACCAGGTGCAGGAAACGGGAAAAGAGGGGCTGAGGATCAGACAGAAGCCAGAGGTCAGATGGAAATGTCAGCCCTCCCCGCCTCAGTCTCCCCCGCCCCCTGCTGCCTCCTCTCAGTCTCAGCCCCTTAGCCAGCCCCCTACCCTCACCCCTGCCCTCTGCTCCTGTCCCTAGCCTCCTCTCACTGCCTCCTCTATCATACACCTCACTTCTAATTCATCTCTCCTTCTCTTCCTCTCCGTTCTGCTCCTGGTTGGCTTCAGGGTGGTAGGAAGAGCCTACAGACAAAACCAGGTTTATTCTGTAGAAAACATTCATGACGGAGGGACCACAGCCACAAGTCTCCATGGCTCCGGGACGCGAGGTACATATGGTATAAAGGGGAGAGTCCTGGCTCAAAGTCAGAAGCCTGAGTCCCATCCCTACCTGACCTCACCAACAAGCTGTAACTTCCCTAAGCCCCACTGGAAAGTCCATAATTGTCCAGCTGTCTAGTCAGTAGCTGGCATTCACAGACATGTACCAGTCATGGGCACCTCCAGTGAGCCACACACTCTCCTAGGTGCAGGGTGAGCAACGCAGACATGGTTCTTGCTTCATAGAACATACAGTGAATAGCCAATAGGGTCATTCAGGGAGCTAAGGGGGTAGCACAGTGGGCAGTCCATAGTAGGTGTCCAAGAGGACACAGAAGGTGTATCGGACGCCCGGTGAGGAGCTGTTTGGCCTCTGTATCTCCCCCGAGACATCGCTACTACGGCGCTGGTTCAAATTAAAAGATCGTACTGCACCTCTAGCCTTGCATGCAGCCCAAGGTTAGTTTCTCGGTGGTTGGAAATGAAGGAACAACATGAGCTAATGAGGAATCATTAGGAAATAGGATCGCCCCACCTGGGGAGACCCAGATGTAGGGGAGATCTTGATGTGTGTGCTTGAGACGTATGTGTTCCGGGGGTAGGATGGGAGAAATATATACATCGTGATGGGGACTGATTTGGGAGGGAGAAGAATTCACCCAGAGCCCTGACTTCTGAGGGCCTAGAAGCGATGTTCCCTCCCCTTCCCTTTCTAGGAAACCAAGTTGGAAGAGCCTGTGGACTGGGGGTGGCCACAGCTGCCAGGAGGGGTGAGTGCATGGAGGCCAGTTGAGGCACTGAAAAGAGTCTCATAGGGAGCCCAGGACAATGAGCGGATAGAGGAGGGACGTGGCGAGAAGGGGGCTGGAGGGGCAGGCGGCGGGGACGGCTGCTCTCCTGGCAGCTTCCCAAGGTTAATGGAGGGGCACCGAGAAGCCGCCGAGACATCCCAACAAGAGGGAGCTGGTTTGAAAAGAGCATTTGCTGCCGGGAGAAGGGGCCTTTCTCTCTGGCCCGGGCTGCTGCTCCTCTGTGGAGGTTCTGTGAGGCCTGCGCTCCCTGAAACAGCCTGGGGTGTGTGGTTTGCCATTCGTCATCCAGGCAAGTGGCCTACACTCGGCGGACAAGAACGGGGTCAGGGACTGGTTCCGCTGCCTTTGGGCCCCTGAACACACTGGTGATGGTAAATGGCGGGGAGGGGGGTCTCTATTCATGGAATTCCAGAGTCTGGCTACTGGGATCTCCATGAATTATGGGTACTTAGAGAAAAGGGGAGAACGCTGAGTATTCTCTGAAAATTAAGCAGTACCTTTAGAGGAGGGGAGACAGGAGCTGACCATGTAGGAGAGAGTCCTAATACTTCCCAAGCTGTGGGCCTGTGTCTAGGTGGGAGGGTTTGACGTAATGAGAGTCTTATGATATGTCACTACAACTGAGACCCACATCTTTCCATAAACACACACACACACACACACATACGAAACTCATTGCACACACACACCCATTACAGGAACTCACACAAATATGCAAAATCTCACACACAACTGCAGGACATGCCTGTGCACGGACTCCCAGGCTGCATCTCTTCAGAGAGCCACACATGTGCCATTTCTGTATCTGTGTATCTGCAGAGTTCACATCCTCTTAAGCTGCTGATGTAAGCCAATGTGTACCATACCTTTACCATATGTCATAAAGTTAACACACACCGGCCCATAGTTCATATATACACGGGACCTCCTGCATTCCCACACGAGGACTGCAAGCTGGGATGTCCCCAGGACGTTCCTCCCTTCTTGTCTAAGTCTGATCCCAAGGAGACCTGTATACATGAAATCCACCTTCTCAAACCCACCTGACCCCAGGGTCCAGGATGTTCTAGTCGTCACCATAATTCTTGTCCCCAGAGTAACCAACTACCACCCCCACCTGTTAAAGACACTAGTAACAGCCACCAGCAGGTGGCGCCAGCAGGAACTCTTGTAACCAAGATTGGTATTGAGAACAAATCTACATTTCTATGCTGGCCCTTAGCCCTCCCTCCTTACCGTGTCCAAGGCCCAGCCCAATAAATGGATCTACCAAGAGCACCAGGCCGCAAGAAACCACTCCCAAGGAAGAGGAGGGAGAGGACAAAAGATTGGGAGCTTTAGGGGAGGGGGGAAGCTGAAGACTACGGATAGAAAAGAGGAAGGGGGAGTGGAGAGCCAACTCCTGTGTGAGCTGGCAGAGGTTTGCACATGTGGGTGCTCATGCATTAGTGTTTGCATATACATTTGAGGGCCGGGCCGTATGCTGGTGGGCTACTTGGTGTCAGTGGATATGAAGGAGTGAATATACTTGAGACTGTAGGTAGGTGTGTAGGGGTGTGTGGGGGGCGGGGGGGTGTTGTGTGTAGTGTGACTCAGGGAGGGATAAAGATGAAGCCAAGCAAGCAGATCCTCATGACTACAATACCACCTTCATCACACACACTAGTCGTTCGCCCCCTCCCACACACGCACCACACCATGTACACTCCAGGGACACACACCACACTCTCATACCACCCACACAGACAGGTGCTGTGCTGCCACTTACAGACCTGCCCACCCACACGCTTTCACACATATATACGGGCCGTGTGCAGAACCATGGGAATACATATAGATGCAGGCGAGACGCACACTGCCGCCCAGCACACATGGGCCTGCACGCCCGTGCACGTGTGCGCACGCTTGCACATTCTGTACTCTACCCGTGACTTCTCAGTGCCCGCCCCCCACTCCCAGGAAAAGAGGGCAGGGGTAACAGAGTTGTCGAAGGTCACACCAATTGTAGGGGCACAGACAGGGTTGAAACCTGCCCCCAGCACACATGTTCTTATCCATCACACGACGAGATGACTCCCCTATCCTGTCCAACAACCTAGTTTCTGAGCCTCTAGAGGTCCAGGAGAGAAGTATGAAGTCCGAGAGCCCCGTGTCTGGGGACTGGGGAAGGGTGTGCAGAGAACAACCACTCCACATGCCTTTTGCTTGGGTGTGGGGAGTGGAGGTAGCTGCCGGTCCCTGAGGTCCCCCAGCACTCTGGACAGCGCCTCAACAGGCAGGGACCTGAAGGCCCGCCCAGAGCAGCTCTCCTGACGTTGGCTGGAGCTCCCTTTCTGCAGAAGAGCAGCTGGGGCCAGGCACGCTCAAGTCCCAGCTCCTCGCCTCAATAGGCAGGGACCTGAAGGCCCGCCCAGAGCAGCTCTCCTGGCGCTGGCTGGAGCTCCCTTTCTGCAGAAGAGCAGCTGGGGCCAGGCACGCTCAAGTCCCAGCTCCTCCAGCTTTGGAGTCTCATAACTAGGAGGTAACTATGTGGGCCTCCCAAGGCTGTGGTGGGGCTCAAATGACTTGACTACCATAAGCTTTAAGCACAGTGCCTGGCACATTCTAGAGGAAACTCCTGTACAAGTGACAGCTACTCTGGTTTCCATCCCCATGAACTTCTGGACAAGGAGGTGAATAGCTCGTGCAAAGAATCCAATTGGCTTGGTGATGTGGCATTTCCATGTTGTGGGGCTATGAGCTGGGTGATCAAGCCCAACCTTGTCCCCCTTCATTGCCTGGCCATATTAGCTAACACGTGCTAGGCCCTGACGATCGTTCTCGGGTCACCCTGAAGTGGTTCTCTCTATTCTAACCATTGTGCTATCCCCTTTGCACCCCCCCATCACCACTCGTCAGCCAGTCTCTAGTGTCCCCTCTCCTATGTCCTGCTTCATGACATACTTGAGAATCGCTGTTATGGGAAAACCACCGTTTATGTCCAGAGTCTCCTAGGGCAGGTCTCAGAAGTGCATTCGAGTCGAGAGGCCCCCGTGGATCAGAGCGGGTCCCTTTGCTGTCTCAGAGAGCAGGAGCTCCGTTTTGAATAGCTCGTGCAAAGAATCCAATTGGCTTGGTGATGTGGCATTTCCATGTTGTGGGGCTATGAGCTGGGTGATCAAGCCCAACCTTGTCCCCCTTCATTGCCTGGCCATATTAGCTAACACGTGCTAGGCCCTGATATAAGCACTTGATGAAGACTAAATCATTGAATTCTCATGGCCTTAAGTGGAATGATCTGTTTTTGTCCCCACGTCATAGGAGAAGGCGTGAAAGCACTTGTCGAAGGTCACACCAATTGTAGGGGCACAGACAGGGTTGAAACCTGCCCCCAGCACACATGTTCTTATCCATCACACGACACTGCCTCCTTCACAAATGACATCATGGGAGTAAAAGTAGTTTAAAGACTGCAAAGCATTACACAAACATGAGGGGTATATTGCTATGCATCCCAGCCTGGCGCGTGCGATGAGTAATTGCACAAGAAGTGAGAACCGAGCTGAACACATGAAACGGGGAGGGGATGGGTGCCATCTGGGACTAGCGCATCACACCAAGAAGAGAGAAATGGTAAAGGGTGGGCCGAAAGGGGCACGCAGCCACGGGCATCCCTGCGTGGCTTCTGGTTCCCTCTCCGTCAATCCACTACTAGCTTGAAGGTCAAACTACTTTGTAGAACATGAAGATGATCGTTCTCGGGTCACCCTGAAATGTTTCTCTCTATTTTAATCATTGTGTTATCCCCTTTGCACCCCCCATCACCACTCATCAGCCAGTCTCTAGTGTCCCCTTGTTGTGGGGCTATGAGCTGGGTGATCAAGCCCAACCTTGTCCCCCTTCATTGCCTGGCCATATTAGCTAACACATGCTAGGCCCTGATATAAGCACTTGATGAAGATTAAATCATTCAATCCTCATGGCCTTAAGTGGAATGATCTGTTTTCGTCCCCACGTCATAGGAGAAGGCGTGAAAGCACTTGTCGAAGGTCACACCAATTGTAGGGGCACAGACAGGGTTGAAACCTGCCCCCAGCACACATGTTCTTATCCATCACACGACACTGCCTCCTTCACAAATGACATCATGGGAGTAAAAGTAGTTTAAAGACTGCAAAGCATTACACAAACATGAGGGGTATATTGCTATGCATCCCAGCCTGGCGCGTGCGATGAGTAATTGCACAAGAAGTGAGAACCGAGCTGAACACATGAAACGGGGTGGGGATGGGTGCCATCTGGGACTGGCACATCACACCAAGAAGAGAGAAATGGTAAAGGGTGGGCCGAAAGGGGCACGCAGCCACGGGCATCCCTGCGTGGCTTCTGGTTCCCTCTCCGTCAATCCACTACTAGCTTGAAGGTCAAACTACTTTGTAGAACATGAAGACGATCGTTCTCGGGTCACCCTGAAGTGGTTCTCTCTATTCTAACCATTGTGCTATCCCCTTTGCACCCCCCCATCACCACTCGTCAGCCAGTCTCTAGTGTCCCCTCTCCTATGTCCTGCTTCATGACATACTTGAGAATCGCTGTTATGGGAAAACCACCGTTTATGTCCAGAGTCTCCTAGGGCAGGTCTCAGAAGTGCATTCGAGTCGAGAGGCCCCCGTGGATCAGAGCGGGTCCCTTTGCTGTCTCAGAGAGCAGGAGCTCCGTTTGGAGGAAAAGGAGACCTCAGGACACACTCCTTGGTGCCCAACCAGACTCATCCTGACATGACCTACTGCTTCCTGGAGAAGGGTCACTGATTCTCAAAAGAAATCATTCCACATAGATGAGGAAAAGCCCCATTTGGGGGCGGGGAGCCCCATGTCCCGCCTCCTTGGCTGGCCACCATATAAGATAGAAGAGTCACTGGCCAGGCGAGAGGGTCCTTCAAGTTCCTCACTACCCCCACTGCCTGCTTTCCCCCAATCTTCCTACTCTTTCCAGACTCTCCCCAGCCTACTCCTTCCTCCTTCCCCCTCCCGGGTGAGAAACCCATTAGGACAGAGTTCTCTTTGTGTGCCCCTCAAGCTGGCATTTAACAGGCATGACTGTGAACCTGACCCCTCAGCAGTGCTGCGGAGGCCCCCAGGCTGCCAGCTCTCTCCTTTGCTCTTGCTCCTCTCCCATCTCCTATCATGCTCCCTCACAACTCCATCTGGACCCCTTTCCGCCTCAAAATGTTGCAATCGCTTCTTCTCTACATTTCAAGGAATGAGATTCTTAAGGAGTTCCTACTAAATGTGAGGAGGCTGAAAACACCGAGGGAGTCCCAGCGAACCCCAGAATAGCATCGGTTTTAAAAAATCGTCATTCTACCCTCCCCTCTTTATTCGTGGCTTCGAGATTCCTCGCTCTGCCCAGCAGCTTTCCTTCTCGCCCCGCCTACCCCAGGCAGACAGGGCCCCATCACGCGTGCTCCCTCTTAGCTGCCTCTTCCCCTGTACAACTAGCTGCTTCCTGACATCCTCCCTTCTCCTTCTTTCATCCCCTAACGCTGTGCCTCTCACAACATGGCTTCTGGACCACCTGCCTTAGCATCCCCTGGACCATTTGCTAAAGCTCAGATTCTGGGCCTCACCCCAGATCCACCGCAGACAAAGGCAGATGCTTCGGGGTAGGGCCCAAGAATCTGCACTCCACTAAGCCTCTCATGGCTCAGATTTCCTGCCCTTTGAGGAGATACAATCCCAGGGTGACAGGAACAAGCCTCCCATGCCGTTTGGGTCACAGCCTTTCCCGTTGACCTTCACCGAGGGGCGTCAGATGCTTGGCCTCCCTGGAGAATCACCAGCAGAGATGAATCCATTACAGCCTAGAGCTGTGTCTAGACCGTGAGCCCAGCCCTACCACGAACGCACATGGGACCTTTGGCAAGTCACCTGGCACGTGTGCCTCCATTTCCTGGCTTATCTGATGGGGCGCGATATTTGTTCTTTCGCCTCATAATTACGTTGCGAGGTTCAAATGAGAAAAGTGAACGCTGGTTGAAAAGCTAGGAGTCTTGAACAAATGACGTGTTTTGATGATGTAAGAGTCACGTGGGAGTAAGCGGGTCTCTGTCAGGAGAGCCCATTCCCAGGCCGCAGATCAGCGAGGGCAGACACCATGAAGGCGGGCCTCCAGCGCTGCCACCACCGGCTCTCTCCTCAGAGCCCATCCTGAGCCAGGGGATGGGGAAAAGGAGGCTGAATTGGCTCCATGTGTTCAAGGGAGAATGCCCTGATCCCCTTGAATGAGTCTCCTCTCCACTCCCTGTCCCAGTCTGCCCCCAGGCCACCGCCCGTCAAAGTCAAGGGCAATGGACCCAGCCCTCCGCCTCAGCTCCTCTCCCTCTAATTACTCTTCACACACTCTGGCGCCAGGCCCTCCAACCAAATTACAATCGATTCTTCGCTCCTCCTGGATCAATGCCATCGACCCAAAACAGGGAGGACGAACCCAAATGGACCCTCTAGGAAACGAATGGCCCAGGGCAAAGACCAGCAGAGAGACCTGCCTGCCCAAACTTTGCGTGTGCATGCCCACGCCCACCCATGCTTAAGAAGGCATGTGGCTGAGTATGTGCACGAAATGCACTGGGCCACACATAGAGAAGTGCATGTAGACACACAGTCTGATTTACATGCTTGGCTACTCTCCTGTATGTCTACACGTGGCACGCAAACACACACAATCCTACATGGGGCATGTACACATGCTGGTGACTAGAAGAGGAGGATCCTTAGAACCATAGAAAGCGTGCTCTGGCCAAGTGATGAGCAGAATTCCAGCTCCTTACCATCCTTCCCCGAGCCCCACCCTCCCCCAAACAGCACACTCAGAGGCACGCACTGCCGATGAGTCACAGTGTAACGAGCCCGACCTTCCTGTGACACCCACCTTGAGCACAAGCTCTTCTGCCAGCTGTGTAGGACTCTGGCTCCCACCCTCTTGGACGTGCCCTGCCTGCTGATCCCTTCAGGGGTGTTGGAGAAGTGCCCAGCGCCTTCTCTACCAGACAGAGCCCATTATCACTCAGCTGGGCTCTCCCTGCACCTCCATCCTCAGAGGAGCTGGGAGCACATCTGCACCTGAGGCCCCGAACAACAGGAAATGAGGTGCCAAGACTTACAGAAGCCGATGCAGCGTGACAGCCACCAGCCCACTTCCACACAGCGCAGGCATGGGGGCACAGAGAACGTCAGAAGAGAGAGAGCAGCAGAATGGGACCACCCACTCGATACAGCCCAAGCAGGTGCCCAACGCCTCAGACTGCACTGCCCCCTTCCCTGTGTTCAAGTTCTTCTACTCTCCACCACACACACCCAGACCACTGGTCTCATGCCAAGTCCATCTCTGGGTCAAGTGACAGATACACAAAACATTAGGAATAATAGAATCCTTAGAGATGGTTCGGTCACCTCCTGCCCTTTCTCTCAAATGTGCAAATTTCCAAATGACCTTCTCAACAGGGGACTGTCCATCAAACATGGTCACTGGGATGCCTTCGGAAACGGAGAACTCTCATCAAGCAGCCAGTCTCTGGCTAAACAGCCCGCAAATCCTGACAAAGTCTTTCTCCCTTGAATGTCCACCCATTGACATGAAGAAGGAGAGTCACTGAATTATAAATGACTGGTGGTTCTACTGAAGCTCCTATAGGAAGGAACACTGTTCTACAGATCTACTCCCAGTGCTCAATGCAGGACTCTGTCCAGAGGAGCATGACTGAGACCTTTGGGGTCATCTCACTCCCAGAAGGATGTGCAGGTAGAGATCTTATGCAAGATCACAGGCACAAGGAGATCTTGAAAATGCCTAACATGGCTTTCAACCTGGGGAGGAAGTCCAGTTCGAGCTTGGTCTCCACTGTAGTCTGCTAATTTTCCTATGTGACTGTGGGCATGTTCTTTCTTGGTTCTCTCTGGGGTCAGCTTCCCTCAAAATAAAGTGAGGTCATGCCCTAGCCGGTTTGGCTCAGTGGATAGAGTGTTGGTCTGCAGACTGAAGGGTCCCAGGTTTGATTCTGGTCAAGGATACATGCCCGGGTTGCAGGCACGATCCCCAGTAGGGGACGTGCAGGAGGCAGCCAATCAATGATTCTTTCTCATCATTGATGTTTCTCTCTCTTCCTCTCCCTTTCCTCTCTGAAATCAATAAAAATATATTTAAAAAAATAAAGTGAGGTCATGGGATTCTCACTGCTGATGATCTGTCTTGGGTCTGAGGAGAACATTTTCAGCGCTGCGCATGCCCGTGCACACACACCCCAGGCCTGCCACCAGCATCACAGTCCGAACCTCAGTGCCTTCAAATGGAGTCTCTAACTTGTTCCTCACAGGGGACATGCGTGGAAGCTGCTCTCTGTAACCCACCGCCACGCCTCCCCCACACAGAGCTTGAGGACCATCCACTTTGCCCCCCAGGGCCCACCCCAGACCACACCAGCTATAACTGCTTAGGCTGAGGGACAGTTCTTGCCATTTGTCAGTCATCTGCAGGGACAACAGAAGCTCCCTCTGATAGGGAAAGGCCTGTGGGCGATCCCCAAGGCTGGCTCTGTCACCCGCCATGTCATTTTCCGCCACCTCCCCAGGTACATGGAAAGGTTAGAAACCATTTGCCAAACCACCTGATAGCTACATTTCTGTCTACTCATGACAGGCGCCTGTGCAATCCTTGGAAGACAAGCAGGAGGTGGAGGTGGTGTTCCTGCAGATTTGGCTGCTGATGGTGGTTGTGTGCTTTTTAAATGATCTTGAGGAACAATGCTGCTCAGATTTTTTGTACATGTTTTTATAGATTTTTAGAGCGAGAGGAAAACAGAGGGAGAGAGAAACATCAATCGGCTTGCCTCCAGCACACCCCTACTGGGGATCAAGCCTGCAGCCTAGGCATGGGCTCTGACCAGGAATCAACCAGTGACTCTTGGATCATGGGTTGAAGCTCAACCATGGAGCTACACCAACCAGATAGTATTCAAGGTCATAATAGTCTTGCAGGAGTTCCCAACGTTCATTAGTCATTTTCTACGTTTCAATAATAATAACAGAAGCCTCTTCATCTGACAATCTAATCCCTGGATTCTACTGTCTAGTCTCCCACCTGGGGGCCTCCAGAGGCAGCTCTGGGGCCAGATGCTGCCTCAGCCTCGAGGGGCTTCGCGCCAGGGACAGCCTCCGCACCCCAGCCCCTCATCCTGCATCATCAGAGCAGCCCCTCGAGTAGTCTCCACGCTGAGTCTGCTTCTGCCCTCCCAGCAATCCGTGAGCCCCCAGGTGTCTGCACTGAATTCTGTTCTGCTTACAGACTCTCAAAGGGAGACACGCGTTCCCTCCCGGAACCTTGACAAATGAGGTGAGTCTGGGTTCAGGCCGGTCTGACAGATACTTAAGGCCCCTCAACGCAGAGACGTGTAAACAGGGCCCTGACATGGCAGGGGCAGGAAGGGCAGAGGAGCGCGGGATTCTCAGCACCCACCCAGCAGCCGAGCCACAGGGACAGGGGAGGCCTTGTGAGAGGAGGGCAGCCTTCGGAGTCAGAGTCTGGGCTTCAGTGCTTTCCACATGAACTTGGGCACGTGGCCTGCCCTCTAGCTGAGGAACAGCTCCTTGTTTTACCCTGCTGCCCCTCCTCTCCTTTGTGCTCTTTATCCCTCATCCTTCAAGACGCAGGGCGAACATCCTCTCCCCAGGTCTCCCTGGACTTCCTCCCTCCGGGCCTCTGTCCTGTGCCAACCTCCCTCGTAACCCTTTCCACATGGGTCCTAGGAAATGTTCAGTAGATTGAATGAGCATGATTTCCATTGTAACATTTCCTCTTTCACTCACACACACACACACACACACACAGGCTTCTGGAATAAACTGTCTTAGTTCCGATTGCCTGGATGTAGAACCTGAGACGGGGATTCTGGCACAGGGATTTCCTGAGGGAGGGTCTCAAGAGGGACCTCAGAGAAGTCGAGGGAAACAGGATGGGAGGGGAAGAAGCCAAGGGGGTGTGGGTTCCATGAGAAGTCTAACTCCAGCCCCCTCTCTCCTACAGTCTTGATTGTGCTACAGAGGAAAAGGGGGCTGGCCTTTTGTCACCTGCATCGGTCAGTCATGGCTGCAGGTCACCCCGGGTTGGGGACATAACCTCCCAAGCATTTCCCTGCAGGAAGAGTGCAACTCTGAGCCCCATAGAGGGACCTGGGAGAAGCATTAACTGGCAGAAGCATAAAATGGTCAGTGCATGTGGGGTTTCCAAGGGAATAAGAATTGGAAGACAGGAGGGTCCTAATCCTTTCTCCCCCATCAGGTGAGCCCCAGATGGGTGAAGCAGACTCCCACCAGCACAGCCAATGGTCACCACGCAGGATGGGTCATGCTTGCAGGCAGTTGGGGGTTAACAACGAGCTTATTAATTAAGGACATAAAGCGGCAGGGTGTGGTTTTTACTCTATGCCACAAACAGAGCTGGTGTTTAGGTCGCGGTGAATTCTGAGCAGTGTGGTGGGACCTGTGAGCCACCAAAGGTGGGTGACCCCCAAGGCCGTGGCCTGGCAGCGGGCACGCCACTCCGCCTGTAATGCTTTCCCCAGCCCCGCCATCTCAGCATCCTCCCAGTGGGTGACTGACCAGCCTGCAGGGAGGTCTGCTTTCTCTGCAGCTGGAAGCCTGGGATGGACAAGCAAAGCTTTGTCTCGGGAAGGCAGTGGCAGCCCTGTTAGCGTAAAACACGGCCCACAAGGAATGGATCGCCACAGCCGGCCATGCCCAGAGAGAAAAGACACGTCCAGGGGCCCAGAGGGTGCCCTGGCTCCTGCACTTTGGCCGAAGGACAATGTCACAGCTACCCGATGCGGGAGAGCCTCTGCCCAGGGGACTGACACCAGGGCCTCTTGCTTCCTGCCGTGAGTGGAGCTCCCATCTTGGTTTATTTCAGCACTTCTCAACCTGTGGGTCGTGACCCCTTTGGCGGTCGAATGACCCTTTCACAAGGATCGCCTTAGACCATCCTGCATATCAGATATTTACATGACGATTCATCACAGTAGCAACATGACAGTTATGAAGTAGCAACGAAAATAATTTTATGGTTGGGTCACAACATGAGGAACTGTATTTAAAGGGCCAGAAGGTTGAGAACCACTGGATTTGATCTTCTCACCTCTAAGCCAGGAGGAGTCTTGGGTCCTACACCCCCTACCGCGGACTCCTGGGAGGCCAGTCCCCCACACACAGGACAAGCTGTGCTGGGGAGGGAGCTCCCCAGAGCATCTCCACACCTGGTCTGCTTCTCCGCCCTCAGCCTCCGCCATGCCTGCTCCCTCACCTCTGCCTTTTCCTGCCAACAAGCTGGGCGGTGGTTCTTCTCAGGGTGGGACCGGCTCGAGAGCCGATCTCCTCCGTGAAGAAGAGAAAGCGACAGCCACAGGCCCCAGAAATCTGTGTGGAGACGTCGGAGGCCACAGCAGTGGAACCACACCTGGCCCCGCCAGTCCCAGGGCCCTGGCGTGGTGCCCTCACCCCTGTCCCCAAGGAGACACATTGAATGGTGGCAGCGCATGAGTGATCATTAGATGGGCTCCTGTTTCCTGAAAAAGGGCTCACATCGAGCCAGAAGACAGTCCCTAGATGGGGAGAAACTGCTGGAAATGGAGGCCTAGCCAAGAAGCCAGGACTCAGGCTCCAGGGGACTAAGAGAGAGGTAAGTGCATGAAGGGGCAGATGGGGCAGAGCAGGCACCAGCATAGAATTTGCCTAGATCCACTGCCGGCCCTGGTCAGTCTCTTACGCCCTAGCCGGTTTGGCTCAATTGATAATGCATCGGCCTGCAGACTGATGGGTCCCAGGTTCAATTCCTGTCAAGGGCACATGCCTGGGTTGCGGGCTCGATCTCCAGTAGGGGGCGTGCAGGAGGCAGCTGATCAATGATTCTCTCTCATCATTGATGTTTCTATCTCTCCCTCTCCCTCTCCTTTCCTCTTTGAAATCAATAAAAATATATTTAAAAAACAAACAAGTAAATAAATAAATTATGCACTTACTACATTTTAGATCCCTCCTGTGTCTAGCAAACATCTCCCACTCAGCTCTTCACCTCCGGGGTCCGCTTCCACTGTGGCAAACACACCACTGGCTTCACTCTGGCAACTGTCTCCTCTCACGTGGGTCCTTTTCTTAAGCGATGACGGACAACTGGAAATGCAAGAGACGTGAACTGTGGGAGCGTGCAGAGGTCAAGCCACTCAGCCCCCACCCTCTAGAGCAGTGGTTCTCAACCTTCCTAATGCCGCGACCCTTTAATACAGTTCCTCCTGTTGTGGTGACCCCCAACCATAACATTATTTTCGTTGCTACTTCATAACTGTAATTTTGCTACTGTTATGAATCATAATGTAAATATCTGATATGCAGGATGTATTTTCATTGTTACAAATTGAACATAATTAAAGCATAGTGATGAATCACAAAAACAATATGTAATTATCTATGTGTTTTCCGATGGTCTTAGGCGATCCCTGTGAAAGGGTCGTTCAACCCACAAAGGGGTCGAGGCCCACAGGTTGAGAACCGCTGCTCTAGAGACTTGTGCTTTCTGTTACTATGCGTGAGTCATGTTAAGATAGGAGATAAAGCTTAGCCAGGGCCCCAGAGCCCAGCGTGCCTAAATCCTGCCCTGCCACAGCCATCCTCAACCCCATCCTAACCCTGCAGTGTTCGTACAGACACAGATGCACGCATGAACAGCAAACCCAGACCAAGCTCTGCTCCTGAAGTCTGCGCTGCAAACCCCAAAACAGTTCCAGGGGAGGAGGCTATGCACATCGTGAGCTCCTGAGGCCAAGACCAGAGGCAAATGTTCTTCCTTGTTCTCTCTACGTCCACACCCACTTGACCAGAGAGGACAATGTTACAAATTGAACATAAGTAAAGCATAGTGATTAATCACAAAAACGTATTTTTTTGAAGAAGAAATGAAAGCAAAGCACAAAATGAAAGCATAGCATTGCTTCTTCAAAAAATACGTTTTTATTGATTTTGAGAGAGAGAGGAAGGGAGAGGGAGAGAGGGATAGAAACATCAATGGTGAGTGAGAATCAGTGATTGGCTGCCTCCTACACACCCCCTACTGGGGATCGAGCCCGCAACCCGGGCATGTACCCCAACCGGGAATTGAATCGGTGACCTCTTTGTTCCTGGGTCAACGCTCAGCCACTGAGCCACACCAGCTGGGCAATAGCATTTCTTTGTAATTCCCTGACAGGAGTCCACAGACCGGGACAGTTCACCGGTGGGAGAGAAGGAAAGTTCTAGGCCCTGGGATCCTGAGAGGGAGAGAACACACTGTAGCAGCATGGCCCCAAACCTTTATAGCTCTTGGCCCACAGAAACCCATCTTCTTTCCACTTGTGCATAATATGAGGGAGGGAACAGGGAGCAGAGAAACCGGAAGCCTGCCTGGTAGCCAACATCCCAGGCAACCCAAGTGGCTAAGCCATTCAGCACCTCCCTGCCTGAACGCATTAGGAATCCAACTGTATTTCCAATGTCTTCAGGGTCCTCTTACTTTCACCTGAGCTAACAGGATGAGGAGCCAAATTACCGATGCTGTGGGAGGCTTCAAATGGTGCTTCCTGTGGGTATTATTTCAAGACTAATGTTGTATTAACATAGCGCTGCTTGGTGATTACTGTATTACTATATATTAATCATCCGATAATGATGCACACTCACCCTGCTTCTCTCCTTCGTCTGTTAGGAGATCCCACCTGGATCCCGAGGGACCACAACAGCTCTCCCTGAGTCTGCACCCTCGCCCCGCCCCCACATTATACCCTAAGGGGCCAGCCTTGGGCTCAGCACCCTTTCTTAGGTAGGGTCAGAAGAGGATAATTTTCTGGTGTCCATGTTCAAAGTTAAGTGTCCAAAGCCTGAGTTTGGAGCCCACAAATCTTTATTACCCATTTGCCCCTTTTCTACCC
>NW_006300017.1:1572737-1575252 GCF_000327345.1 Myotis davidii
AGCCTTTCCTCGGTAAGGACTGTTTCAGGGAAAATGGGCAAGTCAGACAAAGTTCTTCCCTTCATGGAACTTCAATCCTAAAAGGGGTTCCACATCAGGCCCTGGGGATACAACAGTGAAAGGTCTTGGTCCTTGACCACCTGGCGAGGACAGCCAAACCAGGCACGTAAAGGGTTGGTCCAGGTCCCGAACTAGTACACCAACTTAGAGGAAGAGGAAGATGCCACGGAGAGAGGAGACTCACTCCCTGACCTCAAGGAATATCAAGCCAAGTACAAAAAAAAAGTATAAACAAATACCTACAACTGATGAGGAACCGAAGAACCAAGAGAATGTGCTCCGGAGACGGGCCTGATAGAGTTATCAGGGAAGATGTCACTGAGGACATCTGCCTTGTTTCAGGGGTCATGCCACATGCCTGTGGCGTGTTCTTTGCCCTTGTAGGCCTGTCCCTTTTTTTCTATCCTAGGAAGGTCATTTGTACATGATTACCCACAATATGATGAGGACACAGAATATGACCTGCCCTCCAGGTAACTCATGCTTTTATATAGTCCCCTTCATTAGGGCTGACCAGTGTTACCAGTAGAACCCAATAGAAATGATCGTGTGCTGGATCACAAAGGCATTGTGGCTTCCACCTGGGTCTCCTGAATTACTCATGTGGCGGAAGTCATTGCCATGCCATGAGCACGCTTAAGCAGCCCTGTGGAGGGGTCTACGTGACCTGGGGGTGGGGGAGTCAGGATAGCTGAAGGCCAAATGGTCATGAAAGGACCTTATTTCTCCCCTGAAACTTTTCCCTCCCTCACCCTCTTACACGCCGGCTCTAACACACACACACACACACACACACACACAGCCCCCGGAAAAGATGGTATCTGTGAAATTGAAATCAATTTGATTCAACAAGCCTGCGTGCATTACATTATCAACTCTATGCAGGGTACCCTGCCAGGTGCTGGGAATGCCAAGAAACGTACAGTCACCTCCTGCCCTCTGAAAGCTCATCCAAGGTTACGGCATGAAACCTGAAATGCTGCTGTTAGGAATAGAGTGCGATAAGGCCCCAGAGAAGGAAAGGACTCCTTCTGCCTAGGGGGGTTGTGAACGGGAGGGGATGATTTCTCAGGAAAGGCATCGGTGACCCTTGGGGAGGGAGCTGGGGGTGCTGCAAAGAGGGCAGCTTTGCCAAGAGAAGGCGGCCAGGGTGGCCCTGGTCTTTAGGCAGGACAGCAAGAAGCCAGGAAAACTTAGCAAGGGGCACAGGGAAACAGAAGCAGATAGTTAAATGGCCAAGCCATTTACAGCCACCTAGTACGTCCTATCTTCCCTAAACCAGGTACATGAAAGAGTAGATGGTTTGCACTTCTCCTCCCCAACCAGAGGGGAAATAGCTTAAGTCACCCTACTCGGGGAGGCAGAGCAGAAATCCAATGAGTGCCATTTGCCAACCACACCCCAAGGCCTTATGAAGTTAAAGGAATTAATCTCATTCCGGTACATCAGCACAAAAGAGATGCATATTCTATTGAGAGCCTCCCCTAAGACTTCTCCTGAACATCCAGCCCTTAAAAACCTTCAACTCCGCCCCATCCCACCCGCTAAGGTCCCCGTCTGCACTCTCCCCCAGCGGAGCACACCCATGCCTTTTCTAGCCCCCTCTTTGCCTCTCTCAGGCGTGCATCTCCTAAACTCTAAGGGACCTCATGACACTTGCAACCAGGGCCGCAATAGGCAGTGGCATGACCCCAAGTTCATGACCGGCTGCCTCCTGCACGCCTCCAAGTTCATGACCCCATGAACTTGCTTCCAAGGCCCCCTTTGCTCTGACTTCCCAGTGAGCCCGAGCAACCCCATCTAGGCTCTCCTGTTGCTTCTTCTACCCTTGGCCCCTCCTTGCTTCACTGTCCCCAGCTGAAATAAACGTACTCTCAAAATCACCTGGACTCGTATTGCTAAATCTTTCCTGCACGAAGTCAAGAACCCATACACTATGTGGAATTGAACCATGACCTCCTGATTCATAGGTCAATGCCCAACCATTGAGCCATGTCAGCCGGGCGAAGAAGCCAATTTAGAGGAGGAAAGGCCAGAATGTAAGCCCCATGAGGGGCTCACTGACGGCCATGCCCAGCTCCAGCACAGTGATCCAATACAAGACACGCGTAACCTTGTGGACCAAAGAGCAAAAGAATGGACGCTGAGTGGTAGAGGGAAAGTCATTTCGGCTCATCCAGGAGTGGGTCACAAAAGGACACAACCCACCGAAGGACTCGTTGCATTGACCTAGCCGTTTTGGCTCGGTGGATAGAGCATCAGCCTGTGGACTAAAGGGTCCTGGGTTAGATTCCGGACAAGGGCACATGCCTGGGTTGTGGGCTCGATCCCCAGTAGGGGGCATGCAGGAGGCAGCTGATCACTGATTCTCTCTCATCATTGATGTTTCTATCTCTCTCTCTCTCCCTCTCTCTTCCTCTCTGAAATGAGCAATAAAAATACTTAAAAAAATACA
>NW_006300017.1:1594446-1612799 GCF_000327345.1 Myotis davidii
ATCAGGGAGGCAGAGCAGAAATCCAATGAGTGCCATTTGCCAACCACACCCCAAGGCCTTATGAAGTTAAAGGAATTAATCTCATTCCGGTACATCAGCACAAAAGAGATGCATATTCTATTGAGAGCCTCCCCTAAGACTTCTCCTGAACATCCAGCCCTTAAAAACCTTCAACTCCGCCCCATCCCACCCGCTAAGGTCCCCGTCTGCACTCTCCCCCAGCGGAGCACACCCATGCCTTTTCTAGCCCCCTCTTTGCCTCTCTCAGGCGTGCATCTCCTAAACTCTAAGGGACCTCATGAGATTTGCAATCAGGGGAGCAATGGGCAGCAGTCGCTTATCCCCTGCACCTGTCCCTGAGGCCCCCTTTTCTCTGACTTCCCAGAGAGCTAAGGCCGCCCAGCCTGGGCTCTCCCGTTGCTTCCTCTATGCTAAATCCTTCCTTGTTTTACTGTCACTAGCTTTACTAAACATACCCTCAGAGTCACCTGACTCATGTGGTGAAATTTTTCCTACATGAAGTCAAGAACCCACACACTACTGGCCAGCCCTAGCAGACCCACTCAGACCCTGTTCGGTAACTAAATCTTTCCTGCACGAAGTCAAGAACCCATACACTATGTGGAATTGAACCATGACCTCCTGATTCATAGGTCAATGCCCAACCATTGAGCCATGTCAGCCGGGCGAAGAAGCCAATTTAGAGGAGGAAAGGCCAGAATGTAAGCCCCATGAGGGGCTCACTGACGGCCATGCCCAGCTCCAGCACAGTGATCCAATACAAGACACGCGTAACCTTGTGGACCAAAGAGCAAAAGAATGGACGCTGAGTGGTAGAGGGAAAGTCATTTCGGCTCATCCAGGAGTGGGTCACAAAAGGACACAACCCACCGAAGGACTCGTTGCATTGACCTAGCCGTTTTGGCTCTGTGGATAGAGCATCAGCCTGTGGACTAAAGGGGCCTGGGTTAGATTCCGGACAAGGGCACATGCCTGGGTTGTGGGCTCGATCCCCAGTAGGGGGCATGCAGGAGGCAGCTGATCAATGATTCTCTCTCATCATGGATGTTTCTCTCTCTCCCTCTCCCTTCCTCTCTGAAATCAATAAAGATTTTTTTTTTTTTTTAAAAAAAGAACTTTCAGCATCATTGTAGAAACTATTTCCCAGGGACAGGTCTGCTGCTTGGTGGAGGGCGCGGCCAGGCCCAGCGGTGAGTGAGGACGCAGAGGATCGTGGTGGGAGGGCTGTGGGAGGCAGAGGGTGCAGCAAGCACAGCAGGATAGGCAGGAGGAGGCACATGAAAGAACTGAAATCTATTACCAGCAGGAAATCCATAGCTGGGACTGAGGCCAGTAAGGGGATTTGCAAAGTAAATTCTACCCGCGGTATATTTCCTTCTTATCGCTGTAACTGGTCTGCCAGAGGCCTTTCAAAGTCTCACACAGACACCCATGCATTGTGTCTGCCGTGTGCACATCCAGAGAGAGCAGGCACAGCTCCCACGTGCAAATGCAGGCCCCAGGCGTACTGAGTCGGGTGGGGCAGGGGAAGTACCTCTGCACAGGAGACGCCCTCCCTTAAGCAGGACTAACGTGGTAATGATGGATTAGCCCGGCGCTTGAGCTTCTGGATCAACTCCACGCCTTTCTTTTTTTAGAGATAGTTTTCTTTATTTTAAAATTACTGTGCAGCCAAATTGACTCCTATTTCCTTTGGTGTATAATTCTATGAATTTTTACTTATTTATGTAATCACCACCACCACGATCGGGCTAAGTATGAAATCTAAACCCAATAAATTCCTGCAGGCTTCCCTGTTATACTCAAGCCCTCACCCAATCCATAATCCCCAGCGACCACCGATTTGCTGCCCATCACTATAATTCCGTCTGCTACCAGCCTATCAAATCAATGGAATCGTGTGCATGTAGCCTTTGGAGGCTGGCTTTCTCACCCAGCACAGTGTCTTGGAGAGTCGCCAAAACGTTCCCCGTAAGCAGCTCATGCTCCCTCTTCTGCCAAGTTAGTGGTCCACGGGATGGGTGGCCCACAGTTTGCTCCCTTGCTCTGTGGACCACTTCAAAAACCCTAGCACCTTTCCCACAGAGTGGGCTGGGGAAGAAAGAAGGAAGGCCATCCTCTCTCACTGAGTAAGTACTGCCTGGGGCTACCACCTGCTGGGCTCCTCCCAGCTCTCAAGGGAGGAGACAGGCGGTAAGTCCTAAACCTGACCAATGAGTGGTGTGGGAGCTTATGAGGTGGTAACGTGCTCTGGGGCAAATTCTCTCAGAACAGGCAGGAGGAGCCAGAAGCATGGGGGAGGGGTTGCATTTTAGTCTATTTTTTTAAATATATATTTCTTGATTTCAGAGAGGAAGAAAGAGAGAGAGAGAGAAGCATCAATGATGAGAGGGAATCATGGATCGGCTGCCTCCTGCACACCCCACCTGGGGATCGAGCCCGCAACCCGGGCATGTGCCCTGAGCGGGATTTGAACCGTGACCTCCTGGTTGACAGGTCGATGCTCAAACACTGAGCCCCACCGGTCGGTCGGGCAGGGGTTGCATTTTAGAAACGAAGGAGGCCTTCAAGTGAAGACCTGAGGAGATGAGAGAGCCCTTTGGAGTCCTGACGAGCAGGCCTGGCAGAGGGGACATCTCTGACGGGAGGAAGGGCCTGCGGGGCTCTGCTGGAGCAAACACAACAGGCCGTAGGGCTTGGGGGAAGGATGAACTTCTTCAACACGGGGAGCTCCACCACACCGCACCCCTGCCCCAGCCCTGTGGCCACAGCCCCTGCAGAACGTCCAGGACAGCGTCTCTCACCCTCCTGATCGCCAAGCTCAGAGAAGCTCCCAGAGCAGACAGCAGCACGTGCCCATGGTGGGGAGCCTTTGGCGGCCTTCCCTGAGCCCCATCATAACTACACCCAACCCGCAAAACACACTCACACCAAAGGACTCCCAGGCCCCAAACCAAGAAACCACATTCTGCTCCCAGGAGAGGACTAATCCGGTCACACTTTGCCAACTGATGTTCCCAGGGGTGCGGCAGGAGCACGGGTCAAAGAATCTCCCGTGTTCCACTCAGTGGGTCCGGAGAGGAGAGGACATCAGATTTGAAGGGACAATTCAAGTGATCGGGAACGAGGGAATTCCCAAAGAGCACATCAGACCGGAACTCCTGAAGCCCCCAGTAGGACCATCTGCAGCTGGGAGAGACCGCTCCATTTTTCTCCATAAAGTTGGAGGGATCACAATACCACATATCAAAGAGGGACTGCCCAAAGAGTACATCAGACCCGAACTCCTGAAGCCCCTAGTAGGACCATCTGCAGCTGGGAGAGACCCCTCCATTTATCTCCATAAAGTTGAAGGGATCACAATACCAGATATCAAGCTTTATTACAAAGCCACTGTTCTCAAACCTGCCTGGTACTGGCACAAAAACAGACATATAGACCAATGGAACCAAACAGAGAACCCAGAAATGAGCAGCAATAACCAGCAGCATGGAGAAAGGAGGGGACATTTGGAGATGCAAATGCAGCGGGAACACCAGACAAGGAGACGTGGCTAACCTCTGACCCCTCAGCACACCTGGCCTGAGGACCATTCGGAGGCCACCCACCCGCCCCACACCTTTCAGAAACCAGCATAGCAGGGCAGCTGCCCATTTCTCAGTGGCTGGTGGTACCCAGTGCCCACACAGTCAGCAGTGGCACTCCAGGCAAACCTGGATCTATCTGCCTGGGAAAGACACGGGTGCCAATCCAGGCTCCGCCAACTTACCAGCTGGGTGAGCTGGGATGAGCCATAGGCTCACTGCGCCTCATTCCGTGATGTGACCCAGGGACAACCCAGCAAGGGCCCGGTGCACAATCAGTGCTCAGCAAGCGCTTCCCCATTCATTCATTTTCCATTCCCTCAGAAGACAAGACCCACTGTTTAGAGAAATTGGTTTAATTACAGAAGATAAAAATCTTGATTAAACATCTCGCACTAAATCAAGGGCCAGGGATTCTACAGGTACGCACAAGGACCTTGTACTATGCATTCAATAATAAATTCCAACTCTTACCCACACAGAGCTTAGCAATCACCCGGGGGTGTTGTAAACAGTCCGCTGATCTGGGGGACGGGGGGCTGATAGAGTCGGTGGATACCAACTCTCTCATGTAGATTTTGCCGGCTGCTCAGATCTGCCTGCCCAGACGCCATGGCAGCTGCCAGGCTCGGTCTCCTGTTACCTACCAAGCACACCCACCTGCGGTATTGCATTCAACCCTCGCAGGTTTGCAAATGAGGAGCCGGGAACTCAGAGGAGCTTGGTGACTTGCCCAGGACTGGGGAATGGTCTGGAATTCTGTCGGCCCAGAGCTGGCTGCTGCTCTCCCTGCTGCCCACACATGCAGTGGGGAGACCTTCAGCCCAGCACAGAGGCTCTGATAACAACACACCCCTTCAGCCCAGCGGCCCGGGGCCCTCTGCTGACCCAGCTCCCAGCGGCAGCCTCTCAGAGCACATCTGAGGTCTGCAACCTGCCCTCATTAGCACCAACTCCCGAGCCCCTTCCCTCACTCGCTCCCTCAGCTCTCGGTGGGCTCTTCTCTGCTCAGCTCCTGAGCCTAAGGGTCTGACAGTCTCCCAGCACCACCACCACCACCATCAGGAGGTGGGGGGGTGGAGGTGGGAGTGGGGTAAGGGGTCTCAGCCACCCTCTGGATGCCTGCATCTGCCTCAGGGGTGGCGAGGGGACCAGGGAGACACTTGGCCATGAGCAGTCATCCCTGGTGTTGGGGATCAGATGCAGAATTGGCTGATGAGGAGGGCTGCGTTAATACCTAGTCAAAACAGCTCTTTAAAACCGGCTTTGACAAAATTGTCACAGTAGATGTAGCTGACGAAAGTCAGCCGGGCGGCTTGCGGAGCCCAATTCTACATCATTTTGACAGCCTGCATTAAGAAGCTGCAGGCACCACCGGGAAATTACCTCCAAGCTAAACCCAAATTATAGCCAGTGCAGCAGATTCAAGCCAGCGCGGGCGAGAGGCTGCCAGGGAAGGGCCGCGAGGGCAGAGGACAGACATTTTCTTCTTCTCTCGGCCCACAGTCGCGAGTGGGGCGAGGCAGCACCGCCTGGCGGGGAAGTGCACTGGCTCTGGGTGCAGTTAGGGGCGGCCCCAGCTTGGATCTCTGTCTGATCCTCCTGCTTCAGTGGCTGGAAAGGGAATGGCTGCATGGAGGGCAGTAGCCCAGGTCTAAGCCCCGCCCTCTTTGCTAATGAGCTGTTTAATCTTGGGCCACTTACCACCCCCCCTCCCTGGCCCTCCATGTTCTTTCTTGGGGAGGGGGGGGCGGGCAGGGGAGATTAAAATCAATGTTTTCCACACGCTGTGCTCCTCAGATTTCCAGAAGGGATCCCAGAGGTGACCGAATGGGAGCGTAGGGAGAGAAGGCAGAAGGCTTTACACCCTCAACTGCATGTTAACTAGATCGGCGCTGTTTTAATGTTCTGTGTTCTGAGGTTCTGGGGAGGATGCCTTTGGAGAAAAGGTTCTGTTGCTAATTTTTAAAAAAAGCAAAAGGAAGAAAAGGAAGGAGGGAGGGAGGGAGGGAGGGAAGGAGAGAGGAAGGGTGGAGGGAGGAAACCACTGGCAACCAGGAGCCACCAGACGTCTAGTTGCTCTAATAATGCGCCTGAAGGATCATGTGTATATATTTTTTTATTGGTTTTGAGAGAGAGAAGGAGAGGGAGAAGAAGAGAGAAACATCGACAATGTGAGACTGCAACATCGATGGGCTGCCTCCTGCACACACACACCCACCCCCACAGGGGATCGAGCCCCCAACCTTGGCCATGTGCCCTGACCGGGAATGGAACAGGCAACCTTTCGGTGCCTAGGACAACGCCGACCAACTGGGCCAAACCCACCAGGGCTGAAGGATCATACTGTATATTTTAATACTCAGGTGGGCCTTTTCCGGAAGGAATTAACCTCAGGCTCTATGGCAAATAAGGAAAACTTTGCATTTTGCATCTTTTCAGATGGGGAGATCGATGTCCTGAGCCTCTGGCCCCTGGAAGAGGGGAAGTAGTGAGGGCGAGAAGTTCAGACCTGCAGACTCCGGGCCTTGCCAGGAGGCCGGGAGGAGGCCTCAGCTCTGTGGGCCCCCACCTCCCGTCCTCCCTCCCCACCCCCCATGTCAGGGACCCAGTCTGATGGAGTAGGCTAAATTAGGAGAGACTTGAAGAGGGAGGATGCAAAAGGGTGTGAGGGCTCTGAATATTCGTGATGCTAATTAAGCAACAGCTAATTGGAAAATGTTGAATTTGATTAAGACCTCAGACTTATATATTGTTGCAACAGGCACCGCCATAATCACAATCATCTAATGGGCACTTTGGGTTCCTTCCAGCGTTTCTTTCCTCCCTCCCTCCCTGGCTATTAAATGTGCAGGAGAGCAAGCCAGGGAGTGGATGGGGCCAAAGGAAGCTGGCGTTATCGCTTGGTTGGCGCGGCCCAGAGCAGAACACTGGGCCGGATGACCTGGAGAGACTCCCTGTAGTCATGAGAGAAGCTGCCAAAAGGGAGGCTGGACAGGTGTTTTGACTTTTCTGCACCCCAGGATCCCTGAGGTTGGCGAGGATATTGGCCACCCCAACGGTGGGGAAGTCTCGCCTCACCTGAGTCCTTGCACTGAGCAGATAGGAAAGGTTAGATCAGCGGTTCTCAACCTGTGGGTCGCGACCCCTTTGGGGGTCAAACGACCCTTTCACAGGGGTCGCCTAAATACATCCTGCATATCAGATATTTGTACATTATGATTCATAACAGTAGCAAAATTACAGTTATGAAGTAGCAACGAAAATAATTTTATGGTTGGGGGCCTCCACAACATGAGGAACTGTATTACCCAAACAAGCTTTGGGAGGGAGCCACTGAAGGGAGGTCTGCACCTCATAGCTTTCTCTCCCACGAACCTGGGAACCGATCACGCTATTTCTTTCCCTGGTCCTGGGAGGACAGGTCTCAAGGTCTATGTCGGCCGGAAGCACTAAAAACGACTCAGAAGCTGGGGAGGACATCCGTCACTAGTTTAAGTTCCCTGCCCTGCAGCGAGAAAGACCGCCTTCCAAAGACACAGTATAAAGAGGCTTCCCAGAGGCCCCTGGGGGAGGCCACCGCCAACCCCTGCCTGGTCCACTTCAGGGCAGAGTCTGGCTCCTTTGAAAAACGTCTAAAATGACATTGATGTTCCATTAGAGGAGGAAATGCAATCACGGCTTCTCTGTATGGAGATGTGTTCAAACGGGGCAGGGGATGAACGAGAAGAAAGAGAGGCTCTCCCGGAAGCCCCTTCCCGTGAATGTCATTTATGAGGGTCTCGGAGCTCACACGGGCTTCGAGGTCACAGTCCCTCTTTACCATGGAAATGACGGAGACGGAGGAGTAATACGTGTCTCCTTGGCAAATAAAAGCTGAACATTAAAATCAGGGGAAGTGGCCCTCGCCGGTTTGGCTCAGTGGATAGAGCATCGGCCTGTGGACCAAAGGGTCCCGGGTTCGATTCCGATCAAGGGCATGTACCTTGGTGACAGGCTCCTCTCTGGCCCGGGCCCTGGTCGGGGCGCGTGCAAGAGGCAACCCATCCATGTGTTTCTCTCAGCAGAGAGGAGAGAGAGAACCAGGCAGGACAAGAGCATTTCGAGGGAGGATTCACTATTTGGGGGACATTTTCATGGGAAAAGGTACACAGAGGCCTAAACTCAGAAAATATCCACTGGTTTGCCTTTTCTAAAGAAAAGAAAACTGGTGGTAAAGATTTTTTAAAAATATTTTTTTATATATTTCAGAGAGGAATGGAGAGGGAGAGAGAGAGAGAAACATCATTGATGAGAGAGAGTCGTTGATCTGCTGCCTCCCGCATGCCCCGCAGTGGGGACCCAGCCCAGACCACATTTCTGAAGCCGAGGCACGGAAGGGCGGAGAGAGATGTGTTTGCCGGGGGCACTGTCCAGTTCTTCCTCTCCTGCAGGACTGCTTCTCTCTTGCTTCAAGGGGGCAGTTCGTCACTAGCATGTCCACGTCCCGTTGAGGGCCGGGGACAACACGGGAAATAGAACCGACTCCACCCAGAGTGGCATCCCAGCGGGCCGCTGCCCAGGGCTGCGTGTTAGAGCCAGGAGGAGCCTCTGAGGTCAAGTTCAGCTGAGCTTCCAGAGCTCCTGCCTGTCATTCTCTCAAGGGTCAGAGGAGTCCCTCACCGCCTGCACACCTGGTGGCCTGCTGGGGATATGCCTCAGCCCTTTCGGAACCCCACGGCGTGACGATCCATGGGTGAGGGTGTCAGATGTCCTTCCACAGCAGAGGCCCCCCCACCCAACCCCCGCTCAGGCTTCCCAGAGGCCCCTGGGGGAGGCCACCGCCAACCCCTGCCTGGCCCACTTCAGGGCAGAGTCTGTAAGGAAGGGGAGGCCCAGGGCCCTCCCCGAGGAGCCCTGAGGAAGGCATGCCTTCCTAGACCCAGACTGCGCTTCTGTGGCCTGCGAGGGACCCTGCTTCCCAGACACGAGTGTAAGAGAGAAAAAGGACCGTGTGACAGCTTCCCAGTAATTGTATCCATCACTGTGTCCCTGCCGCAGCGTCCCCGGCGGTTCCCTAGCAGGACAGACTGGATCGCAGGACGCCCTGCCCTCGCTCGATGACGTTTGCCCTTGTCTGCCCTTGGCGCCAGGAAACCAAGAATAAGCCGGGACGAGGGCTCCAGGACCTGACCCAGCTCGGCGCAGGGGGCGGTCCAGGCCTCTGCTCTGGGCTGTGGTTCCCACTTCAGAGGTGGGAGGAGTAAGTGGTGACCGGGGTCCCGGGAAGAGAAACCCTGGACATCTTCGTGCATCATCTCTTGGTCAGAAATCCCCCCAGAGGCCCCGGGGTTAGTCTCAGTGCAATTCTGGGCTCTGTTTTGCTGTGTGAGGGGGGAACGAGGCCTGTCTTAGACGCTAAGAACCCTGGGGAGGTGAGTCCAAGCAGCGGGGTCAGCCAAGGTGCTCACCTGAGCGCCACGGGCCACAGCGGCCTGGAGCCCTGCCCAGGAGCCAGCCCATCGCACCGGTCCCGGGACACACGGCTCCACATGGGCCTGGCTCCCACCCAGACCACTGCCCCCATCGCATCAGGCCACCTCAGAGGCCCCTGGGAATTGTTTTCCAGGTTTTCTTCTTCCTACACTCCCTGTGACCTTGTTTCATTGAGAGAGAGAGACAGCCTCAGCCCAGGCCTGCATCCCCGTCTCTCCCCGGCCAGCTTCACTCACATTGTCCCCACCAAGCCCCCAGGCTGGGCCCAGCCGGCCTTTGAGTGCCTACGGAAGGCTGTCTGTCCGTCCCCTCGGGCAGGGCGCTCTTGGTCAGGTGCCCTTGTTCCACCTACACTGGGAACTCCTGGGGCCAGGGTGGCTGCTCTGGACTCCAGAGGCCTCACGGGGCTGAGCACACACCCAGCTACAGAGGGGAAAGCGCGCCTTTGGGTCCCCCAGGGCAGTACAGCCCCCGGTCATTTGACAGCTCCAGCCAAAGATGCGGGGAGGCCACGGAGACCTTAGCTTGCCCTTCACCAGACTCCCGTGGACACTCTGAGCCCAGGCTCCCCCACGCTGTTCTCCAGTGACGGACTGCGGGGCCAGAGCTGTCCTCGCTCTGTCACCACCTCTCCGGCCTCATCCTCCAAGGCTGTAGGTGGCGATTTGGCTGCCCCTCATCTCCCTGTCTGGCTGCCTCCCTGCCAGCCCTGGGTTTCTGCTCCCTCTGAGCCACCCTGACCCCAGCTGCCACCACCAGCAGGCTCTGCTGGCCACAGCCTCTCCTTGTAAGTGACAGCTCTGTCATATCGCCCCAGCTCGGGCAGCTCACTGTGTCCTTGAGGACTTTCTCCTGCCTGCAGCACACACACGTGGCTGTCCTCTTGCCCTCTGCAGCTTCCGCCACACTCTGCGGGCTTCCTGCTCTTCCCACCCCGAGTCCCCCAATACCTGGGGGGAACCCAAGTCTCCCCCCCAACCCCCGCCCTGGCTTTCCCCGGCAATGTGCGACCTGGACTAACCTCTAACCCTTTCTCATCTGTAAAGAAGCCATTGTAATGCATCCTCGGCTGCCTCATAAGACGGCTGGGAGGTGAAATGAGGTCACGTGTGCAGATTTGCCAAGTAAAGGCTCTGATTATTATTATCCTTATTCCTGTATCACAACCCACTGGGGGCAGTTTTAATGCTGAGGGACTGCCACCTCCTACCTTCCCCAGTCAGATTCTGCAGGAGTCCCTCCCGGCTTGCCCCAGCAACCTCAGCTCCACTCCGGTCCTGAACCGCAGGAAGAATATCCAGGGCCTCCATGATTGTGATGGTCATTTTATGTATCAACTAAGCACAGGGTGCCCAGATATTTGGTCACACGTTAATCTGTGGGGGGTGTCTGCGAGCTGGTTTTGGAAGCAATTAACATTGAATCTGTAAACTGAGTAAAGCAGATTGCCCTCCCTCACAAGGGTGGGCCTCAGCCAATCAGTTGAAGGTCTAAATAGAACAAAAGGGTTGACCCTCCTGTGAGTACAAGGGAACTCCTCCTGCCGACGGCTTTGAGCTGAGAGATCAGCTTTTTCCTGCCTTTGAACTTGAAGTAAAACATCAGCTCTCGCAGAGTCTTGAGCCTGCTGGCCCTCAGACTGAAATTATACCATCGGCTCTCTCAAGTCTGCAGCTTGCTGACTGCAGATCTTGTCAGCCTCCAGAACTGCCTGAGTCAATCCCGTATAATAAATCTCTTCATATATACATACACATACACATATTCTGCTGGCTCTATTTCTCTTACGAACCCTGACTAACACACTGATCTTCCAGTGGTCCCTGGTAGGCAGTGTGGGGGAATGAAAACATGTTGGGGACTATGCTGGCTGCCAGAATGACTTGGGAGAGGAGGCAATACTAACATGTAGTGGGCAAAGGCGAGAGATGCTAAATGCCCCCTGATATCCATGCTTGCCTTGCCCCAAACCCAATAGCACTCCTCTAAGAAGGTCGCTGGAGGCCCTGCCCACCTCCATTCGCTGTAAAATAACTGTGTCCATTTGTGTCCTTGCTTCACTTCCCTGTTATCTATGGACTCCCATGAGGACAAGAACGTCCCGCCCTTCGCCCCTGCATTGCCGTGACTTAGTAGGAGCGCAGGAAATCTTGATTAAACCTGGATTGGGAACTTACCATGAGCCAGACCTGGTGCTGGGCACAGATAAACTTTCCCACCCCGGAGTAGGGGCAGGCCCCAGAGGTCATTTGACATAAGCAATCCTGGCCCCTGGCGTTTCTGAATGCAAGTCCCAGGCACTGAAACATTCACCAAGGTTTGCATGACCGCGCTTGGGCTTCAGTCCACAGGAGTGCTGGTGCCCCTTTACCTCCAGCCCGCTTACCCACAGACCCCCTCTTCCTAGCCTTGCTGTCCCCAGCTCCTCCCCCAGGGCTCCAAACCAGTCTGTCTCCTGCATCTGACTCAGTGGGCCAATGACCCTCCGGGGCACTGCGTTCAGTCCCTGCTGGGCCCTACCTCCTGAGTGGCCCTCCTCCCCTCTGTCACCCTAGAGCTGGCCTGAGCCTGCCCGGCCTCTCTGAATACGTCATCAGTGCCAGCTGTCAATGCAGGAAGAGCCGTGGAACGTGGACACATTCCCACGGCCCCTTCTCGATCTAGCCCTCTTTTCTCCTCCAATTCAGCTTTCCAGAATCCCAGCCTGGCTGGTGCACACACCCACGTAGGTTCAGGCCTAAAGACGCCGCCTGACCAGTATTTGGTCCACAGGAGAGAGTTAGAATCCCGACTGATCTTTAATTTGATCCCAAAAATCTCCTCCCTGGCCCTGTGCACTTCAGGCCAGCAAAGTTTCAGGGACTCACGGGCAAATCTCTTAGGTGACAGCACATCTGGAAACCAAGTTCCAGGGCTGTCCGCAGAGAACAAGGAGCTGACACAAGACAGCAAATGTAAGAGGAAGCCGCAGCCATGCTGGGGCCTGGCCCAGCCAGCTCCACAGCTCCGCAGCCCCGAGCTGGGACTCGAGGTGTCCGCTCCATGCCTGTCACCCCAGCGCTGTCTCCAAGAAGCTCTTTATGAACAATGCAAACGTCATTATTAGCATGCAAACTGGGGGAGGAAGGCATCGAGTTACCACACTATCATTTTATCAGACTAACAGATAAAGAAACCAGAAAAGGGTAGAGAGGAAAGGAGTTGGGGGTGGGGAGGCAGCATTGCAGACACTTGTTTCAGAATTTCCCCTCGGGTCACACCTTGGAGATGTTCTCTCTGTCAGAGAGCACCCCAGGCAGGAAGGGACCCCCAAATGTCATCCAGCTCCCTGCACAGGCGCCTCAGCTGTGTCCTGCTCTCCCCAGGGAACCACCACACTGCCAGCCACCACCACCCCGCCCCCCTCCTTTACAGATGCTGATCTGCTGGTGGAACTTGCCCTGTAGTGTGGACAATTAGCTTTGCCTTAGATTAGTTCACACAGGTTGAAATTATTCAAAGAGAATTCTCAAAGTGTAAGGGGAGCAAAGCAAAATGAGACATCAGAAAATGCAGCCAGGAGGGGGGAAACGGGGACATCCGTCATACTGTCCACAATAAAAATAAAGTTTAAAAAAATGCAGCCAATTGTTTCTCTCCCCATACACCACATCTCTTTCTAAAGTGGGAAGACCTTGCTTACTAATAGAATCGTCAAGTGTCCTCAGAGTTTGAGATTTCTGTTCAGTAAAATAATATCAAACTTATGTCTTATTTTTCTCCAAACCGAGTAAGTTTTATTAGGCTGTGCTATAACTTTTTTGCACCACAGCTTCTACTTTAATAAATAACATAAATTGCAATATAGTTGATCGCCAAACTTTTTAATAACATGTGCTTTTTTTTTAAATAGGCTTTTATTGATTTCAGAGAGAGGAAGGGAAAGGGAGAGAGATAGCAACATCCATGATGAGAGAATCATGGATCAGCTGCCTCCTGCATACCCCCTGTTGGGCATGTGCCTTGACCGGGAATCTAACCGTGACCTCCTGGTTCTTAGAGTGACCTGGTTCCCAGGTTCAACCACTGAGCCCTACCAGCCGGGCATATTTGATCTATACATTTTTATCAAGCACATCTAATATATTTGTTGAAACCATCTGGCAGCTGAGCACAGAGACAGGGGCCTTACCTGGGTTTCAGACCTGAAGTAGCTTCCAGTTGAGTAGTGGTGGGGCCCTGGGCGTCTAGTCTGGTCAGGGCCCATGCCCTGGTCTACACCACTAGCCGAGGGAGGGAACACTGCCTCTGGCTGGCCCACAGGCGTTTTCGTCCTGGAAATTTAACCCTGAGGACGCTTCCTTTGTCCTTTTCTGCTAGAAGGGCCTGGAAGCGTCCTCTCACCTCAGCTTTCTCTCTGCAACTATCCAATTAAGGGCTCAACAGGAGCCCCGGTGCTGACCAATCAGGAGAGACCACGGTCCAGATAGGACACACATGGGAAGCTGATGCATCATCTGTTGAGATCCTCCCCAGACAAATACCCTCACGAGGCCCGACCCAGGACACTGTCTCGGTAGTGTGCCCATGCCTTTCCCCTCCCCCTCCCCTTCCTCCCTCCTCAGTCCCAAGGGCCCTTCCTTTGCCTCGGCAACTTGTTTCCTGAGCCCATTTCTCCCACAGCTCACTTCTCCTATCTCTGAGACTTTCTAAAGAACTTTTTTTCTTATCCTTTGAGTCTTGCCTCTGAATTCTTTCTTAGCCAGAACTCCAGTTCCGAGGTTGCTGAATGCAGGCCCAGCCTGACGCCATCTGTCCAACACCTGGTGCCGCCGACAGTTTAGCCTGTGGTCCCAGGACCAGGTCCTTTTTCTTTCTTTTCTATAGCCAAAGAGCCAAGAATGGTTTTTACATTTTAAAAGGTTTTAAAAGAAAAAACAACCAAAAATATAACACATGGCTCATAACAGCTAAAATATTTACTCTTTGATCCTTTGCAGAAGAACTTTGCCAACCCTCATATATAACTTTTTCCCCCCAAAAAATCGGCATGTAAATAATGTACCATGAAATTCACCAGTTAAAAGTGTACAATTCAATTCTGGCCAGCATGGTTCAGTGGTTAGAGTATTGGCCTGCAGACTGAAGGGTCCTGGGTTCACTTCCGGTCAAGAGCACAGACCTGGGTTGTGGGCTCGATCCCCAGTGGGGTCCATGCAGGAAGCAGCCAATCAATGATTCTCTCTCATCATTGATGTTTATATCCTTGTCTCCCTCTCCCTTCCACTCTCTGAAATCAATACAAAATTTTTTTTAATCTTCCCCAGTGAAGCCTCCCTTAATCACTCTAAATGTAATCACATACACAAACCCTACACCACATACATCACACACACTCTCTACACTACACACACACCCCCCCCACACACACACACACCACACAGCCCATACACACACACGTGCCATCTCTAACCCTCACCTTGCCTTGCTCCCTCCCATGTCCCTTATCACTACTTGATCATTTATTTATCTGTTTATTGTCTGTCTTCCCCGCTAGCAAATACACTCCATGAAGGTAGGCTTTCTCCTTCTACACGGTACCTCCAATGCCTACAGCAGCACCTGGCACCTATTGGGGCCACAAAAAATTATTGATGAATGAATGAATGAATGAATAAATCGATGAGCTTGTGAAGAGGATGCAGATCGGGGGAGGGTGCCAGGGATGCCAGGTGGACATTCTAGTCCCTCTTCTCCGGCTCCTTCCTGCTCGCCCAGCTGTGTTCCTCCCGCTACTCCTGCCACAGGCTGCGGCTGCAATCTTGCAAATGTTGACTCAAGTGCCTCCTTGTGGAGCTTGGGTCTGCTGACTGTTCCAGAGCCCTCCTGAGCGAACAGATGCTGAATGTCAAGGGAAGGTTTTATCTCCGGAACAAAAGCAGGAAACCCTCTCACCGCAGGGTCCTTGCACAGAAGCAGTGAGAGCTGGCTAGAAGCCATCGCTTCCTCTAGTCTGGAGAGTGATGTCCGCCTCATCCCAGTCCCTGGTTCCTTCTGGGACTTTTTCCGGGGAAATGACTGCCCCTGGCCCCCACAGCACCATTACCCCATAGGCCTTCCTCATTAGCCCATCAAAGTGAGAGGCTGTGGTGAGAAGGGCAAGCAAGGAGATTTCACTTCCTTTTTCCTTCATCCAAAGGAAAGTAGGGGGGAATTTTTTTTAAAGACAGTGGCTTTGTAAGTAACATTTCCAAATAAAAAGTGCACGGCACATAGTAGGAGCTTATTACATACAGAGGGGGGCAAAATTAGGTTTACAGTTGTGAGTAGGTGGAACACAGAGTTTATTCTTGTGTTGTTATTTATTAATTATTGTATTATTTTCCATACGAATAAAAGTGAACCTACGTTCACCCCCACCCTGAATGTTTCAAAAGACAAAGTAATGAAATATTGCCAACCTCCAGGAGTGGGGTGGGGTAGGCAGGGGACGGCCACGTGAGAGGAAGTGAAAGCTGTTTTCCATGCTGGGGCCACGGCTGGGAGTCACAGGGCTGGGCATTTTAGTCCTTTCTAGGTGCCATCATCCACAAATCATCTCTCTCTTTTCTTTTTTGTTTTCAGAGGAGTTTTATTTTTTGTCAACTTTATTGAGATAGAATAGACCCGTGGTCGGCAAACTGCGGCTCGCGAGCCACATGCAGCTCTTTGGCCCCTTGAGTGTGGCTCTTCCTAAGCCTTAGGAGTACCCTAATTAAGTTAATAACAATGTACCTACCTATATAGTTTAAGTTTAAAAAATTTGGCTCTCCAAAGAAATTTCAATCGTTGTACTGTTGATATTTGGCTCTGGTGACTAATGAGTTTGACGACCATTGGAATAGACACATAACATCGTGGATGTCAGGTCATCACGCTGTACACCTTCAACACACGTCACCTCCTGACCCTCACAGACCGCAGCTCCCAGAGCCTGGGTCATCCCCACCAAGGTCGCACGGGGGAGCCACACGGAGGCCCAGGCTCTGCTGTTCTTCCTTCCAAGCTAGGCCCTCCAGGCCCTGAGACGGCCCAGGCCGACGAGGCAAGTGTCACAGCCACATTCCGATGAGCTCCGAGCCACAGGCATCCAGGACCTGAGACCTGGTCCAGATGTGCGACCCCCACCGGCCCCGCCTTAGCCTTCTCGGCCCAGCCTGCAGCCGGAGGAAACACATCACAGGACAGACCGCACCTGCAGGGCTGTCGGCGAGAGCGCAGCAGGCCTCTGAGTCTCCGCCCGCCTCCCAGCGTGTACCGAAATATAACAGAGATGTCAGCTCTTTTTCAAAGATGCGTTTTCTACCGTTTTTCCAAGTTAAAGACGCTTTCAGCAAAACACTACATTTTCTGGGTTATTTCCTGCTAAATGAGAGGCGTGAAAAGACCATACATACATGCCAGTGTTGAGGATGGCAGGAAATAGCGTGTTTCCCATGTAGAACTTCCTCCAAGGCAGTAGCACTCAAGGGGAGACAGATGTTACAGAAGCAAAGGCAAAGAATCGGGGCTCCCCGGTCTGTCCCCGTGACCTTCTCTGAATCAGCGTGCCGGACAGTTCTTTTTCTTTTCTTTTACACTTGACATTCAATATTATTTCGTAGCAGTTTCCGTTGTGCAGCACAGTGGTCAGACAATCTTATAGTTTACGATGTGCTCCCCCGGAAATATCCAGTACTCACCGGCCCCATCCAAAGTTATTACAGTATTGTTGACTCTATTCCCTATGCTGGACTATACATCCCCACAACTATTTTGTAACTACCAAGCTGTACTTCTTAATACCTTCGCTGTTTTCACCCAACACCCCTGCCCTCTAGCAACCATCAGTTTGTTCTCTGTATCTATGAGTCTGTATCTGTTTTGCTTGTTCATTCATAATTGTTCTGTAGAGTCCACACATAAGTGAAATCACATGGTATTTGTCTTACTCTGACTGACCGATTTCACTTAGCATTATATCCTCTAGGTCCATCCATGCTGGGGCAAATGATAGGAATTCATTCTTTTTATGCCAAGTAATATTCCACTGTGTAGATGTACCACTGCTTTTTATCCACTTGTATATTGATGGGAACTTGAGTTACTTCCATAGCTTGGCTATTGCAAATTACACTGCAATAAACATGTGGAGATATATATATATATTAATTACTGTTTGGGGAATCTTCAGATATATACCCAGAAGTGGAAATGCTGGGTCATAAGGCAGGTCTATTTTTAATTTAATTTTTTTTTTAGGAACCTCCATACTGTTTTCCCCCGTGGCTGCACCAATCTGCATTCCCACCAGCCGTGCATGAGCGTTCCCTTTTCTCCACATTCTCACCAGCACTTGTTTGCTGATTGATTGATGGTAGCCACTCTGACAGGTATACGGTGACATCTCTTTTTGGTCTGAATTTGCTTTTCTCTGATGATGTGTAACATTGAGCATCTTTTCATATGCCTATTGGTCATCTGCATGTCCTCTTAGGAGGAGTATCTGTTCAGGTCCTCTGCCCATTTTTTTAAATTGGCCTGGTGTGTGTGTGTGAGTGTGTGTGTGTGTGTGTGTGTGTGTGTGTGTGTGTGTGTGTAGTTGTATGAGTTCTTTATAAAGTTCAGATATTAACTCCTTACCATATGTATCTTGGGCAAATATCTTCTCCTCTTCAGTGGATTGTCTTTTCATCTTGTTAACGGTTTCCTTTGCTGTGGAAAAACATTTTAATGGGATGTAGTCCCACTTGTTTATTTTCTCTTTTGTTCCCCTTGCCTGAGGAGATGTATCAGGAAAGGACATTGCTAAGAGAAATGTCACCTCCCTGCCTGTTTCCTTCTAGGAGTGTTATGGGTTCAAGCCTTACCTTTTAGTCTCTAATCCATTTTGAGTGTATTCATGTATATGGAGTCAAAAGGTGGTCTGGTTTCACTATTTTGCATGTATTTGTCCAATTTTCCCAACACAATGTATTGAGTGGACTGTCTTTACCCTATTGTCTATTCTTGCCTCCTTTGTCAAACATCAATTGACTATATGGGCATGGGTTTATTTCGGGGCAATCTATGCTGTTCCAGTGATATATGTGACTGTTTTTATGCCAGTACCATGCTGGTTTGATGACTATAGCCTTGAGAGCATCCCTGATTAAGGCAAAAACTACCTCTGATGAGCCCAGCCAGTGTGCTCAGTGGTTATGCGTTGACCTATGAAACAAGAGGTCATGGTTTGATTCCTGGTCAGGACACAGGCCCAGGTTGCGGGCTCACTCT
>NW_006300017.1:1612860-1613790 GCF_000327345.1 Myotis davidii
TGAGAAGATTAAACTAGATATTGCTTGGCACATAGTAAGCAGTTTTATTATAATTGCTTAAACAGAGGCATCATTTTAGAAGGAAGCTATTTAAAGCTCTGAGAATTTCTTGTAGGAAAATCTTCCTGACATCATCCTAGATACAGAAAAAAGGCACAGAGTTCCTTGCAATGTGCTGTCCTAATGAGAGTATTCCCTCCAAATTCCGCATCTCCCACAATCAACTATCCACTTCGAGGTGGCTTCCGATTAAAATGATAAAAAAAAATTTTTTTTGGCAACAAGAATGTATATTGCAAAACAAAATGTGTTGCTTTTAAAGTGATTTTGGAGCCTTGGTAATTAGTCTAGCAAGTTCCAAAGATACATTCTGTAGTCGTCATTCAGAATTTGTTTCCTTTGGTGATCTTCCTTTCTTAAAAAAAAAAAAATTAAAGTAAAAATAAACTGGGGGAAACATCTGTTCCGAAGCTGCCTGGGACGGGAGGGTCCCCAGGCCTTGGGGGGCTCTGCACTATGAGGAACCCCCTTGGATCCCCCATTCTTCTTCCTGCCAGGCTGGTCCTGGGTCACTTCTCAGCTCTGGTAGCTGTTGAAACAAGACAGATGCTGCTATACAAAATAACTCAAGAACATACCAGAGCCTGTTCCTTCCAGCACTTGAAAAATCTGACATTCAGATATGCAAATATTGTATGGCATGAAGAGAAGAGAGCGAGGGAGAGAAGCTGGAAAGTCACATTGGAAATGAAACATACTAGAGATGTAAGCAAACTGAAATTAACACTTCTCGGTTATAATTAAACTGGTGCTATTATCCGAGCAGAGCACAGAATGTGCCACCATCGGCTGCAAGGGTCTCCTGTAACTGCTGAAGCCATCAGGCGTACCCAGTCTACAGCATCACCACCCCCTCCCTTCCCCTCCCTT
>NW_006300017.1:1613844-1631573 GCF_000327345.1 Myotis davidii
ATTTGGCGCCCCACCCCCATGTCCCCACCATGTGCTCCTCCTTCTCGGCCCACTGAAAGCATCCATTGGCACCAAAGCTGGCAGGGAAGTCATTTGTATTTTTTTTTTTAATGGAATGCCTTTAACCAGGAAGATTACAATTCTGTCGATCATCAGAATCCTCACGAACTTTTGAGTTGGTTTTCCAGGATTGTGAGGGGATGCGCAAAGTCAGTCTTCACTGTCTCAAGTGGTGAAGAGAAAAGGAAATCAAACCAGAAGTCCCAAGCCAATCTGGGTCACACCATTAATAGCTGAGCTATTTTGATCAGCCCCTTAACCTCTTCCAGGCTCTGCCTCTCAAACATAGCAGTAGAGTTAGTCTAGCAGGGTGATGCGAGTCCCTTCCAGATCCTGGATTCTGCGAAAGACTCATGGCAAGATTTGAATCAGACAGGCCCGGGGCTCAATGATGGTTTCATTATTTACTAGTGTGTGTGTGTGTGTGTGTGTGTGTGTGTGTGTGTGTGTTTAACTTGGGCGAGTTGCTTAATAGCATGGGGCCCATCAAACCGCGATAATCATAGCTCTTATCCCACAAGGTTGCTGTCAAGTTTAAATGTAATTATGTCGGGAAAGCCTTTGACATAGAATAAATGATGGTATTATTCCCTCTTTCTTCTCATTTCTTCTCCGTTGTGAGGGAAGCCAGAGAATACAACTAGATGTGATGAGAGGCTGTTTGTGACTGGGGTGCCTGCAACATTAACCTCATCAATACTGTGCTCTAGCCCAGCGGTCACCAACCTTTCAGACCTCAGGGACCACCAGTTGGCGACCGCTGTTCTAGCCGACTGAGATAACCTGTGAAGGTCTAGACTTAGGTCCGGTCACACACAGGACTAGTCACTTCATTGAAAGACCACCCATGGCACCCTTTAACTTATCATTGGCCATCCTCTATGCCGATGTCACTTCTGAGACTACCCTCTGCAGGTGGTCTGTGTTTAGTGAACAGCAGTTCTTTTTTGGTTGCTGGTGGTGGTGGTGTTCATCCTCACCCAAGGATAGTTTCCCATGGCTCAAGTGTGGAAGGGATGGGGAGAGACAGAGAGAGAGAAACATCTATGTGAGAGAGACACATTGATTGGTTGCCTCCCCCACATGCCCCGACCAGGGCCTGGGGGATCGAGCCTGCAACCAAGGTACATGCCCTTGACCAGAATCGAACCCAGGATCCTTCAGACCAAGGACCGACACTCTATTTACTGAGCCAAGTCAGGTAGGGCAACAGCAGTTCTTTTTAATACTAATCTAGCAATGGAGGGAGAAGACCTGAATATTTAAACTTCTAGACAGAGGAGCATGCTCTCTTGGCTCTCGCCTCTCCAGTTTGCCTGAGCCCCTATGACTCCTATTGTGGGGGGATGTGCTCCCTACATTCGCCATGTGGCTCACGGCATGTGGGACCCACACAATGGACTAATGGGCTTGCATTCACCCGCATGTGGAACCGGGCCCGGCCGCAACATGGAACGAAGCTCTGGACACGGGCCTTGCTTTTGGCTCTGCTGGGACCCCAGCTGCACCTCCTTCAGGACTGGCTTACGGGGCCTGGGACTTGGGACCCCAGGGGAGGTAACTCCACGCCAATAAAGCCCTTTACCCCGTCTCGTTCTCCCGTGGGGGCTTCGGAACGTGCTCATTTCAGCAGCAGCCCGAGAAACTCGCTCCCACGAGCCATGGGGAGGTCTGATTCTCTGGCGACACTGGGACATAGAGGGCAGGCGGGAGGGTCTGTGGATGGACGTGGGCCATCCTCCTGGACGCGCAGCCGGTGGTTTTCTTATCGTCGAAGGAAACAGTTCAACGGTTGCCTCTAGCCAGGCCCTAGGCTGGGATGCTGGTCTTCCTTCCTTTGTGCCCCATTCCAGGTCCCACACTGTTCTGTCCTCGGTGATTCTAGAACATTCCCCCAAAAGAAGCATTTCTAAAGACCTCTGGTCAGGAAGATTTACCTGGCCATCAGCCTCCATGGGGCCTTCGACTCAGACCCTAAAACTGGGTCTGGCTGGAATTGCCCCCTTTCCCCTTTTAGGAATACAGTGGGGCCTTGACTTACGAGTGTCCCGACTAACGAGTTTTTTGAGATATGAGCCGTCCCTCAGCTGATTTTTTGCTTTGAGTTGCGAGCTAAAATTCGGGTTATGAGCCAGCTTCAGATACCCCACCACTAGTTGGCGCAGCGAACGTCACAGTGAATGCCACAACATCAGCCCAGCATCACGTGTCTCACTCATTCACTTTTTGATTTGACATACGAGTAATTTGAGTTACGAGCTCCATCACGGAATGAATTAAACTCGTAAGTCAAGGCCCCACTATATAGGCAATGGAGATTGAAATTAAGAAATGCCAATAAATTGCCCGGGCTGGTGTGGCTCAGTTGGTTGGAGCATCATCCTGCACACCAAAAGGAGGCGGTTCCATTCCCGATCAGGGCACATACCGGGGCTATGGGTTCGATCCCGGGTCAGGATTCATGCGGAAGGCAGCCGATTGATGTTTCTCTCTCACATTGATGTTTCTCTCTCCCTTCCTCGATCTCAAATCAATTAAAAAAACAACAAGAAGAAATTGCAATAAATTACGTTGAAAGTTGTTTTCCTCCAAGGCTCCCATTTTCCCCGCTGAGCAGATCAGTGTGGTGTCCTCCGTGGCCTTGCCTGGGGCATGTCCTGGAGGGCGTGCCTCCTGGCCTGGAGGCCCGGGCCTGGGAGTCTGTCACAGGGCCCTGCCCACGCTGCCAGGGCTGGGTGGTACCCTATGGTCTCCACCCCGTGGTGAGGCCATATTTGGGGTTTACTCTACCCTGTGAACACAGATGATTATGTCTTGGCTGCCCCTGGAGAAGCTGACAAGCAAGTAAGCATTTCTACCTCATTTCTCTTCTCTCCCTTCCCCGTCCAGCCCGCAAGATCCCACATGAAAGGAAGGAGAGGGAAAACTGCCCGTCAGTGCGTGGCCCCTTCCGGGCTGACAGCAGAGAGCTGGGGTGGTCCCTGGGGACCCTGACTCTATGGATCTAAGACATGATCTCAGAGGTGGGCGGGCTGTGCTGACGCTGGGTACCCTGGTGAGTAAGGAAATCGGGCCGATCTGCTCAGAACCACCTGGTGTCTGTCCTCAGGGGAACACAGGCAGGACAGCTAACCAGGAGATGCCAGGGCAGCTGGGACCCTGTCCCCCATGAAAAGGATGGGGTTTGACAAAAGAAACCTGCAGAGATGCCTGAGCTCAGCCCTCCTGGGGGAGAGCTGCTCAACAGGCTTCCACACCCTTCAGGGCCAAGGGCGGCGTCCACGCCTCTGCCAGGATGCAGCACAGTAGGCCTGGCCCCAGACATATTACACAAATAGCTGACCTGCCAAAGGGTGAGTTGAAATGCAAATGCAGGGGGCAGAGGGGCCAGCATCTCCCTAAACCCTGGCCCAGCAGGAAGACTGTTCACCTAGCGCAGCAGTGGTCACCCAGGGACAGAGCTTTCTAGTTGCCTGGAGACGCCAAGGCCGTCCCCAGCTCCTCTGCTCCTGCCCTGGTGCCTGCCGTCCTGGTACACTCGCCTGAGGCTCACACCTCTGGGTCCCTGCCCTTCTGTGCAACCTCTACAGCTCAGACGGATACGGCCATCCCACTTCCGGAGCGCGCTGGGGTGCCAGGCTCTGCTCTGTTGCCTGGCACACAGTGGATCACACCTGGGTCCAATGTTACCTGCTTTAGAGCCCTCTGTGCTCCACTCTTTGCTCTGTGTTTCTTCCAGCATCAAGTCCCCAAAGAGAGGGAGATGCATATTTTCCCCTTAGTGGAGAGATGAAAGATATCTGAGTCCCTAATCCCTTACCTAATGGTCTAGCAATGGTACCCCTACCCTGACAAAGGGCTTGCATATGTATAGATCGATAGAGAGACAGAGATAGAGATACATATACATATGCACACACAGTCTAAGAAAATTATATATTAGAAAGTATGTATTTAAGCAATATTTTAAAAGTCAGACACCCCTCCCCCCAAAAAATATGAACAATAAACCTAAACAGGCAATTCACAGAAGAGACTATCTAAATGCCATTAAACACGGGGGGGGGGGCGGGGGGACCCTGGCTGGTGTGGCACAGTTCGTTGGAGAGTTTGATTCCCAGTCAGGGCACATACCTAGGTTGTGGGTTCGATCCCCGAGCACATACGGAAGGCAACCAATCAATGTTCTCTCTCACATCTCTCCTTGCCCCACCCCCCGCTCCCGCTTTCCCTCTCTCTAAGTCAATGAACATGTCCTCTAGTGAGGATTTAAAACAAAACACACACACAAGGTGGGGCAAAAGTAGGTGTACAGTTGTTCATATCGAAAATAATACAAGAATAAACGTATGCGACTATAAACTTACCTTTGCCCATTATATATACGTATACCTGAGCTTCGGTAGTGATCAAGGAAATGGAAATTAAAAACCACAAAGAGACACCACTAGACACGTATCAGAGTCGTTAAAATTAAAAGGAGTGGGTGGGTGGGAAGAGATCAACCAAAGGGCTTGTATGCATATATGCACAACCCATGCACACAGACCAGTGTGGTGAAGGCCTGGGGCAAGGGGCAGGGGGCAGCGGGCAGGGGTGGAGGGAGTCAATGGGTGGGAAAGAGGGGACATATACTTTCAATAATAAAGATTAAAAAGTATGAACAGTGTGTGATTTTGAATGTTTTTCATCAACATTGAGACCCTAATCTTGGGTGTGCCCTCAGGAAGAAAGCATGACTCACCATTTCTCTTCTACCTCATTCTTTGCTTTCTCCTGAGGGGGACTTGAGGGAAGGCTTATGACATTTAGAAACAAGGTTTAAGGAAGTAGGACCCTCCTGCCGAAACTGCGGATGGAAGCTCTGGAGGAAAAGGAGGGAATGAGCCAATGGTAACATATTTCCAATAATAGAAACAGACAGTTGATAACTGAAAAAGGAGACCAGAGAAAATATTTGTCAGAGACACATGCTTAGGTGTTACAAGAAGTAAGATCCTGAAAGTAGGGTAGACAGAGAAGTGGGAAGCCATTAAAATCCAAGTCATAGCCCATCTGGCATGGCTCAGTGGTTGAGCGTTGACCTGGGAACCAGGAGGTCACGGTTCCACTCCCGGTCAGGACACAGGTCTGGATTGCAAGCTTGATTCCCAGTGTGGGGCGTGCAGGAGGCAGCCGATCAACGATTCTCTCTCATTATTGATGTTTCTCTCCCTCTCCCTTCCTCTCTGAAGTCAATAAAAATATTTTTTTAAAAAAACAAAACACAAGTGATAATTGTTACTACGGGAGATGGGGAGTCATCAGGTCTCAAAAATTCATGCACACTTTCCCAAGTAGTGGGTGTGGTTTTATAGTTTTAATCCTAGGGCACATGACAGGTGCTCATTACACACTTGCTGCCCTATTAGACGGGACTGGTTCAAAGACAAAGCATTGAGTGTAAAAGCAGATGCACGCACTCCTCCCACCCATATCCGACTGACACATGGTTCAGGGCCCGAGAACAAGAGCCTGGGATGAGCACAGCAGCCTGGCTCTCGTGCTCAGAGTCTCACACCTTCCACGGAGCGCTCACACCCATCTCTGCACGTCTCCGGGGTGGTGCTGTTCCCTGGGTATTTTTAGCTTGGCTTCTTGGCAGTTTCTCCAATGCTTTTCAGGATGCTGATGGGCACATATTGAGAGCTCCATAGTACAAAATTGGGGCGCTCTCCCAAAACCTGCCCACTGCTTCTTTATTCCACATCCCCCATGAGATGAAGGCTCCTGTCTTGCTCTCTGTCCCAGTTTTGTTCTGACGTCTTTGGGGGCCAGGAGCCCAGGCTGGATCTGGCCTAATCAATTAACCTAAACTTTGGCATAACATAAAAGAGAAAGCTTTTAAAGTTATTACTTTCTTGTCATTAGGCAAAGAGTCCGTTTTTCCAAGGGACTAACCTTCATTTGACTTTAGGAGCTAAGCCTGTGGCTTGCGAGCTTAGAAGTTTGGATTCATTAACTTCAACAAGAGAAGACTACCTAGTAGGCCAGCCAGGCCGGTGTGGCTCAGGGGTTGAGCGTTGACCTAGGAACCGGGAGGTCACCAGTTCGATTCTTGGTCAGGGCACATGTCTGGGTTGTGGGCTCGATCCCCAGAAGGAGCTATGCAGGAGGCAGCCAATTCATGATTCTCTCCTCATCATCAATGTTTCTATCTTTCCCTCTCCCTTCTTCTCTGAGATCAATAATAAAAATATTTAAAAGAATCAGAACTTCCAAGCTTGTCAGCCACATGTTTAGCCCCTCAAGTCCAATGTCAGCCTCTCCTCCTAGGGTGGCAATGAGATGGAGCCCATGGAGGTGAGAGAAGCTCCATGTCATCACAGGCTGTGCCCACTGCCCCCTCTGTGGAGCGCGGCCCTGACCTCTGGGTCTTAGTTGCCACGCAAATGACTGCCCTGCCTCTTGCCACCCGGAACGGATGTCTTGCTTCCGTCTGTCTTATTGCTTGCTGTTCTGTTCCCTCCCTTACTTCACACACATCTCTTCCCTCGCTTATGTGTCTTAATGTTCCTTTCCCTTAACCGTGATTTCAGCAGCTCTGCTAGTTAGCTCCGTAGTGTCACAATAGACAGTTGGTGGAAAGGGAACCAAACGGTGCTCACTACCATCTCATCGCTTTGCAGGGGGTTCCCTGTGGCGAGAGAAAAGAAAACACCCTTTAATCCCACTACATTCCCCACCCTCAACACAGGCACCAGCCTCCCCCGGAGGTCATTCTGGAGGCCTCATTGCCAACACAGGCCCACAGTGAGCCTGTGTCGTCTCCCCTGGGGCAGGGGGAGCCTGGCTGTGCCCGTCCTGCTCTAGGGCCCGAGAGCCTGCCTGCCTCATCTTAGGATGTCTGCACAGGGTTGGCATATGTGTGCACATTCTCAGCACCGCTGCACTCAGGGAGGCTGAGGGTATGGAGGCCACCCGAAGTGAATGCTGATGCCTGCCCGGCGTCACAAGGCCGGAGAGGCATGCAGCCTCGGCCTCTTACTTCCCGGGCACCAGGAGCCATCACCTTCTCCTCCGAAGCTGAGTCTCAGGGTTCACAGGGCTGCCGGGCAATCGCTGCCTTTGTTCGTGCAGCCGGAGGAATCACAATGTGGGGAAAGGCGAGAAGACTTGAACCCGATGGTGTTCGAACCCGAGCTCCGCCACCCCTCACTGTGTGGCCCGGGGCAGGTTGCAAAGAGAGAAACGGGCGGGGGAAGATGTAGGCCAGGGGTCCTCAAACTTTTTAAACAGGGGGCCAGTTCACTGTCCCTCAGACCGTTGGAGGGCCGGACTATAGTTTAAACAAAAAAAACTATGAACAAATTCCTATGCGCACTGCACGTATCTTATTTTGAAGTAAAAAAGAAACAAAACGGAACAAATACAATATTTGTATTTGCATGTGGCCCGCGGGCCGTAGTTTGAGAAGCCCTGTTCTACTCTTTCTCTTAAAATATAGATGAGCTATCTATCCTTTTATTTTTTTTTAATCTTCACCCGAGGATATTTTTTCCATTGCTTTTCATAGAGAGTGGAAGAGAGAGGGAAAGACAGAGGGAAATATCGATGTGAGAGAAACACATTGATTGGTTGCCTCCTGCAAGAACCCCAACCAGGGCCTGGGCCAGGGAGGAGCCTGCAACCAAGGTTGGAATCAAACCCGGGACCCTTTGGTCCACAGGCCGACGCTCTACCCACTGAGCCAAACCGGCTAGGGCATCCTTTGATCCCTAAAATATAAGATAGCGTATGCCAAGCAACAAATGAATGGAACTGTACAAGCAACTGTACGCCTGGATTCCCAGGAGGAAGTGATTACCCAAAATGCCTTGGTCACAGTCTCTGCCCATCCCATCCCACACCTGACTCAGGCTCCTCTTGACTTTATTTAACCAGTACCGGTTTCCGTTAGAGAAGCCAAGCAAAGTGAATTATTGGGAGGATTAAAAAAAAAAAAACTCACTGTTTTTAGTTTTCGAAGCTTTAGCAGGTAGTCCTCAGGCCTTCCATGAAAGCATGATTCTGGCTGGCCTCCTGGTTTGGGGAGCAATGATGCCCTTGTGGGAGAAGGGGACCGCTCATAGCTGTGCTCATCTTCTTCAGGCGGGAACTCTAGCAAACAGAGAAGAAAGGGCGTGGTTTCAATCTCACCAATCATCTGGCCAGAACCCAAGTCAGCATCCCAAGTAAAGGGAAACCGTCAAGACTTTTCTCATTATACTATGTTAGTACCGTTTGGGTAATATTATTCTATTTAAAATATTTTTTCTTGCCCTAACCAGTTTGGCTCAGTGGATAGAGCGTCGGCCTGCAGACTGAAAGGTCCCGGGTTCGATTCAGGTCAAGGGCATGTACCTTAGTTGCAGGCACATCCCCAGTAGGAGGTGTGCAAGAGGCAGCTGATCGATGTTTCTCTCTCATCGATGTTTCTAACTCTCTATCCCTCTCCCTTCCTCTCTGTAAAAAAATCAATAAAATATTTTTTTAAATATTTGTTCTTGAAATATTACTGTTCATTGCATGTAATATTATTATATTTAAAACCGTTTTTCTTGAAATATTAATGTTTCTTGCAAGGAAAAAAATAAATAAAATTTGATTTACATTAAAAAAAAGAGAGAGAGACATTTCTCCCCGTTTCAGAGGTGAAGAAACGACGGCACTAAGTAGAGAAGGACATTGACCCAAGTTTTAAATAAATTAAAGCAGAAATTAAACCAAACTTCTGCTTGGTCAGAACCATAAAGGCCAAGGATTCTGGGCAGACTCAAGATGAGATCTGGAGTTCCCCTCTCCCTAACCCTCCTGCCACTCTTCCCACAGAGCGTGGGCCTCCGCAAGATCCACGAGGCCGGCACTCTGAGTGGGGAGCCAGCTTGCAGGGGACGGGGAGAGGCGGGGGAAGAGGAAGAGACCTATGGAGCCAGTGACTCTTTTGCTGTTTGGCTGATGTTTTGGGAACAAATCACTTGGTATAAGAATAGAAATGAAGGCGCTAGAGTGAAACATCGTGACAGGAAGAGCTCCCACTGACATCTCAGTCAACTGTGATGTATGGGCAGCCCAATGTCCTCTTGTTCATGGGCGGAGGGAATTTTGACCACACAAAGGGGACTGAGCCGCTCTTTGCCCCTCCAGCCCACTCTATCCAGCAGGGAAGGGCAGGTTCCTCACCACCATCTTCAACAAACTCTTAACCTGACTTCCCAGGAGGAGGTCTTCGTGTGCATGAACCTTCATTGTTTTTGTTTGGTTTCCATGAATGTTTTTTAAAATATTTTTTTTATTGATTTCAGAGAGAAAGGAAGAGGGAGAGAGAGATAGAAACATCAGTGATGAGAGAGAATCACTGATCGGCTGCCTCCTGCATGCCCCCTATTGGGGATCGAGCCCACAACCTGGACATGTGCCCTTGACCGGAATCGAACCCAGGACCCTTCAGTCCACAGGCCGATGCTCTATCCACTGAGCCAAACCGGCTAGGGCCTTCTTAGCCCAGTCACCCTCCATTGCTCCACCCAAGCATCACCCCCACTGACCTTTGGTTCCAGCACAGGATGTCTGCAGAGAGTTTGAGGTAACAGTGCTTAGCAGGGCTGCAGGGCAACCAGCAGAGCTGTGCAGTCATCCATCCCATCAGCAGAGCTCCCTGCTAAGAGAGCAACCAGAGGGCCAGAGTTCGATGACCTGAGTTTTAGTCTTCTCTTCTACAAAGGAGCCAGATCTTTGGCAAACCATTTCATCTCACCAGGTGTCAGCTCCCTAGTCTGGAATCCCAAACATATATTCTAAATGCATGCTTCCAGGGTTGTCTGCCCTCAAGCTCCCCGTCCTGAGAACGATCCAGCGCCCCACTCCTTTGCCCTGGTCTCCGCACCTGGGGACTGATAGTGCATCTGAAATGCCTTATAGCGGCAAGACTCCGCAGAGATCTGGTTGGGGCAGAAATTCAACGTAGGTGGCTTTGAGGAGGACCAAGATCCAAAACCCAAATAGAGGATGAACTGCAGAAAGAGGACAGCTTTGGAATGGTCGCTTGCCGACTAACAGATGGAGGAGAAAACAGAGAACAAGGCCTGCAGCCAGGGCCCAGTTTAGGTCTTCCCTCCCCCTTACTTGCTGCTCCTGTGTGTGTTGGGGGAAGAGGGGGAGGTGGATGGTAGTCAGCCTCCTATTAAAACTCAAAGTGGCCCGAGCCTGTTTGGCTCAGTGGATAGAGCGTCGGCCTGCGGACTGAAGGGTCCTGGGTTCGATTCCGGTCAAGAGCACATGCCCAGATTGCAGGCTTGATCCCCAGTAGGGGGCGTGCAGGAGGCAGCCGGTCAATGATTCTCATCATTGATGTTTCTATCCCTCTCTCCCTCTCCCTTCCTTTGTGAAATCAATAAAAAAATGTATTTTAAAGAAATAAAAATAAATGAAAAATAAAAACTCAGAGGCGGCTGATGAACCCCTCCCCTGAGCAGCTACCTTCTCCCGAAGAGAGGCCCACTCGGCTCTGGAACAGTGTCACCCTTTTGGCTTCGCTCTTCTCCCATTAGCAGCTCGATCTCTATGCGGATTGTTGTTATCCCGGCATTAAATGGCGAGGGCTGCCGCCCATGAAGGGTGAGAGGGAGGGAGCTTCGCCGAGAGCCGCGTTGCTCTCCAGCAGCTGACGAAGGCTGCAGCAGCAGGACTTTGGGAGACCCACAGGTTCCTGGGAGCAGAGGAAGCTGACTCACGCCATCAGGCCTCTCCCACTGAGAGGGGCGGACCTCCAGGTTGGTGTAAGAATCGGGGTTTATTTCTAATGATCTCCAGGGGTAAGTATCTTGGTCATTTGGCTGCTCACTCTGATGGTTGAATCATCCTGGCTCTCAGAGCTCTCTGGCTAACAGTTTGCATCCAATTCAGGCAGGCCTGAAGCCCAGACCTGCCAAGGGACACTCCTGACAACAATGGCCTTTCCCCTTCCCGGTTTCACGGTAAACACTGGGGAGTGGGGGGAAAGCTCTGCATAAAGTGTTTGCACCTGCTGGGCAGGCCGGCTCGTGACAGGAGTCCCTAGAACAGTCAGGCAGTCCGGGTCAGTGCCAGGCAAGCCGAATGGAGAGCAGGCATCTCGGGTGAGCCCTGGGAGAGGCCTAACTCCCTGAGTGGGCGACCCTCCTCTCTGGGTCCTCACAGGAGCTCTGGGCACCTGGGGAGCTGTGCTCTAGAGCAGCGGTCGCCAACCGGTGGCCCGTGGACCTCTGGTGGCCCGTGAGGTCCGAAAGGTTGGCAACCGCTGCTCTAGAGGGTAAAGAAATGACACTGTGGCCTCTAGACATCCTTGGCTTAGCATCTCACAGCGGAGACGTCCCCGGGGCCCACTTCTGCCGTGGGCGTGGCACCGCCTTGCCTGTCCGGGGCCCTGGGCACCAGCTCCTGCCCTACTTCTCAGAGAAGACCACCCCCACCCCCGGCTCGTCATGACCACGAGAAGCTAAAAGGTTCAAGCACAAAGCTTTGATTCACACTCTCAGAAGCTCCTCCGTCTAAATCGCTGCTTTTGTCACAGCCTCTGAATCACTCCCTTTGCAACCAGCGCCCCCTCGGGCTGGGCTGCGCGTGGGGCACCGGGAGGCCAGGACAGCAGCTGGCATGAGCCACCTCAGCCCTGAGTCAGCGATGGCTCCCTGGCTTTCTCCTCCCAGACGAACCACCTCCGATTATGGCTTCTGATTATGGCTTCTGACGGGCGCAAGTCACTCACAGCACCGCCTTGCCCCCCTGCGTCGGCTGCTGATCTGTCCCAGCTGCAGCTGCGTGCTACACCTCCCAGCGCCCCAGAAAGGTACCCCAGCAGCCAGTGACTCAAGAACAAGGGCCCACCTCTTCCTCCTCACCGTCTGCTCTCAGCACGAGGAGCCTTCGGGGGGCAAAAGTACAGGGACCCCAGGTCCCTCCCCGCCCCAGCAGCCTGGAGATGACTGAGCCTGCTGTTCGCTGATTGAATAATGCCTCACTGCGTTTCTTCTCCGCAGGGACTAGGAAAGCTTTTTCTCATTTCCACGAATGACCCCTCCTCTCAGACAAGGAGGCCACCCAGCCTGGCGTGGCCTGGACCACGCTCCGTGGCTCCACCCCGCCCTACCCGGCCCTCATTGCCATCCGTGGCCTCGCAGGAGCACCTGCCTCCCTTCCCCGCTGCCAACACAGCCCGAGGCAGCTGGGCTCGGCGCCTCTCTGCTCCCTCTGCGGAATTCCTAAGCATCCTGGCTTTGGCTGCTGACCCAGGCACATGGGCACGGAAGGCACCGTGCCATCCACCCGCCTCGGGGTGTCACACTGGGCACCCTGCCCCGCACTGCCAGCTGAGCCGGCATGAGGAGAACTGGGCTGCGGGACTGAGGACAGGCTGTGGCACGGCTCCGCCTGCAAAAGCTTCCCGGGTCGTGTTTCACTGGATCCTCGTGTCATCGGTGGGGACTCTGGCTCACAAACCAGCCCCTGAGAATGTGCGGGGTATTATTGCCCCTTTGCTTGGGGGGCGGGGACACTGAGGCTCCCTCAGGGGCGGCAGCTCTGTCTAGAGCTCGTGGTGTTCCTGGGGTCACGACCCAGCTCAGCATTCGGATGACAAACGCCCCTGAAAACCTCTCTGGGGGACACACGAGCCTTAGAACCAGGCAGACCTGGGACCACATCCTACTCCCCGTTTAAGTCCATTTGATCTGGTGATGGATACTGTTCTAAGCCCTTTTCAAATGCAGCGTCAACTCTTTGAGCTCCCGTCACTGTCCTTTGGGGTAGGGATGATCCGTGTCCTCGATTCACAAGAGCTTGGGCCACACAGGGAAGAGGGGTGCAGCTGAGGTCAGATTCAGGCACTCTTGTCCAGAACCTCTGCTAAGCTGCCCCTCGCTTGTCCAAATTCTAACTCCATAAACCTGTGCGAATCACTTGCAATCTTTTGGGGTTTCTCATCTTTGAATGGCCGGGGTAAGAGGCCCTTCCCCCCAACGCTGAGTGACACCTAAATGAGACGATGTGCACAGTGTCTGTACAGCCCTGAGCTCGGGCCTGGCACACAGCACACCCTAGCGATTCGCACAGTTAACCCCGGGTGAAGCTGCAGCAACGAGGCAGGCAAGAAGGAAAGAGTATTTAGGATGGCATTCGCAGGAATACTCCCAGTCACTGCTCCCAGAGGTCCCCAGCGGGGCAGGTGGCCTTGGGGGACTCCGGAGAGGGACCAGGGGGGCATGCATATGCTCCCACCCTGCCCTGTACGTGTTCCTTCTTTATTTTTTAAATATATTTTTATTGACTTCAGAGAGGAAGGGAGAGAGAGAGAGAAACATCCATGATGAGAGAGAATCATTGATCGGCTGCCTCCTGCACACCCCCCCGCCCTGGGGATCAAGCCCCCAACCTGGGCATGTGCCCTGCCTGGGACTCAAACAGTGACCTCCTGGTTCATAGATCAACACTCCACCACTGAGCCACACCGGCCGGGGGCTTGTTCTTCCTTCTAAGCATATCTCTGCAGCCAGTCTGATCAACTGGTCCCTAAGGTAATTCTGATTCTAAAAAGCAAAAGCTTTTGTCATTTAAGATTCTTACCTAATAGGGACTTCCTCATCTTTGAGAAATTGATCAAACTATAAACCCTTCCTCCAGAAAAACTCACATGCACCCAGATACACAAGCTTGGTCTTGTGGGTTCAAAGGTGACCATCGGATCACCAAGGGGTCACTGGACCTCTGGTTGATGAGCTGCTTTTCTATGGCTAAGCTTTCCAAGCTTTTTCCTTCCCAACTTCATAGCCTGACTCTGACACACACACACATACATACATACACACACACACACACACACACACACACACACACGCTCCCTACCTTCCCCCTCCCAAAGTTTCCTTGGACACTGATCCTGGACAGCAGACGCCGCACGGTGGTTGCGATGGCAATGGTGATGGCTGTTGCTAAGGGAGCCAGGAGGCCAGGGTGGGGGAAGGCGAGTGGGCAGCAGCCCAGCAGGGCAGCCCCCCTCCCCCTCCCCCACCCCGTGCATGTCTGAGCGCCTCAGGCCCTGGAAACGGTGTTCCCAGCTGGCTGCCATGGCAACAGCAGGCTTGGGAAACTATTCATCATGGTCTGAACAGATTTCCCCAGCTTGCACTTGCTCTTTCTTCTCCCTAAGTGGCTAATTGAGGTGTGAAAGGGTCTGCCGTGAGTGGACAAGGGGCACGGAGGGCAAGGGGCTCGTCACATGCGTGTTCTGCAGGGAGCAGGCTCCCTGGGGGCTGAGGCCAGGGAGGGGTCTGAGACAGCCCCCCAGCACAGGGCCCAACTGCTGAGGAGACAGCCCCCAAACACAAAGATGTGTTTCCCAGGGCGCTCTGCCCCTCCCGCTCAGGAGCTCCCACTCCGTGCCCAGGGAGTCATCCTAGGCAGAGGCCTGCTCTGTGCCAGGTGAGCCAGCAGCCAGGCGGGACGTGGTCACTTCCAGCAGAGCCATCCAGAAGATGCAGTGACCCGGGAGAGTCAGGTGGATGAGGAGGGGTTGAGAGATTGGGAACTGATGGTCACTGGGTCTCATTTAAATGAGGTTAGCCCTAGCTGGTTTGGCTCAGTCCATAGAGTGTCGGCCTGTGGACTGAAGGGTCCCAAGTTCAATTCCAGTCAAGGGCGCATGCCCAGTTGTGGGCACCATCCCCAGTAGGACATATGCAGGAGGCAGCTGATCGATATTTCTCACATCGCTATTTCTCAAATCAGTAAAAACAGATTTGTAAAAATAATAATGGTAATAATTTAACAATAAGTGTGTTCCTATGTCAACTTAATCTTTGGAGCAACATGCTGAGTGAGGTATTGTCTTCTTTTTACAGAGGAGGCAACTGAGGCTCCGAGAGGTCCAATTACTTGCCCACGCCATACAGCCAGACGTGGGGAAGCTGAGATTTGAACCGGTGTCTGTCTGCCTACAAAGCCTATCCCTTAGTGATGTGCCAGCAGACAGCAGAGAGACCCACGGTCACACGGGTGAGACCTGTTCACCTCTCAAGACCAGAGCAAGCACCCCAGTGGGGGACTTTGGGGTTCGGGGCCCTCATGGCAGAAGGCGCCTCCTGCCACTGTGCATCCTGCCACAGGTCGTTTTGGAGCAGCCATGTGATTTCTTCTGAACCCCAGAACCTACTATGGTGATCACTGTGCATTGCTGTTTTTATTGTTTTATTATTTACTTATTGTTAATCCTCACCTGAGGATATTTTCCCATTAATTTCTAGAGAGAGTGAAAGAGGGAGGGAAAGACAGAGAGAAACATCGATGGGAGAGAAACATAGATCAGTTGCCTCCTGCACGCACCATGACCAGGACCAGGGCCTTTGACCAGAATCAAACCCGACTAGGATGTGCATAGTTGTTGTTTTTTTGTTTTGTTATTTTAATATATTTTATTGATTTTTTACAGAGATGAAGAGAGAGGGATAGAGAGTTAGAAACATTGATGAGAGAGAAACATCAATCAGCTGCCTCCTGCACACTCCCTGCTGGGGATGTGCCCACAACCAAGGTACATGCCCTTGACCAGAATCGAACCTGGGACCTTTCAGTCTGCAGGCCGATGCTCTATCCACTGAGCCAAACCGGTTAGGGCACATCGTTGTTTTTAAAACGTTTACAGAGGTAGAGGGATCTCACCTGTGACCCAGGGCTCTAGTTGCCTGGTGGTGACCCCCAGGAGGCTCCCATAGGAAGAGGACCTGGATGGGAATCCCTGGACACTCCACTGCCAAGACCACAGGGGGCTGCAGCCCGAGGACCCTGCCTGGCCTTCTCTGCTCTCACAAGCCCGGAGAGCAAAGGAAGGTGCTGGGCATGGCTGTGATGAGGGAGCTCCCATAGAGAAGCACCTTCTATGGCCTAGAAATTCTAGTGCATGTATTTGTTTCATCGTCACAGTAACGCCTAACGGTGGATGTTTTTTATCACCCCACGTTATGGAGTTAGAGACCAAGCTGATGGAGGTGAGGTCATTTGTCCCAGGGAAAAGGACTGCAGCCCAGATACAACTGGCCCCGAAAGATGCCCGCTCTCTGTTCTCTTCCCTGACCTCCGCATGGCCTGTTGAAGCCAGGAATCCCCCATCCAGCCTCTTAACTGACAGTCTTTTTCTTCCTTGGGCCTCCCTCGCCCACACAGCAGATGGGAATCGTTCACCCTCCAGCTATTTTTATGTCTTTGTTCTGTTCTTCTTACCCTCCTGGCTCTGTCCAAGGAGGACACCGGGAGTCAGCCAACAAGCCAGAAGCCAGAGCAAGGCTCTCGGCCCATCTCTTCCTCCAACAACGGGAGCCCTCGCCAAGCCTGCGTGCCAAGGAGGGGTCATCAGGGTGGCGAGGAAGTCTCCAATCTGAGGCCGGCTGGATGCAGGCTGTGCTCACTCCAAATTTTCCTCTGTGTCCCCTTTGGGAATCATTTCTTAGGAGGTTGTTTGTAGTCCTGGGAGGAGCTCAAGATTGGGAGTCAGAAGCCATTGGTTCTGTTCCCAGTTCCGCCACCCAGCAGCTGGGGTCTTAAGCAAGTCCCTGGGCCTTCGGGGGCCTGGGTTTCTTCGTCTGTAATCACTGGACGCACTGGTTCATTCTCATATTCTGCATCGCTTCCCTGAGCGCTGCCGTTCCTTCTATCTCCTCCCTGTCTCCCCCCCAGACCCAGCCACGCCTTCCACCCCCAACAGTCAGAGGTTCCTGTCCGATCCAGATCCTGCCAAAATATAAACGGACAAGGCAACGTGGTGTTGGTGTTACGGTTCCTTTTCAGGCCGGACGTCGGATTTAAATTGTGCCCCAAATCAGCACAAAAGCTAGGATGCTCGGGTCTTCCACCACAATGGATTGTGTAAAAACAGCTCGCCTCTTATTCCCCTCTCTCTTTGTTCCTGCGCTTTTCCAATCGTTCGGTCAAGTAATGGGTATTAGGTGGATGTGTCTGCCAGGCACAGTGCAGAATTGTAATCCAAAAGGACAAGGTCCTGGTCCAGGCAGTGGGCAAGGACACCGGGTTTCCCAATGCCTTTTCCTATTTCTCTCCCCACGTTGGTTGTTAAAATAATATCATATACTCGGTGCCTGTCTTCCAGCCACTCTCCTGCCTTCTGTCTTCTTACTTATGGAGAAAGGCAAGCTGCTCTAAGACTCCATCCCTTCTCCTGCGGGGCCCTCTCCTTCATAGCTGGACGTGTTGACCTTGTCCCCACATCTCTGCCACCCAAAGGCAAGGGCTTGAGGGCTGTGAGTCACGGGTCACGTCTGTCCAAGCCCATGACGAGACCGCAGATGGAGGTGGGGGAGGCGGTGGAGAGCTGCTTTCCTCTCCTAAGGTCCCTGGGTGCTTGCTCGCAATCCTCTAAGCCTCTTAGGGCAAGTGTGCCTGCTGCCTTCCTCTTCCCCAGTCCTGACTCCCACCACTCAGCGTCGGCTTCACCAATAATAGCTTCTCTCCAGCTCTTTATCATTTACAAAGAGCTCACGCTTGTATTTTCTCATTTAATCTTCTCAACAATGTTGTGAGATGGGATTATTATTGCTCCTCCTTGACAGACAAGAAGGCTCAGAGAGACGGAGTGAGTTGCCCAAGCCCTCACAGCTACACTCGGCTGA
>NW_006300017.1:1631656-1632548 GCF_000327345.1 Myotis davidii
ACGATGCCGGTGAGGCTCCAGCCTCAAGCTTCCCTCCATCCCTTTATATTGTACGAGGGCCCAGAGCTCAGACACGAGAGGCAGGTCCAAAAAGGAGGGAGAAGCGTGGGAACAGAGGAGGGCCATGGGGTGTGCTGGCAGACACCCCCACTGGGGACCAGGCTGACAGCTCATTGGTGGGAGATGATGTTTAAAAAACACAGAGTGGGTTTTGAAGGGTTTGTTGGTCTAGTTTTGGTTTTGTTCTGGACAGAATTTTTTTTTTTTTTTAATTAACATTGGCCCAGCCGGTATGGCTCAGTGGTTGAGCATCAACCTATTAGGTCACAGTTTAATTCCCGGTCAGGACACATGCCCAGGTTGCAGGCTTGATCCCCAGTGTGGGGCGTGCAGGAGCAGGCCGATCAATGATTCTCTCTCATCATTGATGTTCCTATCTCTCTCACCCTCTCCCTTCCTCTTTTAAATCAAAATATATAAAATAAAAAAGAAAAGAAAAACAGCAATCTTTCAAATGTTTGGCTTTATTTAAAACACACACACACACATACACACACACACACACACAAGAACAACAACAATAACTTTACCATTGGCCCAGGAGTCCCACGTAAAGATGAGGAAGAGCCTGGGTGTGGAAGAAAAGCCAAACCACCCAGGGAAACAAAGGTAGGAGGGGTCTCTGGGCTGATGCCGCCTCTCTGGCCTCTGGTCAACAGAAGGTCAGGAGAGGGGGTGCCAGGGGCTTTCACTGGGGAAGAGGAGTTCTGTCTGTGCCCCAGCTGCTGAAGGGCCCACAGTGCGGCCTCAAGGTAAGTCTATCTGGCTGGCAAGCAAATCCAATGCAGGTATATGTTGGGGGTGCCAAGCTGACCACCGCCCCCCCCCCCCC
>NW_006300017.1:1632592-1635417 GCF_000327345.1 Myotis davidii
AAAAAAAGGGTTTAGACCAGTGTCAATGGGAGGAATGGGACAGACCAGCTCCAGTTCACGCCTACAGGGACCCGTGCCTGTGCCCTTCCCCACCACCTGGAGGCGCCACCAGCTACTCCATGCCCGGAGGCGGGCTTCAGAGGAGGCCGTCAGGGAGCAAAGAGAGAGGTCAAGGACTGAGAGAGGTCAAGGACTGGGAAAGATGGAAGAGAACTGAGCCAGGCCTGGAGGATGCAGGGGGGACACAGGCAGGTGACCTAAGCTGGGACGGAGAAAGAAGAAAGCAGAGAAGGGACCGTGAGGCCAGATGATAAACGTGCAGAGAAAGGAGACAGAAACACAGGGGCTGGGGGACTAACACGGTAACATGTAGGACAGGAGGACGCAATGCCTGTCCCCACCGCCCGACACTGATGGTCGTGGTAAAACCAGCGGGCACCGAGGAGGTAACAGGCACTGCGCCCGGCCCCACCACACGCTCCTTCTTCCCGGTTCTCCCTCTGTCATCTGTCTCCCACCTCCTTGTCCTTTAACCGCCACACATGGCACCTTTCAGTCCTCTCTGTTCATGCACCTGCCACAGACCAGGGCTGAGAGCCCTGCAGCCAGGACCCTGATCCGGGCTCTGCTCCTGGAGTGCCAGGTGGTGCTGGCAGAGCTTCGTTAACGAGCCTTCCATGAGCATGGTGAGGGGATAACAGAGCAGCCGTAAAATAACTGTAAAGGCGCCGAAGGATCAGACACTATAGATTTTTTAAAATATATTTGTATTGATTTCAGAGAGGAAGGGAGAGGGAGAGAGAGAGAAACATCAATGATGAGAGAGAATCATTGATCAGCAGCCTCCTGCACACCCCCTACTGGGGATCGAGCCCACAACCCGGGCATGTGCCCTTGACAATAATCAAACCTGGGACCCTTCAGTCCAAAGGCTGACACTCTATCCACTGAGCCAAACAAGCTGGGGTCAGACATTATAGAGCTTAAGCTATTTCTAGGATGGAACCCCTCAGATCCCTGGGGGGCAGCCCCTCGCCCCAGACGCTCAAGTCTTCTGCCGGATCACCTGACCGAGCACCGTGGCCTGTGTGGCTGCCCCTGCACACCTCACAGCCACCTGACTCCCCATCAGGAGAGGGGGCATTGTGGGGAGCAAGCCACACTGGAGTGGAGGGGTCGGCGGGCTCCCCACATTTTCTAGGCAATTACTCCAGACTGAGGTCAGAGACAGGGACCTGGAGCTGGAGTCTAGGAAGTGTTCCCAAAGCAGATCTAGGCTTTTAGCACGTGGAGTGATCTGGGTGGATTTCCAAGGAGCCACTGAATATGTATGAGGAAGAGAGAGAGGGAATGAGTATGTGAATATGGAGGAGAGCAGCAAGAAGAAGAAAGATGGACAGAGCAAATGGGGAAGGAAGACCTCAGGGGCGATGGCGTGAAGGTGGTCAGGTGGACGCAGGGAGGGAGGACAGGGAGGAACGGAGAGCAGGAAGAAGGCTCTGGGAGGAAAACAAAGAGGCCGAGAGAGCCGAAGCCAGGATCTGGTGGAGCAGCAGATGGAGCAACAGAGACAGAGAGCAGAGCCCTGGAGGAGGAGCAGGCCCGTGCGGGCCGGGCAGCCAAGCCCCGCAGGTTTCCGTGGGCAGCAGATGCTGACAGGGAGCACGTGGAGCCTGTTGACTCCGGGCCCAGGGCCACCTCCTCGGCAGCGAGCCTGAGCCCGCAGGGGCCGCTAGGCCCAGAGAGGCCGGTGAAGGACAGCCGGGCCCTGTAGGGCTCCAGCTCTCCTCCACCCTCCTCCTGGCAAGTCCAAGGAAGCTGGTCAGCTGCCACCTCCCCCTGGAAGGAGGTGGCTGCCTGGAGGGTGAGGGTGAGCCGTGCCATGGGTGTGCATGTGTGTTCATGGATGTGCCAGCTGGCGAGAGGGGCAGAGAGGCGGAGCCATGACTCGGGGTGCAGGACCTAGTCCAGCATCTGGGCTGCACGGAGGTGGGGTGGGTGGCCCCAGGGGAAAGGGCGGGCGTTCCTTCTCCCCTGGGTGCCCTTGTCTCTGTGTCTCAGCTGCCAGCCAGCCACGCCACAGACCCCTCTTGGCAGGAAGGAGCTGGGTACACCCTGGGGTTCTGAGTCCAAAGAACCAGGAGGGTCCCACTCTCTCCTGCTGCCACCCCCCCGTCTGTTTCCTTTCCCTGCTGCGTGCGGACAGAGAGAAGCCGATACCATGACTCTGGTGCCAGTGACCCTGCCCCAAGCATGCCCTCTGGAAGGAAGGAAGCTCAGAGGTGCCTGCTTGCCTCTCCCTGGTGCAAGGCCACCGCCATGCTGCCCGCCACCACCGACTTCAACCCCTAAGGGACCCCGAAGGGACCCGATGTCAGGCTCCCCAATGTGCCTGGGCAGTTAGCTCCACAGGCTGGAGGAGTGCCTCACTGCTCCTGCACCCAAGGTCAAGGGCTCCTGCCAGTGGCCCCAGAGTGGACCAGAGCCCTGCCCTGGGGGGGAAGTGGCAGAAGGAGGGGCGCCAGGGGGGAGCACAGAGGCGGAGAGGAGGCGCAGGGAGAGAAAGGCAGGTACCGGAGCCAGATGGGCCTAGCAGAAACAGAAGTTAAGTAGGAAGAGACGGATAAACAGCAGACACCACGCAACCCGCCAAACATATGCTCCGCAAGCCGGCAACACAGCACCCAGTAGGGGTTTGGGGGGGGAGGGCCGCGGACCCACGGGGAGGGGGCATTGGGTTCGCTGTGGGCTGACAAGTCAGAACCAGGGAGGCCGTCCTTCTCCGGGGAACCCCACAGCAATGCAGGGCTGCGTGGGGGGCGGGG
>NW_006300017.1:1635482-1647873 GCF_000327345.1 Myotis davidii
CCATTCCCCAGGACAAAGGTTTGTTTCTTCTGCTTAGCTCCAGTCAGAGCTAATAATCAAAATGGTTCAAATGGCCCTATAAAGTTTTTCAAATTTGAGCAGGTCACATCCTATCATCTGTAACTTGACTGGCAGATATCTACAATGACCACCCCCGGCTACCGCTTCCAGACCCGCCCGCTGGCAACCCCGGTGCCCGCGGAGCTGGAGGAGGGAGGGGTCCTGCAGCATCACCCGCTGCGGTAGCCGGGCCTGGGCAGGGGGTGGGCTTACCTTCCCCGGGGCCTTCGCCTACCACAGCGGTTCTCAACCTGCGCTGCAGGCGCCCCTCCCGGCTGCAGCCTCGGTCTGGGTGACGTCATCCCTCTGAGCTCCAGGCGGGAGGGGGTGGGGCTTTGCGGAGGAGACAGGCTCCGCCCCCAGACCAGCTCTGCCTCTGGGAGAACGACCCTTTCATAGGGGTCGCCTAAGACCATCCTGCATATCAGATATTGACATGACGATTCATCACAGTAGCAACATGACAGTGATGAAGGAGCAACGAAAATCATTTTATGGTTGGGTCACAACATGAAGACCTGTATTTAAAGGGCCAGGAGGTTGAGAACCACTGGGCTACCACATCCATGATCTTTCCCAGTTTCACTGAGTGGAGCCCTGAGCTTCCAAGGCCCCTGAGCCAGCTGGCAGGACCCCCGTTTCCTGGTACCCCGGCCTCAGCCCCCCTCAACCCACAGCGCGTCCAGAATGCTCTAATGATCTGCAAAGGATGCGTCCGGGGTGTCCCACTGAACTTTCTTCTCCGAATACCAGCCCAGGGAGGAGTAACTGGGAGACCAGCACTCCCCTGGGTTTGTTACTGCTGAGCTAAAGCAAGAAAGCTGTGAGTTGAATCTTGCCACTGTTCCTGGCCCTACAGAAGGTCCCTTCACCTCTCCCATTCGCTGCTGGACAGAAGCAGGCTTGATCCCAGCTCCTGGCCTGCTTCCAAAGCTGGCATTGGCCCCAGCATCCCGGCTCCTCACCACCCCCCACCCCCGTCCCCTCCTGCAGGCTCCCCCAGCCTAGCCACTGTGGCTGGGAGTACTGAGATCCCGGGGCCTGGCATCTTCAGGCCTTCCCATTCCCACCTTAGATGTCGGGGTGCTATGGGGGGACACCACAGGCAGCCGTGTGCAGAGCTGGGGTGGAACAGATGCCAGAGCCAGCCCCGCCTGTTCTGGGAAACTCACCACACCACAGGGCCTCTTGTTCTAGCTGCTTGGCACGGCCTCGGGGCGCAGGCGCAAGGAGCCTTCCAGGTGCAAGCCCTCAGGAACCGGGAGCTGGGCCCACGTGTGCCCGCGTGCGTGCGCAGGGCAGATGCTTGGCTCGGTGCCACGCCCTCTTAGCCCTTGCTAAGCCCGTGGCTCTGCAGCCATGATGTGTCAGAACAGACAGACGTGAGGGTGAGGGTGGAACGGGCAGGAAGAAAGGAGGGACTGGGAGAGAAATTCCCACTGTGACTCATTGGGCCCTGGACCAGGGGCCCTGGGCAAGACCAGCGCTCAGACCACCTCCCACCAGGAAAACGCTGCCCCTTCCTCCACCGGCTCCCAGACTTCACAGGGCAAACGAGTTGCCCTGAGAGCCCACGCCATCATGCACACTGCTGGCTTCAGGCCGCTTCCTTGTCGATCAGGTTTGGTTCCCATCATGTTGCCATGACTTGAGACAAAGCAGATGGTATTTGAATCCCTCTTACAGATGAGGAAACTAAGGCTGGATATGAGCATCTGTTTATTGGAAGCCGCACAAGCCATGTGAGATTATAAGCAAAATAACTGACTATGAACCTGGCTGAGCCGAGAGCCTGGGCTCCTGGGCTCCCACTGTCCTAATCCTTCCCCTACAAGACACTGCCTGGGGTAGTCACCCCGAAAGAAGAGATGCCCAGAGGGACTAGGGGAGGCAATCCCCACCCACCACCCACCGGCTCACTGTTTGAGGAAGGCGTAGTGTACCGAACACGGGGTGAGGAGAGGCACAGTGTGTCCATATGGGATGTGCAGGCCTGTCTCCGGCACGTGCACACATCGCGTGTTGTAAAGGGTGACTTAGGAAAGGGTACACGCATGAGCGCAAGGTAATTCATAGAGCTATGACAGTGGCGTGTATCCTGATGGCACATGCATGTGCCGGATGGGAAGGATGTGTGTGTGGAGACATGAGCATGGTCTGCATACATTTTCCCAGGCGATGGTAAGAAAAACATGATCGAGACGGGTTTACGGCTGGGTCTGTGAGCATCAGCTGGTGTATGGGTGTGCAAGTGTGTGGCTGCGTGTCGACATGGTGAGGACACGTGGAAAGAAAGCTAGCGCCAGCTGCAGGAGGCGCTGCCTGGGCTGCACGCTCACACTCGCCTCTGATGCTTCTCTGTTCTCCTTAGTGGAGTGTCTGAGCCCAGGGCTCTGTGAACACACCACCTCTGGCCTCCCCTCCACTCCTCTCCTTAGCAGATCATTTGTAGCAAATAACATTTAAATTCTGTCCTGGAGGGGCAGGGGCAGCCCTGGGAGGGAAGAAGGAAAAGGCGGTGTGGACGCTAAAGAAGGACTTGGAGTTAGCAGATCTTGTCACTTGGTGGCAGAAGTGTCCAGTCCTCCAGTCAGCCCAGGGCCCCCTGGTTTGTGTGGAAGCCATGGCCGGGCCATTGGCAGCAAAGCGGAGGGTGACATTCGGAAGGAACCACCACCCCACGCTGCAGCTCACCGGGACCTGGCAAAGACAGACAGACTACTTTTCTCTACCCTTCCAAGCAGGTGCCCCCAAGCAGAGAAGGACAGGCAGGAAGGACAGCCCTTCCCAAAGGTGTGTAGTGGGTCCCGTGAGCAGAGAGCCCTCCCACACCCACTCCCAGGCCCAGCTGCCCCAGAGGGCCCCTGTCAGCACAGAGGAGCCCGCTGTCCCTGCATCTCTGGGGGTTTGGGCTGCTCTGAGCCACCCTCCAGAGAGCAGTGATTTTTAAGACTGTAACCTGTGCCCGAGGAGGCAGCCTCTACTTCAATCAGGGAGCAGATGCTTAATCCCAAATCCCAGGAGCAGTCAGCTGCAGGGGGAGCCAGTGGCATGATGCCCCAGAGGGAGGCCTGAGGTCTGGGGGTGGCCAGGAGCACCGCTCAGGCCAGCAGTGGGAAGGTTTCCTCTCCAGGGCTCTGGGCCTGGCCCCTCTAAGGGCTGCAGCACCTGGAGGCTCTCTCTCCCCAACTTTCCCCTAAGGAGGACTCACCCATGTGACACCATGACAGACTCAAGGCACATCAGGGCTGGAAGGAACCTCAGCTCTACTTCAGTGTCCCAGCCCCCCTTCATTTCACAAATAAGAACGTTGAGTTCCCTGCAAAGGAAGGAAAAGACTTGACCGAGGTCACCGAGTTCCTGGCGACTGCACCAAGATGATAACATATTAGGGCTTTCGCAAATGGGTTTTTTCCATGGTTTGGTAGGACTTGGGTTTTGTTTTTTTGTTTTTTCTGAAGGCCAGACAGTCCGGGCCAAGCGGTCAGCTTCCCCTACTCCGCGCTGATAGAGACTGTGATTAAAATACAGCCGCAGACCTCCTGCTGGGAAAGGCGGTGACATAGCGTCAGTGCAGGCCAAGCTCTCCACGACCAAGGTCCATGTGCCAGCGTCCTGGGCGGGTAAGCCCCTCCAATTGCAGGCAGATATTTGAGTGTCTGTGCCCTGGACGTGTGTTTTTCCTAGAGAGAAGCTCACAGTGTTAATCAGTTTCTGAACAGGTGCAGCGCCTGGGAAAGGTTGAGAATCCCCGGCCGAAAGCATCAGGAATCCAGGCATCCACGCCATCGGTTGCTAGGCGCCTCGGCAGCAGCCACAGACATGAAAGGGTTGGACTATTGTTCCCCAGATTGGTGAGTCTGTATTCTGTAACAGGAATGTAAGTTCCTCGAGGGCACGGTTCTTGTCCATTTGGACACCGGTGGAGGTTTCCTTATCGAAATAAAAGTCTGACTCATTTACTGATCTGTACAGGACTTCTCTTCCCAGGCCTTCTCCTATGTGGCCTCCAAAAATCACGAGAATTACAAAATAGGGGAACCCTGATGCAAAACCTGCACAGATTGTTTTAAAATTGAACGTTGCATTTAGGGACCTTTTTAAAAAATATTTTTTATTGATTTCAGAGAGGAAGGGAGAAGAGGGAGAGAGAGATAGAAACTTCAACAATGAGAGACAATCATTGATCAACTGCCGCTGCCCATACGCCCCGGCATAGGGATCAAGCCCGAAACCCGGGCATATGCCCTGAGCGGGAATCAAACCACGACCTCCAGGTTCATAGGTCGATGCTCAACCACTGAGCCGTGCTGGCCAGGCTGAAGGACCTTTTTTGTGCCCTGTTAGAAGACGAATTGTCTTGGGGAAATCAAGGCAGTCCTGATCTCCTGACACATGTCGTGGTGTGTCCCACAACAGCCTTCTGGGGAAACTTGCTCCTTTACACACTAAGGAAGGGCTGCTGGGAGTAGGGGCCACTGTGCAGCTGGCCTCAGACCCGGGGCGTCTGCAATCTGAGCTCTCAGAAGAATTCTAAATGAGACCAGGATCAGGGGGGACCTTACCTAAGGACACGGGCTTCCCTCCTCCGCCTCTTCTGTTCCTCCTCCTTCCTCCCACTTTGCAGCCTCTACAGCTTGGCAGCTAAACCTCTGGCGATAAAGGAGCTGGGGGAGGGGGACCAGCCGGAGAGAAGCTCACCCTGGGGCTGTGAGGATGGAGGAGCTGGAGCTGGGATCTCAGCTCTCCCTTCCTCAGCCTCGCCCAGGAGGCTGGGCCCTCCTGTGGAGAGGGGAGCTCCGAGAGGAGGTTGTACAGCAGCTGCTTCTGTCTGGGCCTAAAAATAGCCACTCTGTGTCCATGTCCAGCTCAGGGCCAGGCAGGGCTGTGCAGAGAGCTCCCAGGTGGGGGCACAGCGGGCAGAGGGTGGGGCAAGACACACATACCCCAGATGCTCACAGACCAGGGAGACAGGAGCAGGGAGGGCACCGTCTTGAGTCCTGCATCTTGGCTCTGGTCTCCCCTGTTCCCTGGAAAGTCCCTTAGGGAGAAGCCAGGGTTCTGGGGGCACATGAGGCACAGAGAGGCCCTAAAGGCTGCTCAGGGTCAGGCTCCAGTACCTAATGTTGATGACAAGCTTCCATGCCGGTGTCACTGCCTTCGGCACCATAGACGTGTCGTTATTATTATTCCCTTTAGCAGTTGAGGGAGCAAAGGCCCAGAGACAAACTCGCCAAACTGTCAGAGCCAGAACTGGGGGGCGGGGGGTCCCCTTCAGGCATCCCAGGTGCAGAGCCCACACCCCCAACCACAGCAGGGCCCTGAGGGTGGAGGAAGAGGGCGGTCCACGTGAGATGGGCGTGGCGGCCTAAGCGCCCACCTTCTGAAGGGCTCATTCGAATCCTAGACTTGGGACGAGCTCCTAGGCCAGTGATGGCGAACTTTTTGAGCTCAGCATGTCAGCATTTTGAAAAACCCTAACTTAACTCTGGTGCCGTGTCACATATAGAAATTTTTTGATATTTGCAACCATAGTAAAACAGAGACATATTTTTGATATTTATTTGATATATTTAAATGCCATTTAACAAAGAAAAATCAACCAAAAAAATGAGTTAATGACTTGTATGCATGCATATAAGCATAACCAATGGACATAAGACACTGGGGGGTAGGGGAGGCCAGGGGAATGTCAAGGGGGGGGGGAGAAGGAGACATATGTAATACTTTTTGTAATATTTTAAGCAAAATAAAAAATAAAAAAAATAAAGTGGATCTCTTGTAGAAGCATAAAAAAAATGAGTTCGCATGTCACCTCTGACACGCGTGTCATAGGTTCGCCATCACTGTCCTAGGCCCACGCCCAGCAGCCACGCCCTCAGAGTTTCTTCGAAGCTTTAGGTCCGCCCTCTCTAGCTGCCCCATCCATCCCTGAAGGCCGCCACTTCCTGTGTTGTTGTTTTTTTAAAAAAAAAAAGGTGCAGCGAGAAGATGCTCAGCCAGCTCCCAAGGAGCAAGGGCCCCATGTCTCAGAGGAACAAAGCCACAGGCAGCGGATCCTACTCCCTGAACGGGTGGGAGGGGAGGAGGGTGGCCCCAGGACCTCAGGCGGCTCCTACACGCTGCTCCAGTCCTGTCTCCTCTCCGGATGCCACGGTTGGACTTGCCGTGTTTAAGGCCAAAGCACCCACGATCCTCCCGCAGAGCCACTAATGCAATTAACAAAGCACATTCATAAATCTTGCACGGCCTCCGGGGCTGTCTGCTCTCTCCCCAGCACAGGGCCGGCTCCGGGGATCGATCCTGTGCGGAGGCCTAGCTGGCCAGCCCGGTGCCGGGGCCTCCTGAAGGAAGCAGAGAAACCCCTTCATGGGACACAAGGCCGCCCCTCCTTGCGTGAGCCCCATTCAGAGGGGAGGGGCAGGAAATACAGAGAAGTCAGAAGCAGGGAAGGGGAGGCAGGAGGGGATGTGTGTTTGCAGGGAACTTGGGAGGTGGCTGGTACCTTCTGAGCTTCAAATAGGAGCACCCCAGAGGCCCACAGGTACCCCTTTGGGGGGTCATTTTATTTCAGGGGGACAGCATGTGAGAGGGTCTGAGTCAAGGGCATCAGAGTGAGGGCATGTGCAGGGCTTGGCGGCGTGCCTGGGTGTGTGTGTTTTCTGCAGGGTGTGTGTGTGTGTGTGTGTGTGTGTTGTGCTGGTGTGTGTGTGTTGTGTGTGTGCGCGCATGCATACACGCATACCCTCAGTGTGGAAAACTGGTGACTCACTGGAAAGGGGAGCTTTCTTATCTGAAGAGCTGGTCTTCGGCTATTTTTATTTCCTCTCATCTCTTGGCCCCTTCCCTCCCCCCCCTTATCTTTCAAATGCAGAGGAGTTTGGAGCTGTGAGTGTTCCGTGAGTGTTGTGTGTGTGTGCGTGTGGATCTAAGTGGGGCAGAGAGGTGGGAGCCCCTGGAAGTGCAGAGGCCAGTGCACACCGGGATCTGGGGACACGGCGGGGACACTGACACACGGGATGTCCTTCTCTGGTGTGTCCACGCGCAGGCGCACAAGTCAGACTGTCCCACGCCAGCTGCCTGAACTCTCGGATGGGGCTGGCGTATGTGCTCATATCACCACCACGCAGCCCAGGCCGCACCGCCTCGCACCGCTCTGGTGGGCACATCCACCTGCCCACGGGACCGCGGGCACAGTCCTGGGGCCCTGTCTTGGGGCGTGCGTCTGGCCCTGCATGTTTTCTCTTCTCTGCTTAGCCATCCCCACCCCAGTCTTACAGGGAGGTCTTTCTCTGCTCTGACTGCCAATAGGGAACCAGAAATGCTGGCGGCTCCATCCAGGCACCTCCTGTGACTCATGCCAGCCCAGCCCAGCCACCGCCTTTGGCCTGTCGACCCTCCTTCCCCATCCAGTCCTTGGAAAGCTGTGGGCAGGGAGCTAAGTATGTGCTAACTCCCCAAGCCTGCTTCGTGGGGGCCTTCAGAGGACATTCCCTGATGTCCAGAGGCATTTGGGGTGGTGAAGACCTGGGGGAGGGGGCGATGCCCCTGGCATGCAGCTGACCGCGGCCAGGGAAGCTGCCAGACATCCGAGGTGCCCAGGGCGGCCTCCCCACGGGTTCTGCAATCCGAAATGTCCGCAGTGCAGAGAGAAACCCTGGGCTAAGCACTTTGCCTCTCTCCGGAGCACAATGAGGTGGTAATGATTTTTCAGCAGAGAATGACATAATGAAATCTAAGTTTTAGAAAGAAAAGCCCAGCCAAGATGTGACATGACTGGAGAGCGCAATGAGGCCACCGCAGCGCCAGGATCATCAAGATTGCAGGAGAGGGGCTCAGGGTGGCTGGAGGGAGGCCGGGAGGGAGGCCGGGAGGAGGCACCGCCAGGGGCTGGGGAAGGAGAGGGTGGAGCGGACCCGCTGGGACTGCAGCGGGAGGGACGGGCAGGCGTGGGGGGTCGGGGTGACTCTGGAGCTGGCAGCTTGTGGGACGAGGTGGGTGATGGCGCCATCTTTCAACGGCTTGAAGGGGAGACTCCGCTTGGCCCCCAGGAGTCCTAGCTGGGGGTGAAGGTGTCTCCAATGATCTGGATGTCAGCTGTGCACCCTCCATGCCACCCGCTTCCACCCTTTCAGAGACCCCCTTATCACCCGGCCTGCATGGCTCAGTGGTTGAGCGTTGACCTATGAACCAGGAGGTCACAGTTTGATTCCCAGTCCGGGGCACATGCCCGGGTTGGGGGCTCGATCCCCAGTAGGGGGGTGCAGGAGGCAGCTGATCCATGATTCTCTCTCATCATTGATGTTTCTATCTTTCTCTCCCTCTCCCTTCATCTCTGAAATCAATAAAAATATATTGAGAGAGAGAGAGAAAGAAAGAGAGAGAGAGAGAGAGAGAGAGAGAAAGAGAGAGAGAGAGAGAGAGACTACCTTACCATGCTCTTTGGGGCCCAGAGGAGGTGGGCCTCTGGCTGTGCAATCTCTCTCCTTTTCCCTTAGGGCTCCCCCACCCCCACTGCTACCTGAGCATCTCGAGGCCCCTCAGCAGACCAATCCAAGAGCGAAGACGGCCACTCTGGCCCCTGAGGTCCAGCCCCTGCCTTCACCATTCCAGTGATCAGAGATCCTGTGGCCTGCGGTGGGCAGAGGAAGGGCCTCAGAGCGCGGGCGGCTGGACGGGCGCTGGAACGAGCCTCCTCACAGCCCAGCTCCCTCTGCCTGGGAGTGAGCTCTGAAGACAAGGATGGCAGCCGGGGGGGTGGGGACCCCCAAGTGATGCGGCCTGGTTTGTGCCTGGTGCAGAGGGACATCTAGAGCCCTCTAAGGCAGTGGTTCTCAACTTTTCTAATGCTGCGACCCGTTAATACAGTCCCCCAATTTCATTGTTACAAATTGAACATAATTGAAGCATAGTGATTAATCACAAAAACAATATGTAATTATATATGTGTTTTCTGATGGTCTTAGGCGACCCCTGTGAAAGGGTCGTTTGACCCCCAAAGGGGTCGCGACCCACAGGTTGAGAACCGCTGCTCTGAGGTATCATCCCTACCTTCACAAATATTGTGCACCGACTGGGAGGGTGAGATAGATGGACAGAGAGCAGCCACACACCATTCCAGAGGCCTCCGTGAGGTGGAAGGAGCCTGGGCAGCGATGAGACCGGAGTTCCACCCTCGTGCCCCAAGGCCTGAGGCCCGAGGCAGGTGCCTGCACCCTAAGGAGCTCCATCCACCCCATCCGAGTGGATTACTTCCGCTTGCCTGGATGATGGGCGGCAGAGGCACTGCTGATGGGTCGGTGCTCACTGCCCAGTGCTCTGTGTTGAGAAGGATTCTGAGGCAGCGTTCAGACTTCAAGACGTGCTGAGGTTCATTAGTGCTGCCCAAGGTGAACGCTCAAGAAGACGGTGGCAATGACCGCTGCTTCTTAGCCATGCCTGACTCACAGCAGGTGGCCGGGGTCCTTTGTAAGGGCTCTTCCAGCTCTCCAAGCCTATGGCTCCGTGGGTTCCATGTTCAACGGCAAGGCCCTGGCTGGTAGCACAGCTAGGCAGAGGCGGGAGAGACTTGTGTGCGGCTTTGAATCATCAGGGGAAGTTTGGGGAAGGAGGTGGCATTTTAGGTAGGTCTCGAGGGAGTGGGGGTGGGGGGTGAGTAGCTGGAGGTGGGAAGACAGTTCTGTGCACGAAAATGGGGCCGAGCACGGGCTGTTCTCAGAACAGGAAGGAGGAGGCCCGCCTGCTGGAACACACTGTCTTTGTTTGGGGCCAATAAGATTGTGCACGTGTGGCCGGCCATGTGTAAAAACAAGGGCCATTATCATTGAGAGCTTACTCTGGGGTGAGCCACAGGAGAAAGGTGGTTTCCCCACATGATCTCGTCCTCCAGGCAGTCCCATCGCCAGCCTTCTCTCGGGGAGCGGGGACACCATCCACGATGAAAGTGACTTGGTTGGGGTGGCGCTGCGAGCGGTGGTAGAGCGGGTTTCAGCCCAGGGGGTGCGGTGGTGATGTTCGCAGGTGGAACCTCGGTTGCCTCCCCTCCTCTTACTATAACAGCAGGTAGTGAGAGCCCTGGCTGGTTTGGCTCAATGGGCAGCGTGTCGACCTATGGACTGAAGGGTCCTGGGTTCGATTCAGGGCAAGGGCACAGGCCCGGGTTGCAGGCTCGATGCCCAGGAGGGGGTGTGCAGGAGGTAGCCGGTTCATGATTCTCTCTCATCGGTGATGTTTCAATCTCTCTCTCCTCCCTTCCTCTCTGAAATCAATAATATATATAGGTATATATATGCTGTTGAGAAGTCAAGGCGGATCCTCCGAGGTCCAGAAAGAGGGCCGGAAGAGCTGCATCCCGAGGCAGGCAGACCCAGGAGCAAATTCAGCAAGGCAGCCTGGACACAGATCACGGTGATCCCCCACCTGCCAGGGTCCAAGCTGCTAGGGACTCTCCCCAAGCCCTCGATCATCCCCCGGATTAGGTTAGGTCCCTGCATGGTGGACCAGGAGGGGCAGGGGAGCATGACACGCCCGGGATTTGGGGCTCAGCGTGCGAGGGTAGAAATAGATCCTACGCTGCTCTTAGCTCAGGCCCGGAAACAGAAGGCAGCCGCCTGAATGGAGGAGACCTCATTTCAGAGATGTGCGCTCTGCCCAGGGCTGCAGCTCGGCCAGCTCCGCGCTGTCCCAGCCTGGCCCCTGCTGGTGTGCCGCGGAACTCCTGCTCCTTCTCCCCCCTCCATTCCTTCTTCCCCCTCTGCTCCTAGCCCTCTGGGCTTCCTTCCTGCTCTTCCGGCTTCAGGAATCGCCCAGCCTCTGTTCAGCTTGAACTACAGTCGGCCAGACAGAGGGAGTTCTAGTTGTGCACCGCCTACAGGCACCTGAGGTTGGGGGGGTGGGGGGGCGGGGGTCCTGGCTTCTTGTTTTCCCATTATCGCTGGTCCCATCCACCCAGCAGCAGCTCCTGCACCTTGCAGCCAGGGCTCAGAAATCGGGGGCCCTCCCCGCCTTTCTCACTCCTCCCTGTCGGCCCCCTGGTTTTGGCTCTCTTCTCTCTCCACTGGTCTCCCTCCATCTCCAGACCCCCAAGAAGTCCTCCCCTCTGGTTTCTCCCTCTGGCTTCAGCCAGGGGACTGCGGAGCACTGAAGGGGGCAGAGCTGTAGCGACAGGCTGGGGGCTCCTCCCACCTCCCCAGCCTCTCTGAGCAGCTCTCACTCTTGCTGTCCAAGCCACGCTCAGGGACTAACCGTCTGACTTTGTAACTCTCTTTCCAGAACCGTTTTTCCAACCCATGCCCCTGAGCCAGAGTGACCATCCTCCCTGTCAAAAAATCCATCCTTCGTCCCCAGCTTATGTCTCAACCGCGTCCATTCCTTTTGGTTTGGGAGGCAGGCCTGCCCCTGTGATCACGCTAGCTATCCATAGGCCCACCCCCAGGAAAGCAGGTCCCTGTCTTACCTTTTCCAAAGCTCAGGCCCCAGCTCCTGGGCCCCGAGGGACAAGCCTTCCCCTGCTGTGGGCCCTGCAAGTCGCCATGACCTCTTCTTCCCAGTGGACCCAATGGCCGGCCTCCTTGGCCGAGCTAGTCATCAGCACCCAAACCGCTCCTGCTTCTTTCTTCGTGGTCTCTGTGTGCATCTCTCTGTTACAGGGGCGCGTGCCCACGGGCGGGCAGGCGGGCGGCCTTATCTGGAGCTGTCTCTGACAGCACTCTTGTTGTGATAGGCAAATTGGCTCGGGGATCAGAGCAGGAAACCCAATGCTGATAAGGGAGGGAGCGGAGACCGGGCTGCCAGCAGCTGGGGAAACGGAAGCCCAGGCCCTGGGGACCCCTGCTGCTCAAGTTCATGCAGAGGCAGGAGTCCCAGCGTGCTCTGGGGCCCGGCCTTGTCCTCGTCCTCACCACCACCGGAAGGGGTGGACACCCCTGGAGGCAGTGAGGCATCCCGTGGGGCTCATGAAGACAGCCTAACCCCTTTCCCAGTGAGGATGTGGCCTTTTGCCCTCAACGTGCCACTTGCAGAGGGAGGGGAGGGCACGTCACCTGGCCCTGGCATTGGGAGGGGCTGGAAGAGGGAAGAGGTGCTGCAGAAAGAGCAGCCGCCGCCGCCGCTCTGACCCCCTCGTACCCTTTCTGTGGGAGAACAAAGGCCTGGTTACATAAAGCTCCAGCTGCGCTGGTACAAGCTGTGACTAAGAAAACTTTCCACAGACAGTTGGTGGTCCCCCCCACCCCACCCCCCGACGGTGAGAACTGCCCCCGTGCAGAAGGCTGAGCAGAGATTAAGCCTCTGAGCTCCCTGGCCTGACTCATCACACACACAAACACTCCCC
>NW_006300017.1:1647976-1649458 GCF_000327345.1 Myotis davidii
CACCCGGCCACCCCTCCTACCCAGGCTGGGTGACAAAAATGAATGTCCCAGTGCAGGGCGAGGGGGGAGGGGGGTGTTTGCCAAGTTCTGAGCCAGGCTGAGACCAGGGAACATGATGTTCCCATAGAATGGGGGCAGACCCCCCACAGAAGCCAATCATGTCCATTCAAAGGAAAATCCCCACATGACTCTGTCATGATCGCTGTATTATTTCTCAGAGAGCTTGGACTACTTTCCCTCAAAAAAAAAAAAAGCTCAATATCCGAGCTTAAAGGAATCTGAAAAGTCATCCTTAACCTGTTCTCTCCTTCCCCATTGTCCCGAGCCCACCCGCCCATGCCTTTATCCTTCTATTCACTCATCACATAGTTCTTGAGTCCCTGCTATTTCCCATGGACCATTTAGGCAACGCGGTCTTGACTCCAGGAGCTGATCACCCAGTGAGAAGGCAGAGAAAGGCAGAGGTAATACAGTGCCGGGCGCCCTGGGACACTGCGTGGCCTAAAAGCCCAAGAGGCATGTCGTCCCACTCGGGGTGGGGGTGGGGCAGGGTGGGGGGTGAGGGGGACCGGTTCATAAAGACTCGCTGGGAGAAGTCATGTCTAAGTTGAGACATGAAATAAAAGAAAATTCCATCTCGTTCAATAATGGGTCTTATCAGCACTTAAAGCGGCCGAAGCCACAGTGCTGGGCATGCCACGGAAAGGTGGGCTGATAGCATGTCCGCAAATGGAGTTTGCCACCTGCTGCGGAACATGAAGTAAAGGTGCCAATGACCAGAATAGACTACCAAGCACCGCCCAGGAGGAGGACCCCGGAGGCCCTAGGGTGGGTTTCAGAAGAGGAAAGGGAAATACGCAGGTGGGAAGAGCAGGAAGAGCTCCCTGGGAGAACCGGAATTTGAGTGTGTCTTGGGCATGGATAGAAATTAGAGGCACAAGCGAAGCGGGAGGGCATTTTCTGCAAAAAATGACGGTGTCAGCCAAGTTTAAGAACCAACGAGGTCTGTCTAAAGGAACGAGTGCTCACATACATGTGGATGCCTCTGTTTATGACTGAAAACCCTTAAAATCCTGGGATACTGTACACAGAACTCCCTTTGAACAGTCAAGCGCAGAACTCAAAAAAAACACACTAAGCATTTAAAGCCATCATTTGGCTTGAAAGGGCTGGTTGTTGGGGGATCGGGAGTTGTAATAGTAAGAGTCGGCCACGAGGTGGTGCTGTGAGGCCGGCGGAAAGGTTTGCCCGGGTTGGGAGCAGAAACTCCCCAAGGAGGGGGGCGCGGCCCAAATGGACCACTGTCTCCCGAGAGATGCCACACGCCCCAGCCTGGCAGCGGGGTCCAGGACGAGGGAGGAAGGGTCAGAGCAGTGTTTGTTCTTGGTGCACCTCTTCTCATTGAATAAGCTCTCTGGCAGCCGAAGCAGGATCCTGCTCTAAGACACCACCTTGCCCTCGCTGGTTTGGCTCGGGGGAATG
>NW_006300017.1:1649593-1653696 GCF_000327345.1 Myotis davidii
CCCAAAACCTAAAAAAAAAAAAAAGAAAGAAAGAAAGAAAAACACTAAGCATTTAAAGCCATCGTTTGGCATGAAAGGGCTGGTTGTTGGGGGACCGGGAGTTGTAATAGTAAGAGTCGGCCACAAGGTGGTGCTGTGAGGCCGGCGGAAAGGTTTGCCCGGGTTGGGAGCAGAAACCCCCCAAGGAGGGGGGCGCGGCACAAATGGACCACTGTCTCCCGAGAGATGCCACACACCCCAGCCTGGCAGCGGGGTCCAGGACGAGGGAGGAAGGGTCAGAGCAGTGTTTGCTCTTGGTGCACCTCTTCTCATTGGGCTGGATCCCCAGTAGGGGGCGTGCAGGGGGCAGCCAGTCAATGATTCTCTCTCATCATTGATTTTTCTCTTTTCCCCTCTCCCTTCCTCTCTGAGATCAATAAAAATACATCAAAAAGAAAGGAAGGGAGAGAGAGAGAGAGAGACCACTTCTCAGGTGGGAGGCAGAGCAGTCCCGAAGGGCAAGATGAAGAGCTGGGAGGCTCTGCTGATAACTGGAGGAAATGTGTGCATGTGTGCGTATGTGTGCATGTGTGTACGTGTGTGTACGTGTGTGTGTGTCCTTGAGGTTTGGAAGACTGGTGGGCAGGGGCAAAGATGCTTTTCTCTGAGTCTAATGTGCTTCTTGGGAACAAGGTCAATTCCTGGGAGGAAGCCATATCCTGAATATTTGCTGCTACCCTGGAATTGGACGTCTCAAGGGAGCGGGTTGGGATGCTTCTGAAAAGTTCAGGAGAGCGTCCTGTCTGTTTTCATCCGAATTCATCCCACACAAGGCCCCGCAAATGAAAAAAACGCCTCCCACCTCAGTTCACCTCGGTTGTTCAATATGCATTGCTACAAATGTCCCTTTGCAGACAGCCCTCAATAGCTTTCCGCAAGATACCCTCAGAAACACATCTGTGCACTCAGAGGGGCACACGTCCCATCTTCATCCTGCCACGCACTCGACACATACCCACCTCTGTTGGGGGTGTGGGAGTGACACCAGGCATCGGACCGGACCTGCGCTCAGCACCCTCCTACTGGAGTGCTGGCTAGGAAAGAATTCAGAGTCAAGACTCAAGCTGTAAGAGAACTTCTATTTAACATCACAGAGGAAGAAGAAGTCATGGGTACGCCCAGCCAGTGTTGCTCAGTGGTTGGGCACTGACCCAGGCATTAGAGGTCACCAGTTCAACCCTCAGTAGGGGGGCTGCTGCATGTGGATATGTCTCCCTCATCCATGTTTCTATCTCTCTCCCTCTCCCGTCTTCGCTCTCTAAAAATTAATAAAAAGAAAAACAAACATTTTAAAGAAGTAATTCATAGAAGAAATGGGCTTAGGCAACAAGAGGTAGAGGCAAAGGAAGGGCCCTTGGAAGTGAGGAAGGTCAAGGTGATGCACCTGAGGGGGAGGGGGAAGGGAAAGGCTCAGGTGTGCTCCCTGGAGGGAGTGGCACTGGGTCCTCCGTCCTGGCCCCAGGGAAGATCTCAATAGAATATTCAGCAGCTTTCCAGGTGCGGCCTTTCAGGGTCTAGGTCTCCACTGATTGATTGGCAGGGGCCAGGGCAGGGGCCAGGGCAGGGGGTCATTGTTCAATGTAGCTGGTCCTGAGGCAGCCGCCACTGGTCTGAATTTGCTGCTTCTCTGGGCCTGGAGCAGAACTACAACTGAAGCCTAGATGTTATCTCCAGGGAAGAAAGGTCAGAGGGTCCAAATGCCTGAGGAGGATATGCTAGGGGAGGAAACGTCACCCTGAGAACACGGTCCCACCCTACCATTGTCCTGTGCTAGGCGCCCAGGCCTTTCCGCCCTGTGTCCTCTGTAGGGCCCTGTGTCCTCTGTAGCTGGCCCATCGTCATTGCTCTGCGTTAGCCCATCTAACTGCCTCCCACACTTCTACCCTCTGCATCTTTCCTCACGTGAGGTGCTGCACAGAGTTATGTGCATATGTATCTCAGGTGCATTTCTCCACACAGAAAAATAGGTGCGTGTCCATGCACACACACACACACACACACACACACACACACACACCTAGACAGCACACACAGGGCAATACAGAGCCAGGAGTAACAGTTCCCATGCATGGTGAGGGCCACCCACCTTTGGGCCTTGCTGTGGGAAGTGTTCCCTTCTTGCACGTGCTGTAGGCGGCAGCAAGGGCAGCAGGTGTCTGACCCGTGGGTCAGACCAAACCTGGGCTCGGCAACCTTGGCACATGGGTTCTGGCTAGGAAAGGATTCAGAGGCCCCAGACCCAAAACTGTAAGGGAACATGGATTGGGTAAGTTACAGAAGTAGAAAAAGTAACTCCTAGAACAAATGGGCTTAGCAAACACATTCTACAGGTAAAGGAAGGGCCCCAGGAGCGTGGGGGGGAGGAAGCTAAAGGTCTTGTGCCTGGCGGGAGGTGAGGGGGGGCGGCTTTCCAGGGTTGTGGTCTCCCCGGATGTGGTCTCTCCAGGATTGGCCGGCACCAGGACAGGGGGTCATTATTCCGCAGCTGGCCCTGACGTCAGCCGTGGCTGGTTTTTATTGCTTCTCTGGGCCTGGAGCTGAAATGCAACCAAGACCTAGATGTTATCTCTAGGGAGGAAACATGGGGGGGGGGGTCCAAACCTGATGACCAGGAGATGCTAGGGGAGGAACGGTCACCCTGGGGCGAGGTCCCACCCTACCATTGATTGTCCCTGGCTGGACACCTGGGGCTTTCCATCCTGGTGACCTCCTGGCCCTGGCCCATCGTCCTTGCTCTGCTCATGTCTGTCTAATGGCCTAGAGCACACGCACGGGGCCTGAGCTCAGCTGAGGAGGTGCGGACGGGGGAGAAGGAAGGAGAGTGTGTCGGAGTCTGACCGCAAGCTTCCCTCAGCCATGAAGGCGAACAGGACGTGCGGAGAGGGAGCCTGTGCTGGGGGATCTTCTGTGAGGTCTGCAAAGTGTGAGGTAGACACACCCAGGCTCAGTGGGAGCCAAAAAGGGTCACCTCAGATCTTGGAACTTGACCTTTGCAGGTCAACCAAGGGTCAGGGTGTTGGTTGATGCAAGAAAGAGAAGCTATGTGCACATGGGTCATCGGCGGGGGGTGGGAGGAGAGGAGGGAAGAACAAAGCAGGGTGAGGAAAGGACAAAACCATAGCGGTGAGCCCTGGCCGGTTTGGCTCAGTGGATAGAGCATCAGCCTGCAGACTGAAGGGTCCTGGGTTCAATTCCAGTCAGGGCCACATGCCCAGGTCTCCCGCTCCATCCCCGGTAGGGGTCCTGCAGAAGGCAGCCGATCAGTGATTCTCTCTCATCATTGATGTTTCTATCTCTCTCCCCCTCTCTTCTTTCCTCTCTGAAATCAATAAAAATATATTAAAAAACAAACAAACAAAAAAAACAGCAGTGAAAGCAAGCAATTGAGAAGGAGTAAATCAGGAAACAAAGGAATGTTCACCCAGAAGTGGAAGAGCAGGAAGGAAACTGAATCTGGGAAGTGAGCAGAGAGCAAGGGATCGTCTGGGAACCTGAAGCAGAGGGAGGGAGGGGGGAGAGAGAGAAGGGAGGGAGGAGTGGGCTCGGCTGGCCAGCAGCTCCTAGGAGGCCTGGCTCATCTGTCACTCACGGGCACAGCTTCCCTCAATCCTGATTAACTGGAGCTAAATGCCATATGGCTAATCCTCCCACCACAGCTATTCATGCTTTTCAGCCCCTGCAGGGGAAACCAGACTGCCTTCCTAATTCGGTGGGGAGGCCTCCCCAGCCGCAAAGCTTGGCCACAGGGACTCCGGCTGCAGGTGGGCGGGGCTCCAGCCCAGAGGAGAAGGGGAGGAGCCATGACTGGAAAACTCTCTCTACTCCAGAGAATACCCATCCTCCTCCTCGAGTGAGCCACTTGCTTTTTCTTCTTCCAAAATGTGTTTGTGTCTGCTGTTTCCTTCTACTTTTTCTTTTTTTAATCCTCACCCAAGGATATTTTTCCATTGCTTTTTAGGGAGAGTGGAAGAGAGAGGGAAAGACCGGGCGAAACATGGATGTGAGAGAAACGCACTGATTGGTTGCCTGCTGCACACACCTTGGCCGGGGCCTGGAGGGGGTTG
>NW_006300017.1:1653813-1658575 GCF_000327345.1 Myotis davidii
ATTTTTTTTATAGTTTTTTTAAATCTCTAGTTGTAAGCATATGTCCCACCCCCACCCCCACCCCGGTTAATCCGCACTATTAACTGGTTAACAGTTAATCCATACTATTAACCGGTTAATAATTAACCTAAATTTTTAACCGGTCAATAGTTAATCCGCATTATTAACCGGTCAATAGTTAATCCGCATTATTAACTGGTACACCTAGTACTGCTCTCTGCCACAGGTGGCTCACCTGAGGTGCACTAACAGGTGCTGGGCCCTGTCCCATAACAAGTGGCCTAGGCTCTTGCTCCTTTTTGGTTCTTGTGACTATTTTTTAACTGCTTCTCTCTCTTTCTGAAGCACACTGGCTCTCCCCCAGGGGTGGTTTTGTCTGCCAGGGACAAGTGGCCACGTTAGCGACATTGCTGCCAGCATCTGGTGAGTAGTGGGGTGCCAGTCGAAACATGGATGTGAGAGAAACGCACTGATTGGTTGCCTGCTGCACACACCTTGGCCGGGGCCTGGAGGGGGTTGGGGGAGGGGGGCGAGCCTGCAACCAAGGTATATTATTAACCGGTTAATAGTTGATCCGCATTATTAACCGTAATAATGCAGATTTTGTAATCAAAGAAAACACGATAATTTCAAGAGAAACATGGAAAGTGCTTCATTCAAAGTCATGCCCATCGCTAGCTACACATTTCCCCCATCTTTCAGGTAACTTGTGGACACCCTCCCAATAGAACTTTTCTTGTTGTGAGGCAGACCATTCAGAGACCCGATTTCCCACTTCTTCGTAAGCTCTGAAGTGCTGCTCAGAAAGCGCGCGTGCCATCGATCGGAACGAGTGGTCACCTGAAGGAGCGATACAACAAAATCGCATACATATCAAATCGCATCTATATCAACATATGTGTAACTCCATCGACTGAAAGAAATCTGCATTACTACCCGGTCCACCTAGCAAAAGCCAGTCATGTGGGTAGTCCCATCCCAGGCCTGTAGCTTCCTTTACAAAGGTCGGTCTTCCCCTAATAAGAGTGGGCCTATTGTCTTTTTGCATCTAAGATAACAGACCTTGAAATGTCAGCGACATTTCCTTTTCCAGATCCCTCAGGGCACACCCATCTCCCGAGAGCTCGAGGCCACGAAACGCCTCCTTATTTGTACCCCAAAGACCATCTCTATGAGCTGTAAATGGTACCTATGAACTCTTCCTGCACCCACCAGTGTCCACGCAGGATGTCTCATCATTTTACTTTTTATTCCATCTCAAACAAAGATTTCCGCCCTTTGTTTTCTTCTGTCTCCCTAACCTACCGCCAATAAATTTCACATCAATCCCCCCCCACCCTCATGCCTCACCTTTGATTCTAGTGTATAAAATAAGCTGTAAAACTGCCATTCTCTGCAGCATTCTCACAATTTGTTGAGATTTGTGCTTCCTGGCCATTGTTATCAGCTTGGCTCAAATAAACTCATAAAAATTCTCTATAGATTTGGACATTCCTATGTCAACAACTCCAAAATATATGTATTTATTATGCGTGGGTGGGTCGGGGGAGCACAAGGTGAAGTTAGCTGTTAGAATGCCTACGATAGTTCTATCGCCTATGGAATAAATGACAAATAATTTAGCCTAACATGGAAAGCCCTTTCCTATTCACCTACTCTACTAATTTGCAAGTTGTGTATTTTATTTCTATCCTTTTAAGAGTTTTGCTTAAATGTTTAAGCTAATGGAGGTGGAAGAGGAAATAGGGGGGGATAAATGGTGATGAAAAAAAATTACATATGACTTTTGACTTCTCCAAAACTTAATTACTAATAACCTACTCTTGACCAAAACCCCTATCAATAACACAATCACATATTTTGTATGTATTATATACTGCTTTTTTTTACAACGAAGTGATCTAAAGAAAAAACATGTTTCAACTAAAGGCTTTAAAAGTTTAAATTTCATTTAAACCTTTACCATCCTCCCCATGCTTCAAATCTCTTCCAACTCTAGTTTTTTTTATATTATTTTTGTCTAGTATTTCTTTAAAACCTCTTATACAAACATGCTGTTTATCTACAAGCTACATATTAGTCAGAGTCAGCACTTACAGAAACAATGTCAAATGAATGGTGGGGTGGATTCCAATTCCCACTGTGACACTTGGAAGTAATTATTCCATTTTGTTCCAGCCTCTACCATTACTGTTGTTCCCTTGTAAATAGTCTATCTTTCCAACCTAACTAACTTAGAGAATTTACTTTTAGTTTGGGACTCTAATATTTCACTCTAGGAATAACCCACATGACTAAGGGATGACTCAACAAAATGAAACAGTCCTGTACCCGGGATACTGTGTTTGGGATAGCTTCTTCAAACTAACAACTCGTGTGTTAAAAAACACACAAATTTAACCAATTGAATTTCAATATCTAATTGGTCTCTTGAAGTGGTTTATGAATTGGGCAGCATCCGGCAATTGTTGTCAGCAACTAGAAGGGTGCTCTGAGGGGTTGTACAAAAGTGGAAGGCTTTCCCGGCCAGTGTGGCTCAGTGGTTGAGTGTGAACCTATGAACCAAGAGGTCATGGTTCGATTCCTGGTGGGGCACATGCTCGGGTTGTGGGCTCAATCCCCAGTGTGGGGAGTGCAGGAGGCAGCCGATCCATGATTCTCTCTCATCATTGATATTTCTCTCTCTCTCTCCCGCCCCCCTCCCTTCCTCTCTCTCTAAAAATCAAGGGGGAAAAATGTCCTCAGGTGAGGATTAAAAAAGGAAAGTGGAAGGTTTTTATAGAAAGAAGGGGTATGTGTGTGTGCGGGGGAGGGGGGTTGCAGGGGGAGGGGACGGACAAGGTGGTTATTTAGCAAAGGAAAAGAGAGGATGGCTTAGTCCAGGATGCCTTCTTTGGGGGTTAGAGAGCCACAGGGGTTTTTTCACGGAGACGGCCTCACGAATGCTAATCAGGAAATTTCAGATTCAGTGTTTAAAGGTCACATTCTTGGAAGGGGTTGAATCCTGCAAAAAAAATTTTTTTTTTAAACACATGTCTTTCATCAAGTCGGGAAAATTCTGAGCCGTTGCCTCTCCAGTCACTGCCTTTTCCTTGGTCTTATTTTATGCATCTGGAACCGGAACCCTTGTTCTGTATGGCACATCTCCCACCATCTTTTTTCACATCAGAGGGGCCTGATTCTCTCTCTTGTTGGATATGCCACTTCTACCTCTTGGCTGGGTGTTTCCTCTGTGGCCTGTGTGATGATGGTTAGCCTTCCTCAGGGACTGTCTTATTCCGTGAGGCCTTCATGCTCTCAGGACACACTAGGAAGAGTTAGGTGCTTGCTTCTACTCCTTGCTAGGTGTCTCCGGTCTGAGAACAGGTTTCACATGAATTTGGGGACCTTGGGGAAATAGTGTGAGTTCATACCCGACAGGAGAATGCGACAAGGCCGGAGAGTTTGAGTTTCTTAGAGGAAACTTTTCCCCTCAGAGGCTAGGGCACAAGCGGATGGATGGAGATGTTTTCCTACCCATGGCTTCCTGAGTAGGGCAGAGATTTCCATCCCAGAGTCCCGCTGGGAACAGGCCCTAATATTAGGGGCAGAAATAGAATACTGGGGACTAGCTACAATTATAAGAAATATTAATCATGGTCTGTTAACCATGATTGGACTGTTCTTTTTTTAAATTTAATATGTTTTTATTGATTTTTTTTTTTTTTTAGAGAGAGAGACAGGAAGGGAGAGGGAGATAGATACATCAATGATGGGAGAGAATCATTGATTGGCTGCCTCCTGCATGCCCCCTACTGGGGATGGAGCCCACAACCCAGGCATGTGCCCTTGACCAGAATCAAACCCGGGACCCTTCAGTCCGGAGGCCGACGCTCTATCCACTGAGCCAAACCAGCCAGGGCGATGGTTCTGTCCTGATTAGAGAAAACACATTCTAACCTGGCTGAGAGTTGTACGCCCGGGGACATGGGCGCCAACATTGGAATGCAGTCCATCCTCCTGCCCCGAGAACTGCCTACCATGATGGAAAGATTTACAACCTCGTGGCTGGAACAGTCTATTCCCGCGTTGCCTGTGACCTGTAACAATTATACCTTGCCTACTTTCCCATGCCCGCAATTCTTACTCTCTCACGTAATCGTTGCCCCCTGCCCAGTATAAGCAGCTGGCTCATGGGTCGGGGCAGAGCCAATTCTTGTGGATGTTGCTCTCCCATGCTGCTGGCATTATTGGAGTAAATGCTCATGTGTGATTCAACCCTTTCTCTGCTTCATCGGCTCAAGTAGTGACAGGCAGTCCAGACCCATTGCTTGTGCAGTTACACTAAGACCAGTCCCCTCACCCACAGGGGTGTTACACTGCTCCTAGTCCTGGGACACCCCCCCTCTTTCTCTTCACCTTAACGTGGCTGGCGTTTGCAAGCCTGCTATTTGGCTTTAAATTTCTTCCTTGGGTCTGTCACCTGGGAATGTCTTCCCCGTTTCAAACTCAATACGCATTTAATTGTTCTGTTATGTTTTATTCAGGACGTCCCTGTGCGCTGCTGTCTACAGGGGCTCCTTCTGTGAGTGACTGAACCCTGAGGTGTAATTGTTCCCCACCCTACCCCCGTTTCTCCCACTGGACTGTGGAATTTTTGAAGATGGAAATTGTGCCCACGTTGTCTCTGGTCCCTACCTCGGTACTAGACACAAAACTGTATACTGTGTGCTACATGGATGTTTAACGGATGGAGGGTGGCAACGTTTATACAGTTATTTCT
>NW_006300017.1:1658723-1661171 GCF_000327345.1 Myotis davidii
AGACATTGTTCTAAGGGGCTCAGTAACATAGGTCATTACAACACCTATGTGGCTGTGTTTTTCCTAACATTCCTCTTCTTATTTATATATATACTTTTTAGGGAGAGTAGAAGAGAGAGGGAAAGACAGAGAGAAACATTGATGTGAGAGAAGCACATCGATTGGTTGCCTCCTGCATGTGCCTAGACGAGGGTCTGGGCCGGGGAGGAGCCTGCAGCTGAAGTCCATGCCCTCGACCAGAATTGAACCCGGGACTCATTGGTCCACAGGCCGATGCTCTATCCACTGAACCAAACTGGCTACGGCATGTTAACATTCTAACGTGTTTATTAAGCAACTACTATGTAGATTCGGGCCCCCAACAAGAAAGATTCAGGTGATGTGAACCCTGAGAAGGAATTTAGCTGCTGAGAGGAACTCCTCATGGTCAACGGAGGATCCCAGTTTTATGAATAGTAAGAGCCTCATGGCCATTGCTGACAGGGGCTCCACACATGCTCCGGGGAGAACGGCAGACTGAACTCGTGGCTTCTTGCACACGTCCTGCTTCTCTTCTGCCTTCTGCATTTTTTAAATACTTTCTGAGTCACCCAGTGCAGGTGAGCCCTGGTTTCACCTGCCTACCAATAGACTGAGACCTGCCATGGCCAATCAGAACCACAGAAATTGTATCCTTATTTGCATCTACACCAACCAACCAGAATGTCAGGATTTGGACCAATCAGGACTGCACAATTTGGAAACCTCCTTTGGCATAAAATGGGGAATTTGGGCAGAAACGTTCTCTGTAGAAGATGGCCTCTGTTGTATCTTGGTAGAGCACCATGGAGGTGGCTATCCAAAATGATTTCTGCTGGGCTGCAGCTCCGTCTGCTCAGATAAATGCTCTTTGCTCTTTATGACAGTCTAAGGTCAAAGTCAGTTTACAGAGTAGGCCCTCAGAAGAACAAATGTAGAGACGGACACAAGCCCCGCCCCCTGGTCCTCCAGCTGGAGGATGTGATAGGGGAGCCTGGCTGCCTGGAGATGCAACAGAGGATCTCGTGTTTGCCATGATTTCATCGTGGAGAGGACTGTGTTTGGAGGAAAATGTTTAACAGGCTAGTGTGGGAGAGCAGCTATGTCTCCAGGGAACTTGAGAATGGAAGTGAGGCAAGGGTTGCATTCTTCCGGTTGAGCTGGGGGGGGGGGGGGAGAGAGAGAGAGAGGAAGAGGAGTGGAGGCAATGGGAGGGTCAAAGCTACATGCATGCTTCATGATGTCACCAGAGCAGTACCACGCTCCTGCCACGGGGTTAAAAATTAAAAGCATTTGGACAGGATTAGAATGAGATCATGAGAAACTCAGAATCATTGTGGTATTTTTTACGAAACTTTTTCAGAAATTGATGGCTAAGGTTCATAAAAAAGCAGAGAAGCACAATGGATATTTTTAGCGCTCTATATCCAGTCATCAGAAAATAAACACCACCACGATGAAAGGTCACGCAGAAATAAAAGAAATTAGGAAGTATCTGGAAGCGAGTGACAATGAAGACACGATGTAGCACAACTTGCAGGATGCAGCTCATGGAGCACTTAGGGAGGAATGGACCATCTTGAGGGCATACACTAGAAAAGAAAAAAGGGTGAACGTGGTAGTGAACTCTAGGAGTCTGGGGAGGACTACAGAGGAAAGATGGCATCGCCATACAATGTGGTAAAGTGTACGATAGATGCACATGCAATGCAGTGTATTGTGGCAGGACAGAAGGGGGCCCCTGAGTCATCTGGGAGGGAACAGTGGGGCTAGAAAATTCTTCCATGAGGAGGACACGATAGGAGCTTCGAGTGGCTCCCAGAGGACACGTTAGAGCTAGAAAACTGACGGGGCTTAGGGGGAGGGCAATGCAGGCAACAGGGACCACCTGGGTAACTTCAGAGACTTGAGAGAGCCGGACACGGTATCAGAAGTTCAAATTACTCAGGGTGTCTAGATTCACAGGTCTAGCTGAGGATGTCCTAATGACATGTCATGTCATAATGTCTGTGACAGAATGGCTTCTTTTTTCCAGCCACGACTTTTTCAGGGAATTGAACTGCAGGCTGAAGGTCAGAAGGAGCCGCTGAAGAATGGAGCAGAATGGCCTGAGCTGATGGCCGAAGTGCTCCATGAGCTGCATCCTGCAAGTTGTACTACATCGTGTCTTCATTGTCACTCGCTTCCAAATACTTCCTAATTTCTTTTATTTCTGCGTGACCTTTCATCGTGGTGGTGTTTATTTTCTGATGACTGGATATAGAGCTCTAAGTTAGATTCAGAAGTTGCGTGCAGGTTCCTGGAGACCAGGGGAACTCCCCAAATAAAAAAGGATGAAGCTTGCCGAAACCGGTTTGGCTCAGTGGATAGAGCGTCGGCCTGCGGACTGAAAGGTCCCGGGTTCGATTCCGGTCAAGGGCATGTACCTGG
>NW_006300017.1:1661426-1665536 GCF_000327345.1 Myotis davidii
AAAAAAAAAAAAAGGATGAAGCTTGCACTAAGCCGGTGGCAGTCGGGTGGCCACCCCGTGGGGGTGCACAACGAGTATTTAATGCTTAGCGGAGCTCCTTGTCCCTCCCGGGGTCTATGCTGGGCAGGAGCTAGCGCTAGGCCTGGAGGGCACTGGCCAGTGCAACTCTAGAGAACGGTGACCGGCCAGGAAACAAAACCTAGCTTGGAAAAACGACTGGGAAAAGGCGAGTCATCAGAGTGTAAGGGTGTGGAGTCTTGGAGGTATTCAGGGCCTCGGTGCTCTGTTGGCTGGGAGTGGCCATCCCCACTGGATACTCCTGCTGCGCTCTTGCTATGCGGATCAGACATCACCCTGGAGGACCAAACCTAGCCACTCCTCCCAATCCCACATTTTGTGGGAATATAATCCCACCGGACGAAGGAGAAACTTGAGAGGTTTACCTAGAGCATTATTTGATTGCTTAAGAGGCATGGTATTGCCCTGGCCGGTTTGGCTCCGAGGACAGAGCGTTGGCAAGCAGACCGAAGGGTCCCGGGTTTGATTCCGGTCAAGGACACATACCCTGGTTGCAGGCTCCTCCCTGCCCTGAGCCCTGGGGGCTCATGCAGGAGGCAACCAAACAATGCGTTTCTCTCACATCGATGTTTCTGTCTTTCCCTCTCTCTACTCTCCCCACACCCCCCCACCCCCCAAAAAATCAATGGAAAAATATCCTTGGTTGAGAATTAACAACCACAACAAAAAGAAGCATGATATTGAATAATCTCTGGGGGAGGGGCGCTTCTCTAGTATAATCCTCGTCCTGCTAGACATCTGGAAGTGGAATCAGACGCCCCTATTTCCTGTCCTGAAACAGTTTCTCCGCATGGGCAGCCAGAAAAGATCGCCTTCCCTCCTGGGAAGGGACGGCACGGTCACTGCACCAGGCCCCTGGGCCCATAGCACAAACCCTGTGGGAGGGGTTGACCTTGCAAGGGCCTCTGAGGGGGGTGCAAGGCCCCCCGGTCTCTCACTGGTGCTCCCCGAAGGAACACCGGATGGTAAAATCTGTGTGAAGAGAAAATGACCTCTGATGGGAAGGATAGGAGGAAAATACCCCCAATCTGTAAGCAGAGTAGTCGGAGTGTCCTGGAGGCACACCCCACCCCTAATCTTCTCACCCTGGGCTTGGCTTTAAGACAATTCAGATAATGTGTGTACATGTCTGGAACCTTTTCCTGTGGCCTCAGCGGAAGCACTGATTAGGAAAAGTTTCCCACCTTTGCCCCAGGCCAGTGGAAATATTCTTTAGGTCAAGTCACCAGGTGTCCCTGGCACCTTTTGAGTTGCTACTCCAGAATTGGAGCTCAGAGCTAGTAAGTCCGAGTATAGCTCTGCACAAACCTTTTAAGAGGAACAAGGTCTGTAGAGTGTTGTTTACTAGCTGTCCCTGTCACCTTCCCCTGGCTTTGGGACGGGCACCCAGCCAATCCCTGCTTCTTCACTTCCTCAAAGAAACAACTTTGGCCCTAGCCGGTTTGGTTCAGTGGATAGAGCATCAGCCTGCGGACTGAAGGGTCCTGGGTTCGATTCTGGTCAAGGGCACACGCCCGGGCTGCGAACTCCATCCCCATAGGGGGCGTGCAGGAGGCAGCCGACCAATGATTCTCTCTCATCATAGATGTTTCTAAACTCTCTCTCCCTTTCCCTTCCTTTCTGAAATCAATTGGGGGGGCAGGGGCGAGGGAAAAAAAAGACTCTCCAGGAATATTATAACCATTTTGCCCGATCTGAACTAAAATAGTAGGAAAGGGAAGGGACATGGGCAATAAACATAGATTGAGAACCTAGTATGTTCCAGACCTTTATCTCAGATGATTCTCACACGGACCCTTTGAGGTGGGTATTGTTCTTCCTGTTTTACAGACAAGGAATCCAAGGCTGAGAGGAGGTAGGCAACTGCCCCAAATTTATGAAAACGAAGAATCTGAATCAGGGTCCATCAGACTCCAGAGCCCACGTTCCCCTTCCCGTGACTGCTGCCTCCCAGACTTCTCCAGCCCATTCAGAGGTGAGTCCCACGGGAAACCCCCCACTTCGTTTACCCCATAAGATTTGCACTTTATGCTGCCACCGAAATGCTCTTGCTCAAGTTTAGCACAAGCATATGTAGTTCACTGAGCTCTTTAAAGAAACGCATGTCTCCTGAGTAAGCCACACATGAGACAGAAGCACATTCAGTTGGATAATGTGATGATGGAAACACAGACTCCACAACCCTGCCCACTAGCAGTGGTAGTGCACCTATGACACGCGTGGCGGAGGTGACACGCGAACTCATATTTTTGGTTGATTTTTCTTTGTTAAATGGCATTTAAATATATCAAATAAATATCAAAAATATAAATCTTTGTTTTACTGTGGTTGCAAATATCAAAAAATTTCTATATGTGACATGGCACCAGAGTTAAATTAGGGTTTTTCAAAATGCTGACATGCCGAGCTCAAAAGGTTCGCCATCACTGCACCAGATGCATCCAAAGCTCGGATTCCCTTCTGCACAGTGCTCTCATAAGGAGGAGCAGACCACCTGACAGCCAAGGGCATCCGTCCCTGTCCTGGTGCATCGCTAATTGGGCTCCATTGCAGGACCGTGTCTCTCAGCCGCAGGTCAGAGCTCGCAGACTCCATCTGGGGAGGATTATCAATGTTTTACAATGAAGTACCTGCATCCCCTCTCGGAGGAATCTCTGCTCCTTATAGAAAATTCATGGCGCCTCTCTGTGATCTTGTTCTGACTTTCAAAAGATCTCCTAGGATAGAAGACCATTTCATTAACAGAGCCATTTCACCGTGCGCGCGCAGGCAATCCGGCAGGAGAAAAGGGGCATTGATTTCTGAAAACTGTCCTTTGTCCACAGTCAGACACCATCTCACATTTCCCAGGTAACCAAAATGGTTCCTTCAGTTAGGCAAGGATGCTGTCGGTATAACCAGGAGCGACTGGAAGTACTAGAGGAAAGAGAGAGCAGAGGGAAAAATAGTCCATGGACCGAAGATTAATTTTTCTCTTTTAATTTCTCTAGTATGTGTTTGATGAAGGGAGAGAGACCACCACCACAAAATAATTTTTGCATTTTTTGCCCCAGGCCAGTGGAAATAGTCTTTAGCGATGTATTCATTTAACTTGTGACTTTGGGACTGGAACAAAAAGAAGCTTTGGGAAATTTAAGACAAATGGAATCATAGTAGGTGATTTAGTTGTTTTTTTTAAAATTTTTATTCTGTCTTCATGAGATTTGGAGGAATGTAATTACTTCATACTCACAAAGGTTTGAGCCATTAGAAAGCACTTGAAACATTAACTGGGCAACAACCTCAATCTATGTCATGTTTTTTTGATATTTGCACATATTATAAATTTTAAAATATATATCATTTAGTATATATGTAAATTACACACACATCCTGTTCTATGTTGTAAAAACTAAAAACACTAAAATAAATTTAGGATGATGGCTCTATGAAAAATTGAAGCCCTTAAGTTATACATGAAAATATATTAGTTGTTGGAAATTAACATATTTTGCTAATCACTAAATTCAACATTAGGTTTTAATCATTTCCTGGAACATTAAAATGTACTTTCTATATTAAATATAATACATGCTATTTCAAAATTTTCCATAGTATTAAATGACATTCAAAACCACCTGCATCCTTAGGTCCAGTTTCCAGTATATTTTATTCTTCTCTTCCTTCATCTTATCACTTGTCCTCATAAGATTCTGCTCCATTTTTGCTCCCTAGCCTTACCATTTCCCAACATTCGGGAAACCAGAGCAAATAATTAGTCTGAATTCCTGCAGAAAAAAATTAGGTATACCATCATTCTTTCATCTACCACAGAAACAAATTATTTTATTTTTATCATTACTTTTTAAATATATTTTATTGATATTTTACAGAGAGGAAGGGAGAAGGATAGAGAGTTAGAAACATCGATGAAAGAGAAACACCTGCGCACCTCCTACTGGGGATATGCCCGCAACCAAAGTACATGCCCTTGACCGGAATCGAACCTGGCACCCTTCAGTCTGCAGGCCGATGCTCTATCCACTGAGCCAA
>NW_006300017.1:1666009-1666665 GCF_000327345.1 Myotis davidii
GGGTCATGTTTCCATTATATTTTATTCTTCTCTTCCTTCATCTTATCACTTGTCCTCATAAGATTCTGCTCCATTTTTGCTCCCTAGCCTTACCATTTCCCAACATTCGGGAAACCAGAGCAAATAATTAGTCTGAATTCCTGCAGAAAAAAAAATATTAGGTATTCCATCATTCTTTCATCTACCACAGAAACAAATTGAGCTTATTTTATTTTTATCATTATTTTTAATCTTTACCTGAGGATATTTTTCTCATTGATTTCTTGAGAGAGTGGAAGGGAGAGAGAAGGGAGCAGAGAGAAAAACGTCGATGGATGCGAGAGAAAGAGAGATAGAGAAAGAGAGAGAGAAACAGAGACAGAGAGAGAGATTGGTTGCCTCCTGTGAGCGCCTCTACCAGGGCTGGGGAATCTGCAACCCAAGCACTTGCCCTTAACCAGAAATCAAACCCGTGACCCTTCAATCCTCAGGCCGAGGCTCTAACCACTGAGCACCCGGCCAGGGATATGCTTATTTGAGGACGTCATTTTTATGTGCCGTAAAATATACGTGTTGGTTATGTTTTATATAGATTTCTGAGCTTTTTCCTTTCATCAGATTTGAAGTTGGGCAATAATGCTTCCCAGATAACTGGGCTGCATCCTTATTTATAAAAT
>NW_006300017.1:1667222-1672253 GCF_000327345.1 Myotis davidii
CGCGCCCTGCCCACTGTCGGGAATTCCCACCAGAGTCGCGTGTCCCGGGACAGCTGGACAGAAGGACCGAAATAGCTTCCGAGGAGCGCGTCCTGGGCCCGGGGCACTTGGGAACTAGCGTGTTCTTGGTCTTTTTACAACAACTTGGGGAGCTGGGTTTCCCTAGGCCACTAGCTAGATAAGAAAGCGAAGACCGAAGGCCAGTCTCTATTCCAGGTCAGGGGGGCAGCAGACACCACCCCATTCCCACTACGGACTGTACCCCACACTTCTTCCCCGGGTCTGCGGTCGTTTCATTGTCTGGCTTCCCTACCATTGTCCTCCCGTGGTGTTTTGCGGAATATGCAAGTGAACGCGCGAGGGGACTGTCTCAGAATTGGGGGGTGGGGGTTGGGGTAGGGGAGGAGAACAAAGCATTCCTGTGTGTGATGCGCATTCACGTGCAAGTGCCCACAACGGTGGCAGTGAAGGGGGGGCGGGGTGTCCCTGGGACAGAAGCTGGGAAAACGGGGCTCTGTGATGAAGGATAGCGTTTCAGGGGGGAAGTATCCACCCTACGTAGACTTTGCCTGGAAGTAATTTCCAGAAAGGTACGTGGCCGAGTGATCTGAGTGGCCGGAGGCTAGCCGGGGGACAAGGGTGTTAGGAATGCCCGGCTCCCGGCTTCGTCGGTCACACGGACACTGTCCTATTCACAGAGGGAACAACTCCCTATTGTTGCAGAGGGTCCGCGCACATGAAAGCTGGCAGTTTCTATTGCAGGAGCAATTGGCAGTTTCGTTCAGGAATGAGTTTCCACGCGGTGTTTTGTTTTTTAAATAAAACTGGAAGATGCGAGGGACTTCACAGACCCATAACCTCCTAGGTAGCCCTCCTGGAGGAGCTCGTTGGTGGCTTTCTTGATTTAAAGGGCCGAGATTTACCTGGAGAGCAGGGGAGAAAGGATCACATGTTGCAAAATAGGACCAGTGACAAGGAATCAAGGTGGTAGGATGTGTTAATTCCCTTTGGAGGGACATACGTATTTATTCAGGAAGGAGCTCTTTTTCCATTAATTTTTTAAAAAATATATATTTTATTGATTTTTCACAGAGAGGAAGGGAGAGGGATAGAGAGTTAGAAATGTCGAAGAGACAGAAACATCGATCAGCTGCCTCCTGCACACCCCCCACTGGGCATGTGCCTGCAACCAAGGTACATGCCCTTGACCGGAGTCGAACCTGGGACCCTTCAGTCCACAGGCCAACGCTCTATCCACTGAGCCAAACTGGTCAGGGCTCTTTTTCCACTAATTTATGTTCTAAATATATTTCTAGGAGCTTGAGAACCGTATTCTTCCACAAGTCATGATAGCTGTGTCTTTTTTTTTCATTTACTCTTTAATTGCTATTGCTTTTTTGTATTCTCATTTAAAAAAAACAAAACACGCTGGGTTCCCAGTATAATACAAACATTCTGTATTCGTTTCCTTTAGTCAGGCTGGATTATAAGAATTTAACATGTATTAATTCATTTAATACTAATAACCACTCTAAGAGTTGGTTGCTATTTTTTTTCCACTTTGTGAATGGAAAAAAACACACAGAAGCACAGAAAATTCAGTAATGTGCTAAGGGAGATTTAATTTGGAAATCTTCAACAGTTGGTGTTAATCCAGTTTTTGGTTTCTTGTATTATTCCATTTGATAGTGGCGTTCTTATTATGGATCTGTTTAACCCAATTATCAAATGTTCAGAGCTATGTGGTTTGTATATAAAATATTTCTTTTGTCGAATGGGTGACAGGTGCAATTCAAGTTTACAAATGTCCTGCCATATGTCTTTTTAAAAAAAGATTATTACTGTCAGGCTCCCAAGTCTTGGATGTCCTAGAGCAGCGGTTCTCAACGTGTGGGTCGCCAACCCTTTCACAGGGGTCGCTGAAGACCATCGGAAAACACATAGATAATTACATATTGTTTTTGTGATTCATCACTATGCTTTAATTATGTTCAATTTGTAACAATGAAAATACATCCTGCATATCAGATATTTACATGACGATTCATAACAGTAGCAAAATTACAGTTATGAAGTAGCAACGAAAATAATTCTATGGTTGGGGGTGACCACAACATGAGGAACTGTATTAAAGGGCCGCGGCATTAGGAAGGTTGAGAACCTAGAGGCAAGTGCTCCATTTAGCATTAAAACAGTAACAGTTTGCATTCTTGGGACAAGACAGTGTGCTGAAGCCTAACAAAATTTGAAAATCAAAACTTCCAGGACGTTTTTGAAAAAGAAAACAAAGGGGAAAAAGTTCTCAACTTTCTATTTGCATGTGTTTGAACTCTTGAAACATTTTTTTAAAAAAATAACCCATTTTTTAATGCTATTTTAATTCTTTTAAATGGTCTGCTAGGTGTGATCATGATTGGAAGGTGCGTGTATTTTCAGAAAAACAAGGACCACCTGCTGATGCAAGCAGCGCCTCACGTCAGCTGTTGACGCTGATGACTGTTTGCTAGGCATTTGTTCTTGGTGCTTCAGGCTAGGGAGCCCGATGGATAGCTGTTAGAAACACGTAATCGTAAGAAATTGCGGTTACATCCCGGAGGAATTATCCTACACCCAACTTCTATGCTCTCTGCAGCTTGCTCTAAAGGCGGCCCCGTAGGGTAGGCTTAAATCCATTCTTTTGAAGGAAACCAGATTTGTATTAAGCACACTTGCTGAAAGGACCAGATAGTGTAACTGAAGAAGCGGTGGATTTAGTACATCCAACTAGCAGCTGTTAGAGATGTGATATTAGCAAATTCCTTCTCTATACATTCTCCGGATTTTTTCAGAGCACAAGTGTAAAAGAAAGGAGAACACGTGTGAAGGAAGTTAGGATGTATGGTGTCTGCCGAATGATACCCTAGTCATGAAGTGCATTCTTTCTCTCTTCAATTTATTCTATTGGTGAGAGTTACCGATGTCTCCCCCACCCCCCCCTCCCTTTGCATACCTCCACCAGGCTCCCGATTCACCCCAGGCCTTCACTTGTCTATTGTCTGCATCCATATATGCATATAAGTTCTTTGATTAATCTCTTCCCACCAGCTTCTCTTTTTTAAGCTGTGTTTGCACTCAGGTGGTGTGAATATGATGCTGTTAGAGCTGCATGCAGATTTCAGGTCCTCTGTATCTACCCTCTGAAAGCTAACAGTGTGCACATCGCCCCGCTGGAGTAGAGATCGGAAAGCTTGGGCAAGCACATTCTCTTCCACTTAGTTTAGCAAGGACAGTTTCGACTCTGGAAGTCTACAGTGATATCCAAAGCCTTCATTTACTGCTTCTGCCCCTTGCCTTTTCACACAGAAAGCGTCCTGAGAACGAGTCCTGGTCTCCATGATAAGGAACGCTGCCCTATTTTGTGTTGGTGTGTTTTCTTTGTTTCTAAGGAGTATCGATGATGGGTTATATATTTCCTATGAGTAGTTAATATGTACAGCAGGGGTTTCAGTGGTGGTTGTGTAGAAACATCAAACTTTAAAGTAGATATAGATATAGATATGTGTGTGTGTGTGTGTGTGTGTGTAATTGATTTCAGAGAGGAAGGGAGAGGGAGGGAGAGATAGAAATATCAATGATAAAAGGGAATCATCGATTGGCTACCTCCTGCTTGAACGGAGCCTGCAGCCCGGGCTTGTGCCCCCGACCAAGAATTGAACCATGATCTCCTGATTCATAGACTGATGCTCAACCACTCAGCCACGCTGGTCGGGACAAAACATCAAACTTTTTAATAAATTAGGAGCATGCGGACTTTTTCAACATCACCTTTCGTTTTCAGAGAACCCCAAGGCTCCTTTGGTTCAGCCTTCTTCCTGCACATCGTTGCCAAAACCCAAATCTGCCATATCCGTGCTGTGTGCTTTGCCCCAGCTCCCAGTGATCCTCCCGTCTCAATGAGCAGAGCTCCCATCTGGCTCAGAGCTCTAGTCCAGTTCAGTGCAGCAGGTACCTCCTGAGTGTCTGTAGTGTGCCACCTGCTGCACCGTTCTTCATGCTGGGGGTGCAGAATGAAGACAGCACCCCCACCCTGGGGAGCCAGGATGAGTGCATTGTCAGCTATGTTGGGCTTCAGTTGTTGGGTGCAAATGCATTTTATCTTGTCAGCGATAGAAAAAGTTTGTTGAGAACAGAGGCTGAATTGAAGTTCTCTTGTCTCTTTTCAGAGATGATTAGAGTAACTATTCTCTTTGTCACTTGAAACTCAGTTAACATTTCTTAAACACTGCCTATGTGTCCAGGCCTTTTGAATGCTTCTTATCTTAGTTCCAGCGGCCCAGAAACTTTGGGAAATTCTTAGTTTTTACCACAGTAGTGTCTGTGGAAGAAAAAGAAAGGCCAGGGTTGCTTGACTTGGTTTAGTTTAAAAATCTTTCTACCATCTACTCTGTGCAGTTATACAAGGTTAAGAAGAAGAACATGGGGAAATGCTTATGTTATAATTTAAGTGGCACAAGCTGCAAGTATGATTAGTATATACCAAGTGGTTACAATTACCCGAAACATCTAATGCTTGGGGGGGAGGGGGACCTGGAAAAAGTGAATCAGAATATTGCTAGGTGCTGTGTTTGAGTGGTACATCTCATGGCCTTGGTTTTCTACTCTTCCCTTTTCCTGGCCGATGCTTTTGTCTGTCTTTGAAGTTTTCTTTAATGAGGATGCTTTTATATAATGGAAAGAAATGCGTTTTGTCTTGGCCTCCAATGGACAAATAGTGGGTTTTTAAATTTGACACTAGTAAGGATTTTATTTTAAAATGCGGGAACTTAATTTCACATGGTAGCATGTGGATGGTGCCTTTTGCTAGCCCCTTGGTGTCAGTCACAGTGGATGAAGGAGGGGCCGCCTTGAAGTTCAGTTTGCATTCTTCGTGACTCATCGGAGAGATTTGCTGTCATTGCTTTTGGGTGGGGAAGCCAGCTGTGTCATCCCCAGCAAATGGTTAACTGGAAAGCTAAAGGAGCTGACGAGAGCACTTGTCTCCCCCCTTCTCCT
>NW_006300017.1:1672376-1688822 GCF_000327345.1 Myotis davidii
GTCTGCCTGTTTAGAGTCAGCCCACGTTTATCGAACGCCTGCTTTGTGCTGGCCCGGCCACTCCTGGAGGGCCTGCCTCTCAGTCGTGGGCGAGGGGAATACCAGACAAATGGACTTCCTTGCAAAGTCGGCGCCGAAAGATGTTTCCTGAAGTAGCCTCAGCCGATGGCCCTTATCAATTCTTCCTGCCCACCGCGGACTTCCTTGCTGGATATCTTCTCTAAGAACGTGGTTAATGTCCTCAGAATGAAGTGCAGCTGTTGGGAGGAGTACAAAACGAAGAATGCACAAACCCTCAGACAGCTGCCTTTTTTATCTTTTTTCTTTCCCCTCTAAGGTATCTCGCCTGGGTGCTGGAACTTAATCCATGAATTCCTGTTTACCTGGGAATCTCCATTTTCATGGCAATAAAGCTTCCTCGGGCAAAACAGGGAAATGTAAGATGAACTCTTTTCCATTCCAGAAGGAACATGCAATTTAGATACTTAGCTAACAGTAGCATTTAGGGCAGTGATGGTGAACCTATGACACGCAAACTCATTTCTTTGGTTGATTTTTCTTTGTTAAATGCCATTTAAATATATAAAATAAATATAAAAATATAAGTCTTTGTTTTACTATGGTTGCAAATATCAAAAAATTTCTATATGTGACACGGCACCAGAGTTAAGTTAGGGTTTTTCAAAATGCTGACACGCCGAGCTCAAAAGGTTCGCCATCACTGATTTGGGGTAAAAGGTTTCTATATTGAGATGTGTAAGCACTTGCTCTGGACTGGCCTTGGGGAGGAGAATTTCAAGATGGAGTAGACTTGCAGGGATAATTTTGATTTACAAAGTGCAGATTTGGGAGGATGGAGGTGTTGAGGGCCAATTAAGTGGGGCGTGGGGGGGGGGAATAGTATGCGCAAAGGTGTGGAGTTGGGAATCCATATGTTGTATTTTGGGACCAATGAGTTATAATGATAAAAATATTAACCGCTACCATTTATTGAAAACGGTGTGTCAGGCATTGTGCTGATAGCTTTGCCTGGGCTGTCTCCATTGATCTCAGCAGTTAGTTTTTGGCGATTTCATTTTGCAACTGATGCAGAGGTTAATTACCTAGCCCAGGCCATAGCTAAGAAATTGAGGAGCCAAATTGTCCATTGGAGAGAACATTAAAGACTAACTAGATTGTAAAGCGCTTTCAATGCCAGGCTAAGAAACTGGGGCCTTCTCATGTAGGTTGTAGAACTGTACTTGGCAGTTTGAAGCAGGGGAGTGTTCTGATCAAAGTGATTTTAGAAGTATCGATCTGATATTCAAGAAGACTGGAGAGGGAAGGTCAGTTAGGAAGCTACTAGAATAGTCAAGGTCACTTCATTTAGGAGAGCTCTCTTGGTGTTGAATTCACTTTTATTTATATTTGGAAATATGTTTGTTTCAATCTTGTTCTTGACATACAGATTTACTGGATGCATAATTTTAGGTTGACAGTTATTTTGTCTTACAAATTAATGTTACACGGATGTATCCTGGTTTCCATCATTCCTGTTGCAAAGCCTTGTCATCTTGCAGTCATGGCATCAATCTTTTCCCTCAGCTACTTTAAAAATTTTGTCTTTGTCTTTGGCATCTGAAATGTTACTACAATGTGATTAGGGTGGATTTATTTTCTTTTAATTTCTTTTTAAATTTTTATTGCTTTCAGAGAGAAAGGGAGAGGGAGATAGAAACATCAGTGGTGGGAGAGGATCATTGATCGGCTGCCTCCTGCACGCCCCCCACTGGGAATAGAGCCTGTAACCTGGGCATGTGCCCTTGACCAGAATCAAACACAGGACTCTTCAGTCCGCAGGCCGATGCTCTATCCACTAAGCCAAACCAGCTAGAGCTGGGTTTCTTTTTAATGATTCTACTTGTTAATATGTTGTGCTTTGTGTATCTGTGAGTTTATATCTTTCCCAAGAATTCTCAAGTACTACCTGTTCACATAATTGCCTAGCTTCTCTTGTCTTAGTTCTTTTCTTCTGGGATTCTGCTAAGATCTCTTCAGTCAGTCTGTCTCCTAAGACAGTTAATGGTTTGGTCATAATTTCATATTCTTCTCTCTTTGTGCTGTTCTGGGTTATTTATTTACCTTTGCTTTATAGTTATTTCTTTTTCCAGCTGTATGTAATCTGTCATTTAATCAATGCATAGAGGGTTTTTTTAACCAATTATATTACTCATTTCTAAAATTTTACTTTGTTCTTTTTATAATCTGGTTTCTTTTGCTTGCTCAGTTTTTTTATTCCTTTTTAAAAACTTTCATGTACAAATGTTTTATATTATTCATCCGATTCTTCAAGTATGCGAACTTCTTGCGGATCTAAATCTAATGTTTATTGTTTCTTATGACTTGCTGGTGGTGGTTTGTTTTTCTTTACTTGTAAGCTGATATTTGGTTGATCTCAATCGGTACAAATCTGAGCCTGGCCCCAGGAAGCTTTGTGTGGGAGCGTATCCTTCTACTGGGCGGCATTATTGAAACTCTCAGCTCAGCTTCTCTGCCTTCCTGCTGGGCCAAGGACGCAGTGTCCCCCCTGAAGTACTGCCCTCGGGGGTCACACGCCACTCATCTTACTACTTTCTGGTTTCAGCCCACAGATATCTTATTTGTTCTTTTAAGGATTCTCCTACTTCCTGTGCGCCCAGAGATACATTAAAGACTCTGATGTATGAAGACTCTTGTTGCTGGGGTATACAGACTTTTCAGAGTGTCAAATCCACTACACTGCTGGAAGCAGGAAATGCAGCTTTACTTAACCCCCACTCCCTTTTCAAATTTGTTATTTATTGATTTTTTTCTTTATAGAGAGATAGATCTTTGTTGTTCTATTTATTTATGCATTCATTGGTGGTTTCTTGTCTGTGCCCTAACCGAAGACCGAACCCCCAATCTTGGCATATATGGACAACGCTCTAACCCAGGGGTCCTCAAACTTTTTAAGCAGGGAGCCAGTTCACTGTCCCTCAGACCATTGGAGGGCCGGACTATAGTTTACAAAAAAAACTATGAACAAATTCCTATGCACACTGCACATATCTTATTTTGAAGTAAAAAAACAAAACGGGAACAAATACAATATTTGTATTTGCATGTGGCCCGTGGGCCGTAGTTTGAGGACCCCTGCTCTAACCAATAGAGTTAACTGGCCAGAGCAACCTTTTACCCGTTTGGTTAACATAAGAGTCACATACCTTTCTTTGCCTTGTTTTCTTTTCCAATTGTATTTGACATTCATTCTTTTATATTAATGTCAGGTGTACAGCATGGTAGTTAGACATAATGGACGAAGTGATCCCCTGGCACCATACATAGTTATTAGAGTATAAGTGAGGATTAAAAAACAAACAGAACTGTTTAGTTGGATGTAGACCCATTTTTAAAATGTGTGTTTTATTTCCCTTGCCCTAGGAGACATATCTGGAAAAAATATTACTAAGAGCAATGTCAGAGAGTTTACTACATCCGTTTTCTTCTAGGAATTTTATGGTTTCGAGTCTTACATTTAGGTCTTTAATCCACGTTCAGTTTATTCTTGTATATGGAGTGCGAAGGTGGTCTAGTTTTATTTTCTTTGCATGTATCTGCCCAATTCTCCCAGTACCATGTTTGAATAGACTGTCTATCTCATTACATTAGATTAATTGATCATATAGGCATGGGTTTATTTCTGGACTCTGTATTCTATTCCATTGGTCTATGTGTCTTTTTAAAAATTAATATGTTTTTATTGATTTTAGAGACAGAGGAAGGGAGAGGGAGAGAGAGAAACATTAGTTGCCCGCCTCCTGCATGCCCCCTACTGGGAATGGAGCCCGAAACCGGGCATGTGCCCCAACTGGGAATTGAACCAGTGATCCATTGGTGGATGGGATGATGCTCAACCAACGGAGCCACACTGGCCAGGGTCACACAGATCTGTGTGTCTTTTTTTATTCCAGTGCCTTGTAGTGGGTGAGATATGAAATAGTGTGATAGTTCCCACTTTGTTCTTTCTCAAGAATGCTGTGGCTATTTGGGATCTTTGGTGGTTCCACATACATTTTTTGATTATTTGTTCTAGTTCCATGGAAAATGCCATTGGATAGGGATTTCACTGAATCAGTTGGTTTTTTGGGTAGCGTGGACGTTTTAATGAAGTTAATTCTTCCTCTCTGTGAGCACAGTCTAGGCTTTCATTTATTTGTATTTTCTTCAACTTCTTTCTCCAGTGTCTTATATTTTTCTGAGTATAATTCTTTTACCTCCTTTGTTAACTTAATTCCTAGATACCTTATTATTTGTGATGCAATTGTAAATTGGATTGTTTTCTTAGTTTTTTTTCTGGTAGGTCATTATTGGTCTATAAAAAGCAACCGGCCCTGCTGGTGTGGCTCAATGGTTGAGCATCGACCCATGCACAAAGATGTCACTGATTCAATTCCCAGTCAGGGCATATGCCCAGTGGGGGACTCGATCCCCAGTGGGGACCCTGCAGGAGGCAGCCTATCGATATTTCTCTCTCATCGCTGTTTCTGTCTCTCCCTCTCCCTTTCTCTCTCTCTCTCTCAAATCAATAAAAACATATATTTTTTTAAAAAAGCAACTGATTTCTGAAAGTTTATTTTATATCCTGCTACTTTACTGAATTTATCAGTTCTAGTAATTTTTTGGTGCAATCCTTAGGGTTTTCTTTTCTTTCTTTCTTTTTTTATAACATCTGGGACTAATCTTTTTTTTAAGTTTTTCTGTAATTATATATTTCTATATATCATGCCATCTGCAAATAATGACACTTTTATTCTTTTCCAGCTTGGATGCCTTTTGCTTCTTTTTCTTGTCTGATTTGCTTGGCTAGGACTTTGAAAGTGGACATTCTTGTTTGGTTCCTGATCTTAAGGAAAATGTTCTAGTTTTCCCACATTGAGCAGGATGTTAGCCGTGGGTTTGGTATATATGGCCCTTCTTATGTGGAGGTCTGTTCCCACTATGCCCGCGTTGCTGAGAGTTTGTATCATAAATGGCTGCGGAATTTTGTCAAATGCTTTTTTTCTGCATCTGTTGATACGACCATATGGTTTTTGTTTTTCATTTTGTTTATATGGTGTGCCAGGTTAGTCGATTGGCGGATATTAAACCAGCCTGGCATCCCAGGATTTTGTTGCGGATATTTGTCTATAATGTTACTGTTTTGTAATGTCTTTGTCTGGTTTTGGAATCGGTGATGCTGGCCTCATAAGATGAGCCTGGGGGGCCTCTCCTCCTCGTGGATTCTTTGGAATACTCTGATGAAGATAGGGACTCATTCTTCTCTGAATGTTTGGTAAAATTCAGCCGTGAAGCCATCTGGTCTGGGAGTTTTGTTTGGTGGAAGTGTTTTGTTTTGTTTTTTACTGAGTTAATTTTGTCTGTGTGCTGACCCTTTAAAAGAATGCCTGGGTTTCCGGGAGCCGCCTGCCTCCCGCGGACGGACAGAACCCTTGTTAATTTTCACAGCCCGGTGTGTGGCTCTTCTCTCTGGCACTGGTGTTCAGGACTGGGGAGCCCCGCGTGTGGCCGAGACCCCTCCCTCCTCAGGGGGAACCTCTGCAGCTGAGACGTGGGTGTGGGGCCAGCCCATTCGCCTCCACTGGATGTGGCTCCTCCTTTATATCCTTAGTTATAGGACTTCTGTTCGTCTCGTCTTCAGATGGTTATCCAGGTCGATTGTTCTAGAATCTAGCTGAAATTTTGATGTGGTCACGGGAGGAAGTGAATTCCACCCACTCCACCAACTTGACTGGAACCTGCCAAGGTGTTGCCTTTTTACAAACTGAAGGCAAGACCCACAACCCGCAGAAGGTATGACTGACTCACTTTATTGTGGTCTGACTCACTTCATTGCAGTCCTCGCTGTATTGCGTGGTCTGTAATGGAAACCACAGTATCTCTGAGGCAAGCCTGTACCCCCCACACCACATGGAATTTAAAATGACTGAAAATGCAGAGCGAGGCTTTCCAGAGTATCCATTTCAGTGGCACTTAAGAAGTGTGGCTCAAGCATTTTTTTAAAAGAAGTATTTTTATCGATTTCAGAGAGGAGAGGAAGAGAGAGAAACATCAATGATGAGAGAGAATCACTGATTGGCTGCTTTCTGCATGCCCCCTACCAGGGATTGAGCCCACAACACCAGCTAGGGCTCAAGCATGTTTAAAGGCCAAGGAAAGCAAGGCTTCTTTAGGTTCTCTGCTGAGAGCTTGGAGGGGTAGTGGTGAAGCGAGTGGTAGATGTAGAGGACTTGTCAATTTTTGTTTTGGTGTCAACATTTTAAATGTCTGCCACTACTTTTGATATGAAATGAAACTCAGAATTAATTTAAGGGGGAGACTGGAGGATTAGATTGGGAGTGTAGAAGTGTCATCTCTACCCCTTAATATGGATGTGCTCTAACGCGGTTATTGAACCTCAGCTGCCTCTTTGTGAATCATCTCTTACAGCGGTGGCTCTCAGCTGGGAAAGATCTCGCCACACAGGACAGTTGGAAAGTTCTGGGGGCATTTTTGGTTGTCATGATTCGAGGTGCTGCTACTAGCATTTAGAGGCCGGAGATGCTGCTAAACATCCTACGATGCATCAGGTAGCCCTACATGCCAACAGTGTCCAGGCTGGGAAACCTTCCTTCTAGGGTCCTTCAGCCCTAAATCGATATGTCTGTATGAGCTGAGAGGAGTAAATATTACCTTTTTGGGTAGAAAACTTAACAGAAGGATGAAATGACTTGCTAAAATTAAATTGTCAATCGGTGGCAAAACCCTTGTCTCCTGCTAAGGAGTCCAGTTATTGAGAAACGAGACTCGGCTTGTAAGATAGTGCCTTCTTCCGAGAAGTCCAGCATGAACAGCTCCCCAGGAAGAAGACTTTTTTTAAAGTCTCTTATCGCGCTGGGTCTGTAATAAGACAGATTCCAAGTTTTTGTTCTCCAATGGGAGCCTCCAACGTTTCAACAGCAGTGAATATTTCCAGACTCGTAAGATTTTACTAACACTTTGAAATGAATATGAATATAGTCTATGCGAGAGAGAGCTGGGAGGCCCGGATTTAATACCCATAATGCTGTAGTTGAATGCCCAACGTTTGGTTTACTTCGCATTTTTTGAAAGATGCTCTTTGTTCTTACACGGGGGCATTTGTTTGTTGAGCTATGGGGTGCTTTCCTTTTCTTCCCTACTCCCCCCTGCTTTCCCTTTACATGTAAAAGAAAAAACATGCCTGCTCTGAAGGGCTCCTAACATCACATGGCACGTTGACTCAGACTACGAAACGCCCGTCACGTCATTTCACTGGGTGTTTGGGAAAAGGTAACACTAAACTTTCAGGTGGAAATACCCAGTGGAACTCGGAGGCCTGTTTATTCACTCATATGGCACTTTCTTGTCCTGGACTCATCCATTCTTAATAACTAGTTATCTACTAAGACGTTTATTTTCAGTGTAAACTCACTAATTTATATTGGCAGCTCCTTCCCTTAAAGATATGCTGGAATTTCCACTGAAACTTTTTATTATTCAAAGTTTGCTAGTTCAGGCACAAAAATTTCCTCCAGGCTTAAGATGTCTAGTCTTTTTCTGCAACTATCACTGAACCATTATTTAAATCCAAGAATGTCAAAGAGAAAATTTTCCTTACTCTTGAAACTTAAGACTTGACTTTTGTTTGTTTTTTGGGAAAAATTCTGGACACTAGTACTTTGGATGAAATATCTTCCTCCCATATTAAAAAAAAATTTGAAAACTTTCCACCTCATTAAAATAAACCATCAGGGCCCGGCTGGTGTGGCTCAGGGATTGAGGGTCGATCCAAACCAAGAGGTCTCGGGTTCGATCCCCAGTCAGGGCACATGCAGGGGTTAACCAGTGAATGTATGGCTGGGCGGAGTGATAGGTTAGTGTTCTCTCAAATCAATAAATAAAGTGGGTAGTTTGATAAGTTTGGCAGATATGTAAACTCTTTAACACCACAATCAAAATATTGACATCCACGACTGCCAAAGGCTTCTCAGTGCTTCCTGGTGATCCTTCCCTTTGGTCCCTCCATCTACACCCCCTCCATCCTACCCTGTCCCCTGGGAACCCCTGAATCTGTTTTCTGTCATTACATGCTGGTTTGGATCGTATAGAATTTTATATAAATAGAATCATGCCTCATGCACCCTTTCTTTTGATATTCATCCACGTTGCAGCACGCATCACTAATTCTTTCCCTTTTTATTATGAATTGTAGTATCGCGTGGTATGGAAATACCACAGTTTATCAATTCACTGTTCATAGATATTTGGATTGTTTCCAGCTTTCAATTACTACCAACAGAGTTGCTGGGAAGAATTTGTACACACACATGATTTCATCCTCTCTCGGAAGTATCTGGGAATAGAATAGTTGAATCAAATGATAGGTATATACTTAAGTTTTAAGAAACTACCAAACTGTTTTCCAAAGTGGTTGTACCATTTTACATTCCCACCTGCAGTGGATGAGAAATCCCGTTTTTGACATACTTGTCCACACCTGATCTGGTCAGCCTTTCTAATTGTAGCCGTTCTAATAGGTGTGTAGTGGCATCTTATTATTTTAATTTACATTTCACCATTGGTTAATAATGTTGAGCATCTTTTCTTGTGTTTATTTGCCTTCCATAAGGTCTCTATTGCAGTCACTCAACTACCATGTTAGAGTGAACGCACCCATACACAATAGGTTAAGTAAATGAATGGGTGCGGGTTGTTCCGTTGAAACTTCACTTGTCAAAACAACATCAATGCCACAAAAAAATAGGAGCAGGATGTATACGGCCTTTCGATTGTAGTTTTCTGACTCCTAACATAGATAGATGATCCTGCTGTTTGCAAATAAAGACAGATTTATTTCTTCTTTTCCAACCTGGATACTTGTAAAAATATCTTTTTCATGCCTAGTAGCCCTGGCTAAAACCTCTGATACAGTGTTGACTAGAAATGGTGGAAGCTTTCAATATGGTCAGTTTAGTGTGTATATGAATTAGGGGTCATCAATAGAAAAAAGGAGTCCTGCCTGTATGTTAGAGAAGAAATACCGGCTAGTTTATAACCTATTCTTCTACCTCCGGTGGACTGCACCAGAACTAATGTGAACGTGTGAGGGCTCACCATTTTTAAAAGACCATGCCCTCCACCTTCCCTGCTCTCCACCATCTGTCTCTCTCCATTGAAATATTTCATAGCAGTTAAAAACAGCATATTAAAGCTTATATGCGATAGTTTTTTTCCCCTCCTTTTCTTTTTTCCTTTTTTTATGCGGTAGTTTAAATAGTTTTTCTCTTGATGATGTCAGTGGGATAAAACAAAAACAAAATAACTAACTAGTCCCTGTCTTCTATATAGTGGTTCCCGGTGGGTTTCAAGCCGGAGCCCCCGGGGTGCTCCCCCATTCAGACAGTAGAGCAGGGGGCGCCGCCTGCAGCATCAGTAATGAGGCCGTTTGTATGCAGCTCTGCAGGATCCCAAGCCAGACGGGCTCCAGGACCCACTGGAGGGATTGCTGCAGTGCCTGCAGTTGATGCGGGTGTGATGTCGAACTGTTTCTCCATAGCGTCTGAGAGCACACTTCCTCTCCGGATGTTCTGATACCAGAATCTGTGATCACACGGGAAAGTGGGCTGCAGGACTGGGCTTAGAGAACAGTTTTATGCCAGGGTCTTATTCTCAGGGCAGTTGTTAGGGGTAATTTATTTCCAGATGAGGTATTTTGCAGAACGAGAAAATGCCTTGACACATGTTCTCTGTTTAGTCAGACCTATTTGTCATGCCTCAGCACCTCGGAGATGGGTCTCGCGGCAACAGACGGAGAATTTTATGTGTTCGTCTGCGCTCTAGGGCCAGGAGTGCTGTGCAGCGGGTCTAATTGGTCTGTGATTAGAAGAAGTGATAGTACAGGCTCCTGTGAAGATGGTGACCACCTCTCCACAGCCTTTGTCTCAGTCTAGTTAGTTACTTCATAGGCTCTTTCTGAACCATTGAAAACATTGAGGAATCGCTGCGCTATTACAGTAGAAGTGGAGCCATTATTCGGGGTGATTCTTTCCCTTTCCTTCTCTCCCTCTGCCTTCCCTTTCTCTACTCCCCCTATCTCACTCCTCTGCCCCCTTCCCCCCACCTTTACTTTCCCTTCTTTCTCCCTCTTCCTTTCCCTGCCTCTAGTTTAGGACAGTTGATTCATGTTTCACCTGGTGATTTGATGCTGAAAGGGCATGAGACCTGGTCCTTCTTTTCTCCTTTTGGAATTTTGCCGTGGCTTCCGTTACGGCGACAGTGACTTCTTCCCCGTGACACTCCTGGACTTGCCCCGGAAGCTGTATAAACCTCTCTGTTAGAGACGCAAGGGACTGGGCAGAAAGTCCTCCAGGGTAATAATGTCTTCACACATTTCCAGCGAGGGTGGCTAGTGGATGGAATTCTACTCTGATGTTATCGGATTTGGTTAGTCAGACGCCTGGTCCAGAAATCCTTAATGGCTTTGGTTTGGAGATAGAATTAAATAGAAACAAGATCGTTTCAAATCAGTAGCATCTCATCTGATGTCTTCCTGCTGGCTTACCATTGGCACGCGACATGAGATTGCGCTACCTCTGAGTTTAGGGGTGCCCCTGGAAGTTCTTCGTGGAGTGAGCATATGTGCAGTGAAATGACATAGACTTTTCTTCTAGATTTGAGAATCAACACACGAAGTGCCATAGTCGTCGTGTTAGGGTTTTCCAGAGAAGCAACCAATAGGATGAGTAGAATAGCATTCATTTATTTTAGGTACAGATGGTTACTATGTATAAAGAGACTTGTGATAAAGAGCTGGTTCCTGTGGTTATGGAGGCTGGCGAGTTCAGTCTCAGGATGGGCCTCGGACTGAGACCCTGGATCGCTGAAGGAACAGAGGAGGGCTGGCCTCAGTCTGTTGGAGAAATTCCCTCTGCCCCGGGAGGCTGTTTTTATTTTTTATTTTCAGGTGTTCATTTTTATTTTAAAGAGGGAGGAAGGAGGAGAGAGAGAGAAACATTGATGTCAGAGAGTGACATCAATATCATGCCCTCTGTCTCCTATACACACCCCAGTCAGAGATTGAACTCGCAACCTAGGGATGTGCCCTGACCAGGAATCGAACCCACGGCCTTCTGGGGCACGGGACGACACTTAACCACTTAACCAACTGAGCCACACTGGCCAGGCAGGAGGCTGGTCTTTCTTATTTATTCATGCCTTTCTACTGTTGGGGTAAGGCCCGTCCACATAGGGAGGGCAATGTGCTTATTCACAAGTTCACCAATTTAAATGTTAATCTCGTCCAAAAATACCTTCTAAGTTGACACATAAAATGAACCATCACAGCCCGATTTACTTGGAAGTCCATGATATTTGGTTGGGTCTTTTTATACTTTATTTTTAAGAGTCTCTTTGTATAACCATTTAGTTTAGCCAGAGTAACAATGGGCAGTCTTTACCCAGGGCTCCAGCTGGTCCTGTTCTTGTCAGAACTTAGAGTTAGTTGATTTCCTGTGTATCCTTTGCTGTGTGTCTGGGTAAGTGAGTCTGGAAAATATTATTGACGGGTACTCTCTCCCCTGGCTGTTAAATTCCTTACAAAATTGGTTACAGAACTGAGACATTGTTGAAATGATGCCGTCTTGGGGATATTTTCTTCTCCAAGATGGATTACGCCAGGCATGCACACAGAATAAAAATGTAAATATTCTCCGCTGGAAAGCCTGCATACCACTTTATATTTAGCCTTGGGCCCCAGGAGGCAGTGAGGTCCCACAGTGACTCACGCTAACGTGCAGCCACGCCGGTCTGCCCTGGTCAGAAAAAATTTCTTTGGAGCAGACGACCAACTGGACAGAACGCCAGGGGCCGAAATAACTCTTTACAGCGCCAGACACGCACAAGCTATTTCTTAGCAGCACATCTGTCCGAAAGTGAAACATTTTCTAAACAAGTGTCTTTTCCCTCTTGGTTTACAGCAATGCATATAAATCCAAATAAATTCCATTTTTCATGGAGAGTGAGACAGCCATTGCCTCTTCTCTCCGCGCTCTCTGCAGTGAACTAACAGCCATTGTGAACGGCAGAAAGAGGTCCCTTTATCTCCCAGGATCCCATTCAGCAGCCAGCAGCCCGTGTTGCTGTTTGGTTTGGTTTTGGGGTTCACAAGGGGGAAAGACAGGTACTTTTCCCGTTGAGGCCTCGATCTGTGTGGACGTGGCTGACCGGTCAGCTTTGGAATTCGGCTGTTCATGGACTCGCCAGCTTCAGGCACTTCACCAGAGTTAGACCGAGGCTCTTGGAAGAACGGGGCCGAGATGGACATGACCTCATCATCTGTTAGGCTTCCATGTGTTTGTATTGTGACATTTTATGTTGTTCTCAGGTTCTTGTTCTTCAGAAGAGGGAAGGGAAGTAGAGCGCGCCCTCGTGCCCCCAGGAGGGCTGTGCTGTGGACACAGCCTGAGTGTGGGTTGGGCCCTGACGGCTTCCCAGAGGGGGCTGCACGTGAAAACCAGGGGCAGTGGGGGCACAGCGGAGATCTGGGCCTTTTCCAACCCGCTGAGTCGGAGCTTGGGGTATGTGAGCGCCAGGGGCTGAGGAGGTGGGTTAGGAAATGGCATTTTACACGGCTTGTCTGGCGTCAGAGCCCAGACGCTGGCGGAATTCCTGAAAGGTCTCTCCCACTGGAATAGGAAACGGCAGTTGTCCACAGCTGCTGAACTGTTCCAGATCATAAAAGCGGAGGCAGGCAAAGACACAGAACTTCAGAGAACAGTCTGCGGAGCTTGTGAGACATTGTGAGGTTCGCGCTTCCTCTCCTGCCTTATCGTGCTCTCTGCTGCTCCCCCCACACCCGTCCCTGTTTCCCCTGCTTCCCTGGAAGGAAGAGATGGCCGCTGAAGCTGCCCCACCATCTGGTTATCATTCCAGAGGTTATTTTTAAAGGGCACTTACTTCCCTTGCAAACTCCTAAGGAAGGGCTTCAGGAGAACAATGCGATGGAAGCAGAGGCGTCAGGTTCTGAGTCATGTTGCCCTTTTAGTTCCAGATCCTCTTAACACCTCGGTGCTGCTGCCTCTCTTAGTTCTGGATAGATTTTCATGACATGTTTCTCCTCATAAGAAAGACGATGAAATAGAGCAGGGAAGTGGGGCTGGGGCTGGGGTGGGAGCTTCTGGCTTTTGGCTTTGCTCTGTGCTCAGAGACGTGAACCTGTCCAGGACCCGGTCCCCTGGCTGGGACGTGCGTGGAGTCCCTCCTGCTGCCCGGGTGGCGTGCTGTGAGACAACCCAAACGGGGTTCAGGAGAACATGTAGTTCTTTAAGTTCTCAGCGTCACTGTGTACTCACCCTGTAGTTTCCTCCTCCTTGTTAATGATCAGATGGTGGTGGGAGGAAGTGAGTGGCTGCCTTGCTCTTTCTCTGCATCAGGCATCATCCTGTAGGCTGTGGTGAGTCCTGTTCAGAGAAAGCGCCTTCATGGGTCCCTGTCTCCTTTTCAGCAGAAAGTAAACTGAACCACCAGAAGCAGCGTGCCATCACTGGGCCGGATCTGGCAATGAACTCTATAGAAAGATACTTAGGGACTCACTTAGGCTGACATAAGACAACACTAGACAGTAACTCAAAGCTGTGAAGATGTGCGTCTTCAGTAGAGGCAAGTGTAAAAGTTAGCCTTATTATAATTGTGGTTTATGACTGCAGTTTTTAATTTCTACAGAATAGAAGTAATCATAAATCTATGTTACTGATAAGGCATCCAGTGTGTAAGATGTAGTTTGTATCATCAGTGGCATAAAGGGAGGGGTGACAAGGTGGCCCCTTCGCGTCTGGACGAAGATGTCGAGAGGATTAACAGTGACTCTAAGCGAGGAGGAAACTCATAGGGGAAAGGTCTTTAGGCTCCAGGGGGCTTTATTCGGGAACCAAGAAGGAAAGTGAATTCTCGGAGCTCTTCTCTTTCTCTTGGCTTTTCCAGTGAAGTCAGGCTGAGAGAGAAAGCGGCCAACTTGCTGTGTCTGTGTGTCTTTGTTGTGGAACATAGTCTGTTCCCATCCTCTCTGGTGAGTGAGTCTTGCCATGTAGAAGGGGAACTCTGACCTCTGTCTGAGGGCTCTGCTGTTTTAGAGCCACACTGTCTCTGATTTTACCTTTTTTTTTTTTTTTGTCTTCCCTTCAGGCTGCTTGATAGGGGCCGTCAATCTCAAATCCAGCAACAGATACCCAGTGGTACAGGAATTTGAAAGTAAGTGCTGGAGACTGTGCATTGGGAGAATGGGCGCCCTCTCGTGGACATGCCGGAGTCTGGCAGCCAGCTCAGGCCAAGCATGTGGGGCCAGAGAGGTGCTGGCGGGTGTGCAGGGGTGTTGGTGGGGCCCGGCCTCCGCAGGCCACAGGGGCTGCAGGTTGGATACTGGCTCAAGTCTGCCCTGTCCTGGCTTTGTGCTTACACGACAAAGACATTTCTATATACACGTGGAGTATGAAGGGGAATGTCTCCTCTATTTAATAAAGGTTCCTGCTAATCATCTTCTCCTTTTTCTGGCTAAAATTAACCTTTTCCTTAAGGTCTCCTGGAGCCTGGCTATAGCCGGGTTTTAATCTGCACGAAAGACCTAACATCGCGAAGGCTTGCGTGGACGGCGTGGGTGTAAGTAACCGGAGTTGTTCCACTTGCACTGAGAGTTCCTTTCTTTTTCTCTTATTAGGTGCGGAGCTGTCTTGTATCATTACAGATTCACAGACAAGAGAGCCCAGGATCGAATGGAAGAAAATTAAAGATGCTCAGACCACATACGTGTTTTTTAACAACAGAATACAGGGTATGATGCCATGTCCCCTCCACGTTTCCAGGCCACACTTCCTCTCCTCCCACTGGTTCCGCATCTTAGCCAGGATTTTTATTTTTATTTTGTTTTGCTTTACTTACAGAAGAGTCAAACATGTGAAGGGAATGAGACTAGCATATTGAACCTCCCTGACCCTGTCACCCAGCTTCAGCAGATACCGATTCATTAGGGCTTTAATCTCTCTGCAAAATAGCTTTCTATGCTCCCAGGCCATCTTTTTATCACGATCCATGACCTGAGTGATGCACGTTAAGTGAGTTAGAGGGTCACGTGGCACAGCAAGGAGAAGACAAGTGTTTGGTGCAAGCACACCGCACTGAGAAAGCACTTGCTAGACAGCTGGCGGGTGGGATCCTGTGCGAGCACAGAGGTAAGCGTCGGGTGCTCTTGGGCGACATGACGGAGGGGCAGGACAGGTGGCCTGAAAGGCTTCCCAGAAGTGACCTCTAGACAGAGAAGTGAAGGCTAGTCAGCCAGGCAGGATGGTGGGGCGTGGGGTGAAGAAATGTGTGGCCAGAAAGAATGATGTGTGTAAAAATACAGAAGCAAATGTCAGGTTGGCTTATTAGAGACACTGCAAGGGCTCCCCCATTGCTGGGGCTGACAAAAGAAGGAGGAGGGGTACGGGGGACTCCAGGTGAAGCTGACCAGGTGTGTCAGGGCCAGACTGGACCAGCTCGAGGCAGTGAATGCCAGGCTCAATCCCCAGGTAGGGTGTGCAGGAGGCAGCCGATGAATGACTCTCTCTCATCATTGATGTTTCTATCTCTCCCTCTCCCTTCTTCTCTGAAATCAATATATATCTATAATAATAAAAGCGTAACATGCTAATTAGACCGAATGTCCTTCCTGATGAAGCTGGGGCTGCAAGGGAAGCCCAGGTCCCTGGTGCCTGCCAGCTGCCAGAGGGAAGCTGGTGCAGCAGCCGGGGGAAGGAAGGCCTACTCTTGCACGAATTTCGTGCATCGGGCCTCTAGTATCTATATAAAGACAGGGGCATATAATGAGTCCTCTCACACCAGGCACTGTGTTGGTGCCCGGTGTCCTCAGAGCTCACCTGTTTTAAAGGGACAGAAATAGAAGCCCATCTTCTCATGAGGCGTCCAATGCTGGCCCCAGAAACTGCCCCCTTCAAGTTACAAAGAGATCTCGAAAGAGTCTTTAGTGCCTGGTTCCTTCTCTTCTACAGGGGACTTGGCAGGCCGTGCAGAGCTGTTGGGGAAAACCTCTCTGCAGATCTGGAACGTGACCAGAAGAGACTCTGCTCTTTATCGCTGTGAGGTGGTTGCTCAGGACGACCAAAAAGAAATGGACGAGATTGTCATTGACTTGACTGTGCAAGGTAGACACTCACGTGCAACCAGCGTGTTCCCCTTTCAGGCCTCATGAATTTGTATGTAGGAAAAGGAAAGATCAACTCTTACTTTTTTTCCTTCTGTAGCTCCATCCCTGAATGCTTTAGGGAGGGAGTGGAGACCTGGGGCTGCCTGAGTTGGGTGGAAGCTTCTGCCACTTCCCTCCCCCCCCACCCCCCCACCCCC
>NW_006300017.1:1688851-1702049 GCF_000327345.1 Myotis davidii
GTGAGCTACAAGGTTTCTGGCGGAAGGTGTGGCCATGGGATGGTGGGTGTGGTCATGGGGCCATGGGCGTGGCCATGGTCCAGTGGTGGTGCAGAATCCCCTGGGTGGCTTTCTTGTTTGGGGAGCGGATTTACGGCGGGCTTGTTGCTGATTTTAAATACCAACCTGTGCATCTCCTACAGTGAAGCCAGTGCCTCCGGTGTGCACGGTACCAAAGGCTGTGCCCGTAGGCAAGATGGCCACGCTGCACTGCCAGGAGAAGGAGGGCTTTCCCCGGCCTCATTACAGCTGGTACCGCAACGACGCACCCCTGCCCAAGGACTCCCGCGCCAACCCCAGATTCCAGAATTCCTCTTTTGTCATCAACTCCGAAACAGGCACTCTGGTAAGACCTGGGAGAGGTGCGGATGGAAACGTCTGCTGGTCAGGGAGACCTGTGGAAAGAGGAGCCATTGGGAGAGAGAAGCGAGCTAAAGTCCCTGTCAGACCCTGGGAACAGGGTGCCAGTGTGAATAATCACCTGTCAGACTCATGAGACAAGCAGAGAAATCTGGTTACAGCTGGATATTCATGTTAAAATTGTCTATTGTTTCAGGCATGATCATGGTATTGTAGTAATAAAAGATTCCTAACTGCTAGGACCATGGTTGGCAAACTGCGGCTCGCGAGCCACATGCGGCTCGCGAGCCGCAGTTTGCCGACCACGGTGCTAAGGAAACGTATTCGTATTTGTGGATAAAAGATGTCTAGTGGGAAGGGGTGGGTGGGGCAGAGGTGAAGGCAGGTCTGCTGTGCCCAGCGACAGCCACCCCAGCAGGTCACCAGCCCTGTGGATGTCTGAGCCTGCAGCGCCTGGGGTGCTTGAGGGGCAGGCGTCATCACCCCTCTTCCAGAGTGAGAGTCACGCTAGCATCGTACTCTGGATGCTGCCAGGCTGAGTCTCCATACACCAGGGAAGCTGCTGTTTGGCAGCTCTCAAGCCAGGGTGTCAGGAATTCCAGGAAAGAACCTGGACAGGGACCTGGAAGCGCAGGAGACCAGGCGGCCGAGCAGACATTGCCCGTGGGAGGCGGAGCCTCTTCTCGCCTGACAGGCCTCCCATCTCCCTGTCACGTCCTGAGCAGGTGTTCAGCGCGGTTCGCAAGGAGGACTCCGGGCAGTACTACTGCATGGCTTCCAACGACGTCGGCTCGGCCAAGTGTGAGGCGCAGGAGATGGAAGTCTGTGAGTGCCTTCTGAAAGATGGGTTTTCTCTTTAGGCTGCAAGCGACTGCACGTTTACATTTAGTGTCAGGCGTCCGGGCAGACAGCTGTGGGTAGCCGACTGCGTCACCACGGCCACTCGGTGCAGGGCGGTGAGGACAGCTGCGTGGTGACCAAGTGTCCTTTGCAGGTGCTGGTCTCCTCAGGACAGACTTCTCACTGCTGTTGGTGTTGGAAACATGGCTAATTATGTCCCTTGTAACTGCGTTTAATAACTCCATTACTTTGTAGTTGATAAAAACATCAGGTTGTGTTGTCTTCAGAAACTCATCCGGTGGTAGGCAGATGCAGGGAGCTGAGGCACAGTCTTAGCCCAAAAATCGCCCAGTTCTGGGCCGATGCCGGCTCTGCGGTACTGTTCTCAGGGGGGGTGCTGAGCTGGATGGGGCAGGTGGGGTGGCCAGACACACGTGGGGAACTGAGCCCCCACAGAGCAGTTTTCCAAACTTGCCCGATGCCGAGAATCATCTGGGACCACGGGCTCTCATTCAGAATCCAGGCCCCACCGTGCACACGACTGTCTCCGGGAGGTCGGGAGGGTCCCTGGGAAAGTGTTCCAGGGGTTCTCCTCGCCTGGGAAGCTCCGCTCTCAGGGAGGAGGGAGATCCTGGGCTTTGCTCCAGACCCGGTGACCCTCGGGATCGGGCTTGGGACCGGAGGTTTTAAAATCGAAATCTCCAGATGACTTTACTTACGAGTACACCATGTTGGGAACCACTGCCTGGGGGAAGGAGAATTTTCCACTCCCTCGGTCGCTGCATCCCCTACACACTTTCCTTCGTGCAAACACACACAGTGGGAAATCCTCAGTGGCCGCCCAGGGAACGTGACTCTGCCCACCGTCCAGCGACGAGAAAGGGGGTCCAGGCTTCCGCGAAGGGGGCTTGTGGGTACCAGGCCGGTCATGCAGGGAGTGGCCATCCTCTCCCCTGGACTTCCTACTGCCTGGAACTAGCTCTCTTCCCCTGATAATCCACAGCACAGGGAGCCCCGAGAATGAGGAGTTTTCTTCCTAAGACGCCAGGCTCCTCGTTCTGTAGACAGTGTATCCGTCTCCTCCAGTGGTAGCTCAGGATTTAGCCAGAGGAGCGTTCAGGCTTCTCTACCCGCCAGGCCCTTCCTATAGGACCAGGGGCAGCAGCATTGGACGTGGAGGCCTCGGCGCCTTTCCACGTGGGGACGGGCACGGCCCCGAGTGCGCTAGGAGAGTCTGCGCGTCCTCCCCCGTCTGGCACAGGGAGGAGGCAGGCACTGCCAGGTCGGGTGCTTGGTGAGGCCAGATAGTGTGCAGCCTCTCCTCCCTCCACCTCCCTTCCATCCAGATGACCTGAATGTGGGCGGGATCATCGGAGGCGTTCTGGTGGTCCTGGCTGTGCTGGCCCTGATCACCGTGGGCATCTGCTGTGCGTACCGACGCGGCTACTTCATCCACAAGCAGGAGGAGGAGAGGTGAGCCTGCCCTTGGGGAAGGAATAAGGTACAGGCGGGCATTACCGTGATGCCCAGCAGTCGCTCAACTGCCCTCCTCTGTTTCAGTTTCAAGAGTCCGGGGAGGCCCGACGGAGTTAACTACATCAGGACAGATGAGGAGGTATGGAACGAGGGGGCGGTCACTGGGGAAACCCAGGACTTGAGAGGTCCCCAGCAGGGAAAGGGACAGCCCTCCTTGGAAACCAAGTGGGTCCCCTAGAAAAGATTCCCAGGTTCCATTCCAGATGCTGGGCTCTTCAGCCTGCGCAGCACCCGTGCTGGCTGACGGCCTTACAGCTGCCAGCGCTTCCGCTACCTGTTAGGATGCGCAGGCTGACCCGTCCTGCCAGTTTCTCCTCCAGGGACATGGTGATTTGACACGACTGCTTTCCCCTTCCCTCTGCCCCAGGCCCCTCGGTGGGCAGAGGGTGGCCGTATTCTAACCCTGTGCTGGCCTTGCAGGGCGACTTCAGACACAAGTCGTCGTTTGTGATCTGAAACCTGACATGCGGCCGAGAGCACACGCAATACCTCCACCAGGAATTTCCCTAGAGCCGCCGGAGGGCAGCGCACCCGACAGAGCTAGACACGCGTGCAGAGCTTTTTGTTTTGGCCAAAGTTGACCGCTACTCCTTTCCTACTTTTTAACAAGCCGCATGAATAAAAGAATTTTCCTCAAGATGGGCTCAGGCATCACAAGGAAAAGAACTGAGTGAGCTCACCGAGGCCGGCTCTCAGCTCAGACCGCTGGGTCCCTTGGGCCTGGGAAGCCAGTTCATTTGCCACTTGCTGTGGGTCAGCCGGGGCGGCACCCTGCGAGGGGGACGAGGGAGCAGGATGCCCTGCAGCTGCAGTTTGAATCAGTGCGTCCAGAAAAGAGGCTCCTTGGCCATGACCTCGCCTCAGTGGCCCCGACAGTCTGCACCGGCTCTTCTGAAAGGCGCCTCAGTGTTGTCCTGTCCATCTGGGGAATCCTCTTGGATCCGCACTTACAAAACAACCAAAATCAGGAAGGTGAACTGCTCGCTGGGAGGGCTCCTTACCTGCAGGAACCCTGCTGGTCGCCGGAGGGTCGCTATGGAAACCTCCCGCCCAGCCCAAGTGTGACACGGTACTAAAACGTCCTGCTTTTCTGTGGGTGTTTGTTTTCTAGAATTTTACATTCTAAATTTTTGCTAAACATGTATTTTGGTTATTGAAAAGAAAACTTCTATTTAAACTGTAAATATGTTGTCATACAATGTTGAATAACCTATTTTTTTAAAGAAAAAGTTCGGCTTGCAGGAGGAGTTCCAAGCTACTCGTGTCGAATGGAAAATGCCAACAGTAAGAGCATCCTAACCCACGGCGTCCACACGGGGCTCGCTGGGCCATTCCTTCCACAAGTGCTTTAGTGTTTTCGAGAACTTCTGCCACCGACACGTCAGACCACGTGCTTAGGGAACCTTTAAAATTCCAGTTGAGTAACGTCAAAGTTGCCCTCTCTCCAAAGAAACACAGGCGCCCTTCGGTCAGCCGTGAACTGCCTCTCCCTTAGATCCCTACCACCAGCTGTGGCCAGAGACCACCAGACGCTGTCGGTCACGGGCAAACCACATGGGTCAGCTCCCGGGTTGAGTCATATGCCCCCGAGTGGATGTGGGCTGCTAACCCCCGAGGCCGCCAGCACGTCCACTCCACCGCTGATGCTGCCCTGGCTGTGTGCCGACCAGCTCCAGTCTGTTGTTCATGCGCCCAGCGCCGGGCCCAGCCCAGGACGGGTGAGGTGTCCGTGCAGGAAGGTGGCCCTCCCGTGTGGCCTCCCGCCGCTGGCTTCCTGAGCCACAGCCCTTTCTGGTTGTGGATGGCTCACAAAGCAAAAGCTACTGCTCTTTTGTTTCCCAATGTATTTAACTTATTTGTGCGGTTCGTACACTGTGCAGGCCAAAGGCAGTTCTGAATCAAGCCTGCCAGCTACATTTTTAAAGACGAGTTCCACTTGCCCTCTTTGCCATGAAGAAAGCGCGGACGCCGCGGCCTGTGCTCGCCTCGCAGTGGAGCCAGGGCAGAGCCTGATGGTGAGCCAAGTGCCGGCCTGAATCCAAGGCCGAGTTCTGGTTCTGATCTTAGTTTTCCTCCACTCCGGCCCTGCCCACGCCGTGGGGATGCGAGGAACACGCCTGCCTTCTGCAGGAGCAGGCCTTCCAGGTGCGCTGTTAGCTGGCGGAGTGGTTTGAGGGAAGCCCTGGCCCTGGGGTGCTTAGAGGGTAGTTTTCATGTGGCCACAGTCACCTTGGGATTAAACTTCACTTGTCTTAACTTTTTATACTTGGAGGGTTTTTAATTGGAGACTGTGTGACTTTTTATGTGAAATACTTTGCATGGGGGAGTTGGCAGGAGCAGTCGGCAGCTCTCCATACCTGCTTACTGGTACCTCTCTCCTGCGTTTGTATTGAATGCGTAGGATGAGGACTATCCCTTCACCTTCACCTCTTCTTGGTAGCGCCCCCTTTCTCTAATTCTTGGGGATCAATACTCTGGCCTTGATCTTGGTTGTCACAGTGATAAGACAGCCTTATTGCCTCTCTTATGCCTAAAACCTACGCTGGGGCCATGTGAACTGGGTCTGACAGGAGAGAGAAGTGAAGCGTGGAGTCTGGGAAGTAGTTGCCTGTGACTGAAAATGTAGATAGACAAGGAACACTCATGTTTTTCAAATGTGAATGTGACTAAAGGCACGAGGCCTGTCCGCTGCCGTGGCCTTCAGCCTGGCTGTGCGTAGGTGTGCAGACTTGTACTAACACCCCCAAATCGGTATGTGTTCAACCTCATTTATAAAAGCTTTACAAAAATCAACCTTGCCTCATTGTTTCTCTTATTTCCTCTCACGTCGGGGTTGCCCTTCTTCCTAGCATTTCCGGGTGAGCACACAGACCGCCACCACATGTCCATGGATTGGACAGGTGTGGCTCACTCAGGAGCAGCTCTGTGACTCCATGTGTCACTGGTCACACAGGGGAGAGCTGTGGGCAGGTCACAGGGATGTTCTACCCTCAAATCCAGCTGCCGTGTTATTAACACTCACAGTGCCCCTGTGCCCTGCATCTGTAGCCTGGGAATAAAAAGTGAGCAGCGGGGTTTCTGGTCATTCCTGGTGAAAACACACGTGATGTTGCAAGGCCACCTGGTGGGGCTGACAGAAGAGACTGAGGCACCTCGCAGGAGCAGACGGTCAGCACAGCTCCGTGTGGGTGCCGCTGGGGGAGGGGCTGCAGCAGGCTTTCACCAGCAGGACTAGGTCCGCACACTTCCAGGGACACCTGTTAGGAGGCGGCAGCCTCTGTCAGGGGACAGAGGCACTGAAATTTAAGGACAAACGTCATTATTTTAACTTAAAGGCAAGATTTTTAAAGTTTTAATGTAAATCGAAATGAATACCAATAAAAGCCCTGTTGTAAGAATAAAAAAATTCTATTGCAGTAGAAACTATAAGGCTGTATTTATGCTTTATTACTGTTTTAGAAAGCTGTACACTTTTAAAAATGTGCAGTCATAAATAAGAATAGAAAAATATTACAATCAAAATCTTGTCATACACACAGGGAACCATTCACTCTAGAGGATTCTTATCAGCTAACAGGTTGGATCTGTACACGAGGAAGCCATCGTGTCACGTTGTGTCCCTTAGGGACCACCAGAACGGACCTGATACTTCCAAATGGAGTAAAGATAAAACGTTACACAGCTATAAGGCATTTCTCTATTATTTTACAACTTTTACCACATACTCCTGGAGCAACTGAACCAGCTGGAGTCATAGCACAAGTGCTGGGGCACATAACAAATGTCCCCGGGGCTCCGGGAGGTGACACGGGGGGGTGCCTGTCCCCGTGCGGAAATGATGTCTTCCCAGCCCCGCTGCCCGCGTGCCCTGCGTGCTCTGTTCTAGTTGGCTGCTGTCAGGGGCGTCTTCCGGAGGGACCTCTTGCTGGGGACTGGGTTGTCTTTATTTCTCGCTGGAGACTTCACATTCCACTGTGGAGGCGCCGGAGGCCTAAGGAGGAAAAGATACACTCACTCTGGAACTAAGAGAAAAAACTGACAAAACGACTATAAAAGGGACTCGTGCTCAACTTACGGCTTATCAGGCGATGATAAACACAAAGTGTTTCCTGGATTCTGGGCTTCAATTTTCTCTGAAAGGGAGTCAGACACAAACAATTAGACTCCCCAGGACTCCAGGTGGCTAAGGCATCAGAGGGGAGGGGCACTTGCCTCTGACGGGAAAGGGGGTCCGGGGTGTGCCGATGTAGCTGACTCCCGCCTCAAACGTGACGTCACCTATGGTCTCTGGAGGAGGGAAACAGCAGGGTTAGCAGATGAAGTCACCGAGCAAGGTCCGCGGTCCGACTCCCTCCGACCACTCTCTTCCTCAGGCTGCTGTGCTGGTGTCTGACACCCGCTGCTCACTGTCTCCGGCTTCCACCACCCCATGTCCAGTCACTGCCTATATGCTATGCACCCTCAGCTCCCTATTGGGCCCGCCTCCCGAGTCCTGCACCTCCCAGAACTCCCGAAGTTGCTTCACCCACTCCCTCCCTCCACGCCTCACCTGCTTCCTTGTGCTCATCCAACCAGTCCTGTCCACACTGGCAGGGCCAGGCACCCTTCAGTTCTTCTCCACGTCTAATCAGTAGCTGAGTCCCATCTCGCCTACCTTCCTAGTCCACATGCTGTCCTCCCTCATCTCACCCTTGACCTATTACAGCCTCCCCTTCTGATTCACCCTCGGGGGGCAGGAGAGCAGAATGGGAACAGAGACTGAATCAGAACCTGGGTTTGAATTCTGGCTGTGTCTTCCCAGCTGTGGGCACTGCTCTAGGAACCCCAAGTGTTTTTACCTCTAAAACAGGATACAACGGTCGGGATTAAGTGCGATCATTTATGTTAAGTCCTCAACACCGTACTTGTGCTAAAGAAGTGTTAGCAACTACTGTGATGTAGCTGTTATCCTCACAGGGTGCGAGGTGGTGACCAGGAAGGGTGAGGACATGCCATGTGCGAGGCCCGTGTCAGGCAGAGCAGGGCTTGCCCAGGACTCAGAGAGGCCCGCCCAGGGCTGGGGTGCAGGTGGCGGGAGACCCAGTCGGGGGAGACCCGGTGGGAGGCATGCGGAGACACCGGCAAACTATACTATAGATTTTGTCAAGAGACTGTCTTGACACAGAATTATGGTTTTTATGGGTTTTGAGACAAGAAGCTATAAAACACTGCACTTCTAACTCGTTTCTCCTTTGAAATAAAAGGAAAAAATAGGAGACTGAAAAAAACACACACCCACATAAGTGGGCATAGCAGGGTCCCAGCCCAGCTGGCAGGGACCCTTTGGGCTGCCTCTGACTCGAGTGGGCCTCAGACAAAGCAGGGCTGGCTGGGCACATCGAGCCGCGTGGGAGTCAGGGAGGAGGGCGGTGTTGGCTCTAGAACGCCAGGAAGTTGCTGCCCAGAGAAGCTGCGTGAGGGACCTGCGCCGGAGGGCGCCTCCCGGCTGTGGGCTGTGGGCAGTGTAACCGTGTTCACACGTCGGCCCCTGGACAAGTCCTGCAAGTGCCGCTGGGGCTCAGTGCAGGTGTGTATGATGACTACCTGTGCTCATTACCCCGGAACGTTCCGTCTGACACACACACTACAGGGCTGCTGGCCAGGGAGAGACCCTCGCACAGGGAGCTTTCCTGCCACCTCTGCTGCCGGCCGCAGGGGGGAGCCAGCTCGCTCCCATAGTACTTACTCTCAGGGGTGCTGATGGCACGTCTGGCCACGGGGTCGATGGCTCCGCTGGACTCCTGCTCCAGGCTGTACGAAGATCCTAGGATACAATGAGAAAGTCCGCTCTGTTCAAGAACCCAAAGCCACATCCCAGAGCAAAGCAACTAAATGAGAAACAGCATCTGTAAGAAACGTGATGAGGTTAATACCCCATATAGAGTGTCCTGATAAAGAGGTAATTCAGGGAAAGACAGCAGGAGGGACAATGTCCATTCCCACTGGGATCAAAGAGACGGGAATGAGAGCCACAGCCATTTTAGCCTGGAAAATGGAAAATCAGAAAGCCAGTGTTTGCAGTAGGCAGACGGCAGGAGCGTGATGGAGGGAGGGACAGGATGGTGTGACGCTGCGGGAGGTTTGAGCGGTCAGGGCCTCTGAGGGCTGTCATTACCAGGCTGTCTGCAAGGTTGACTGTGACATTATTCCCAACAACTGAAAAGCACCTCCATGTCCAAAAACAGGGCCATGATCAATAAGTTACGTGCTTCCCCATGACACGGCGCTGCACGGCCGCTGGGAGACAAGTCCTGAAAGGCTGAGGCACAGAACGCGCACCGAGACCACCATTTCATAAAGAAAGCCGAGCTCCCGCGTGCGAAGAGGAGACAGGCTGCAAGAACGAACTCTGGGTGAGTTTTCAATTTCCAATCCTTTTATCACAAATATGCACTGTTCTGTGACTTAGAATCCTAAGCCCCCGAAGTGTTTCGTTTTAAAGAGAGTAAAACAAAGTATCTTAAGAGGAATAAGCGAGATGGAGCCTGTGCTGTGGGGAGTCTGGGATCTCCCTGAGTGAGACAGAGCCCGCATGGCTCCCAGCCTTCGGGACTCACCTCGGTGAGGGTGCGCTCTGTCCAGGCTTTCCGAATTTAAAGTGAAGGGCAACATTCCGATGCTCCGACTCCCACGCCGGCTGTTGGACTCCACGGCCTTCTTGACGGAATTCAGGATGGCGATGGTACTGAGAGACAAGGACCTGCGGGGGGAGCACATGCTGGGCGGGAAGCAAGGCTGGGGGCACTGCAGGCACCACCCATTCACTCCACACCCACTTCTCCTCGGAAGGGGAGGGCGCAGAGGAAGTATCAGCACACACAACGGCAACACGCGGCCCGCCCGCGCCTGGTGGGGACGGCTGACCGACGGTGGCTCGTACCTGGCCTTGGGCACGGGCCTCTTGGACTGCCCCGCGTCAGCTGACGGAGGCCCAGGCGGTGCCTGGCCGGCGCTGGACCCGGGCTTCGAGGGCTGGCTTGCACCACGGGGGACACTGGCATTTTCTTGGCCGTCAGAAGCTGGCATTATTTCTAAACTTGGAGAAACCTGTCAGGGAAGAAAAAAAGAACCGTTACATGCTCTGAGCGCGTCCATAAGGCATCTATTTTAAAGCATGTCATCCCAGGGTAAGTGGAGCCGCACTGTTCGCAGACCGCCACACCCGTGCGGTGGTGTCACAGGGAAAAGGAGAACATGGTTTGTCCTCATTTTTAAGGCAGCAGACCCCCTGGGCTCTCAGGGAGGCAGCACACTGCATCGGGGGGTGAGCAGAAGCTCCCCAGAAACTCCCCGAGTTGCAGAGGTTTTCAGAGGCGCTGCTGGGAGGGCAGCAAACAAGCACGCAGCCTCCAGAGATCCCTGATCACCGGTCGGACAGCCTGCTGCCAGCCTGCTTGCTGGGCACTCACACATTTCCCCAAACGATTATTGTAAGGACTTGCCAGGCTGGGTGGAGTGACCCAGCTCCCTGCCTGCCACGAACCACACACAGCGGGCCACACGCAGGCCCGAAGCCAGGCTGAGACTTGCCCCTGCTACACGCACAGCAGAGCAGACGGCAGGGGGTCAGCCTCCGTGCTGCTCACCCACCTGCACGGCCTGGGCCCCGTCAGCACCTTCCGCCCTGTTCGCATCTGCTTGTCTCGCCAGCTCCTGCTCCTGGGCCAGCTGCTCCTGGTACTTCTTCATGTCGTACTCGAGTTCTGATGCCAGCTGCTTGTCGACGGCAAAGAAATCCTTGATTTCATCTCGGTAGTCCTGCATCACCTCCTGAAACAGACGCAGGGGTACGAAGGAATACGTAAGCTCTCCGACACGACTTGAGGAACAGGAAGACTTGGTTTGCTGAGAGAGGACTGTTTCTCTTACAGCAACCAACAAGCTAACGAACACGGCGTGTTTCCCAGGACAGAGCACTGGACGGACACCGGCAAGCAAGCCTGCCGTGAATATCAGACCCCAGTCTCCCGGGAGCTGAGTGTCCCTCTGCCAGTTACCAGGTAACGTCCCAGGTTGCTGAGGGCAGAAAGGACACGGACTCACACGATCTCAGCCTAAAGCAGAGCTTTAATGGGGCTCCCTCTTCCTACTCCTGAAGGCTGGCGTGGGGAGAGTGACGTGTGGGCAATCTGGCTTGGTTCTGGGTCACCCCCAGTTCCAAGGGTCTCGTATTGTCACTGAGGCAGGCCCCGTGGGAGTTCACACAGAGGTTAGGTGGGGAGGGGAGACATGGCATGTCCCCACTCAGGCCTCTGGAGCAAGGGCCCCCCAGTCTGAAGGGGGCTCTCTGTCCACTTCAGCTTCCGCAGCTCTGCACAGACCCCACTGCTCCGCTTCGTGGAACCTATGGGCAAACTCCCCAGCACCGAAGGCCTGCCTGGCTGCTCTCATTCTGAACCGAGTGACCCTGGCTTAGGGCACGCTCGGTCCTAGTCATCCGCCAGCAGCCCCAGCAGCCCCGCTGCCCGAGCCATGAGCTGGGGCGGGAGACCCACAGGAGCCCGGGCACCTTACCCTGAGGTAGTTCATGAGCTCCCGCAGGGCCGGGACCTTGTTCTTCTCCAGCACGGTCTTCAGGGAGATGATGATGGGGATGATGTTCTCTATGAAGTTCCTCTTTTGCACCTGCAGGGACACAGCGGCGCGTCTCAGGGATGCGGGACGCTCGGCCGGACGGCTGCTCCTCGACCGCGGTCTCTGCCTGGCAGACCTGGTAGATGGCGTGAGCCCACCTTCGATGCTTTACTGTGGCCCTGGGGACTGTGCAGGGGGCTCTGCAAGCATTGCCTCAAGCCCCGGAGAGCTGGCAAAGGGGGCACAAATAAACGTACTCTTACTTTCGAAACCAGGAAAAGGAACTAGAGATACATTGCGTAACCTGACAAAAACCTCCAAACCTCCACACACAGCTACTGCAGACCCCGGCTCCACATTCAGGCTCCATTCAGCACCTCCCTTCGGAAGGGCCTGAGGGCGTGCAGCGGCTCAAAGACAGGTTTATTCCTGTCGGTGAACGGACAACGGGCCCGCGTGGCTGAGCATGGAGGCAGTCAGCTCCACATCGCCCTCGCTCTCTGTGTGACTTTGTGCGTATGTAGGAAAGTGTGCATTTGGGTAGTCCGTGACTTGGACTTGACCCAGCCTTCATGTTATTTACTGTGAATGATCAGAAAGGGCAGAGGCTCAGGTAAACGCAGAACCAGGAACACGTGAGAGGTGGAGCTGTGAGCTACAACGACACGTGGCGTGTGGGCAGTCTATTTCTGTGGGCTCAGGAGTCTTCAGGGCTCGGGTGGGAAACGGGAAGCAGGCGACGAACCAGAGCCGGGGGCCTGGTGAGAGCGACGACAACCAGCCGCCCCTAACACGACTCAGACCCCACTGTGGCCGGAGGAAACCGTGCCTGGCAGGCAGCCTGTGGCCGGGGCAGCGCCGGGCCCTCTCCACAACAGGAGACTGCGGGAAAAGAGTGACGAGGAGGAGGAGGAGGAGGAGGAGGGCAGGTGGGTGAGGACAGGAGAGTCTGAGATGCCGGTGGCACATCCAGGCAGGCAAGTGGGACGGGTTCCTGCTCACGAGAGTTGTGGGCGCATGAGCACCATCTGGGAGCATCAAGGCCCCTGCTGAGGATGGCGGGAGACCCCAGGCCACCCACACTGCGGGGCTAGGCGGCCTCAGAGCGCTCACCTGGGAGATGAGTTTCTTCTGGGCTTCCTGCATCACCACGTTGGCCAGGGCCACGTCGTCTTCCTCCATGAGCAGGTCCTTGTCTGGCTTGGACCTCATCGCCAAGAGCTTGATTTCCTTGGAGCTGAGGACCTCAAAGGCATCTGAGAGGAGCTCGCTGGCTTCCGCGTCCGGGGGCAGGACGCCATCCGCGAAGCACGCTGGGAGAGGGCACAGAGACTGGCTCCTGAGACAGCGGCCCCGGTGTGGAGGCGCGCGGAGCCAGAGGGCACGCCGGCTGCCAGGGGAGCGTGGGCACAGGTGTGTCCCGGACAGAGGGGTCTTCCTGGGGGACCGGGGCCCCACTGGCTCCAGACCTGCTGGGCCGCTCGCAGCACCACATCCCACTCTTACAGACATTTTATCCCCAATACAACGTGCCTACCCAGAATGTCGAGGCAGATTTTGGACGTCATGTGGAATCGCTGTTCATCGGTGAAGTGCTCTAGAAGAAACTTGTAGATTTTCATTCGTTTCTCCTTGTTTGTCTTTCCCTTCAGTGAAAAAAGCCGCTTCTCTCTAGGGCAAAACAGGACAATTTTACCACATCACGTGGGCAAGGATGGCCAGGACATCACCAGCATCTCACAGCCACCACCAGAGCGTGCGCGTCACCAGCATGTCCCTAGGACCCCTGGCACACGTGGAGTGACGGGCA
>NW_006300017.1:1702418-1704270 GCF_000327345.1 Myotis davidii
ACCCACCTCCCCCTCCCCCACCCGGAGCTCACTGACCTCTCCGACTGGGAGAACTTGTTATACTTCTCATGCTTCTCGTAGTTATTAAAGTGGAAAATGCACTCAACAAAGTGCTGGAAGAACATGGCAGGATTCCTCTTCAGTAACAGGTGAGCCAGGCAAAACTCCCCGAAACTGCAAAACGAGGAGACCCATCGGCCATTAGCAGATAGCCAAAAAAATTATAGCAAGAACTCTGCAGCGCAGGGGAACTGAATTAGGGGGAGGGAGACTAAATCCCCCCAGCAAACAGCTTCTTTCGCATCAGAAACAAGTTAGGAATTCGCTTCCTTTGTCATCCTTGCCCAACAGCGTCCGTTCGGACTCCAAGGCCAGCACAGCCTGTCTCTACCAGGTTTCCTTTCGAAATTCTAAGACAGTGTCAGCTACACTTCAAACGAACAACCAACCTACCCCACGCCGCTGCTGCAAGGCAGAGCCCGGGGTCCCGAAGGCCGATGCAGTGAGCGCAGCCACCTGGACGGGAGCACTGGGCCCCCCTTTCCACACCCCTCCTCCGCCCTGAAGCCTGTTGCCCACAATCATGAACACAAATCAGTTTTAGTAACTGCAACATTTTTCAAGAATTGGATTAATTACAAGAGTGTCATCATCTGGGTCAGCAGGACAAGTGCCCTCCACAGACAGCCACTGCCTCCCATCGAGCTCTGAGCCCTCGGCCCACCCTGGGCCCTCCTCCTCCCGTGCCCGGCCCGGAAGAGGCATCTAGCACACGCACCCTGCGGCCCAGTGGGGCGCCCACGTCTCTAGCACCATGCCCATCTGAAGCGCAGTCTCCCAAGCCAAGTGAACATGGACAAAAGCCAGGCTGTCCAACCCCAGGCTCCCGGACAGCCCGGTTTTGTCACGGCAGCAGCTGAGACCAGCCAGGGCGCTGCTTTCTGCTCCGGGTCAACCTAGGGCAGTGATGGCGAACCTATGACGCGCGTGTCAGAGGTGACACGCGAACTCATTTTTTTCGTTGATTTTTCTTTGTTAAATGGCATTTAAATATATCAAATAAATATCAAAAATATAAGTCTTGTTTTACTATGGTTGCAGATATCAAAAACTTTCTATATGTGACACGGCACCAGAGTTAAGTTAGGGTTTTTCAAAATGCTGACACGCCAAGTTCAGAAGGTTCACCATCACTGACCCAGTGGGGGCCAGGGCTGGCTCTGACGCGCTCACACTGCCCACACCAACGCTGCCCTTTCCTCTCAGAGGTCAACGCCAATCCCACCGACACAGGGGGCCGGTGGGCTCCCACCCGAGCAGCAGGGACGAGGCCAAGCCGAACATTTCATTCCTGGTGCGGAATGCATTAGGACTTGCCGGGGCGTGCCTTCCCCCGCTGTTTCTCCTGAGGCTAATACTCAAATCCCTTGCAGTCACAGCACACAACCAATTAAAGGTCAGAAGGCAGTTCAGAAATCATGAGTTTGAAACCAAGCAATCTCTCTTCCCTTCCTTTTCTATCTCAGTGGCCTGTTATTTTGTCACTTTTTTGCCTCAAAATCTCTCTGGCCCCACCTCCTTGCCCCTCTGCAGCATTCACCCAGTTAAACAGAGCAAGCCTGGCTGTCCCCCTGTGACTACGGTACACAAAGCTGCCACCTAGTTGGCACAGGGAAAATATATCAGACAATTCTGTAGCCCCCAAATTTTGGGTTTATCACCAAATGACCAATTAAAAATGTCATGCAAATTTGCTCATGCCAGAATCTTCAGGAAATCCAGTCAGACCACAAATAAGTCCCATAGGCTCTGCCACTAGTCTCTTTGGAAGTGCGGGTTAGCAGATACATGT
>NW_006300017.1:1704291-1728741 GCF_000327345.1 Myotis davidii
AGCAGATACAGTGGAGAAAGTAATATGTCTCACGCAAGCAGACACATTACTCGAGACAGTAATGTGTCTAGACCACTGCTCTAGACAGTATTAATTAGAACATGAACCGCTACTAGTTACGCAAGCAGACACATTACTCTAGACAGTAATGTGTCTAGACCACTGCTCTAGGCAGTATTAATTAGAACATGAACCGCTACTAGTTTACTGCGTCAAATGTTCCTTCTTGGAAAATTATGACCGGTGGCCGAAAAGTAGGGAACAGCCTCATTTAAATGACAGTGAAACCTAAAATCAGGTCCACATTGGAACCATGGTTTAAACAAACCCAGAATCAGATAAAATGGGAAGATTCAAGGGGGAAATATGGAAATGTTATGAGGCACTGGTAATCTGACTAGCAGCCGTGGGCAAACTACGGCCCGCGGGCTGGATCCGGCCGTTTGAAATGAATAAAACTAAAAAAAAAAAAAAAAAGACCATACCCTTTTATGTAATGATGTTTACTTTGAATTTATATTAGTTCACACAAACACTCCATCCATGCTTTTGTCCGGTCCAGTTTAAGAACCCATTGTGGCCTTCGAGTCAAAAAGTTTGCCCACCCCTGTGCTAGAGTGTAAGCATCTATCTGTCCTTCTAATTTCTGAGTCATGCTCTGAGCACCTGCACAACAGGTTCTGTGTGTATTTTACATACTAACCAATGCTCTTCTTAACATATATGTACAGGAGCTGACCAACGTGGGAAAAACAGATCTGCCAGTTAAATGACTGATTCACCACCAGGCTCGTCATCCAGAGCCTGCCACGCACGCCTACACGCTCCAGGAGAGACCGAGGGCCAGTCTGCGGCAGCAGGTGAAGGTCAGGGGCACTGCACAGCCACCCGGTCCCTTTCCCAATTGTGTAAACTCTAGACCAGCGGTCGCCAACTGGTGGTCTGCAGACCTGGTGGTCTGTGAAGTCCCAAAGGTTGGCAACCGCTGCTCTAGACGGTATTAATTAGAACATGAACCGCTACTAGTTTACTACGTCAAATGTTCCTTCTTGGAAAATTATACCAAAAGGAAACTGAGCAGAAATTCTCCCAGGGAACTCAGAGTGAATCACTAGTAACCACATTTAGATCCAGAGGGACCCATTATTAGAAGCTATTTATAGTTAATGAACTCTATAAACACCTCTTCCCAACGGGGGTAGCTTTTGCCCTGGTATTCAATAATCTATTTTCTAACTGAAGATTTGCTTTATAAAGAGTTATTCATACAAAATAACCTCGGTTAGCAAATTCTGTGAGATCATTTTTCAATCTTTAAAAAGAAATCTTTTAGAAAATTATTGAACGACAGGAATTAAGTGGCAAAATAATTCCCTTCCCTTCCAATTCTTAAGAAACAGCCATTTCCTAGGAGCCTTGTAATTTGTATACTCTATTTCATACTGTGCAATTGTGTCTTAGTTCCTAGCATTTCTTCTTAAAATTTCTGCACTTAGAAGCAGCTGAACTCTTTATCAAAACTCACATTTTATTGGCCTAGACATCAACCCAGTTAAGTCAATGTTAATGGCTACTATTCTATAGTTCCCTAGACCAGTGGTCGGCAAACTCATTAGTCAACAGAGCCAAATATCAACACCACTTCTTCAAAATAGACTCGCCCAGGCCGAAAACCGACTTCTGCGCATGGGCCACGAGGTTTCAATCGCACTGTTCGCGCGCCCACACGTGGTATTTTGTGGAGGACCCATACTCAAGGGGCCAAAGAGCTGCATGTGGCTCACGAGCCGCAGTTTGCCAACCACGGTCCTAGACAAAGGCACATACCTGCTTAGGAAGAGTGAACAGTGTTAGCAAATGTCAACGCGGAGATTATTTAATGGTCAATTTGAACAAGTTTGTTTGTCTTCATAAACTGGTATGCAAATTTAACTTTGTTATACAGCTTAGAGTTTAAAAAAATCTGCTCATTTTTTTGGCAACTGCCAAGAAGCTCATTGAATCCTAATGAACTCAACTGTAAACCAACTTTAAAGAAAGACCGAACGAAGACCAGAAGTCAGGCCCATCAGAGCGGCCTGCACGCGAGGGAAGATGTACCTGGCGACGTCTGGGTGTGAATCTATCAGAGTGCTGACAAACTGAAAGAACAGAGAGCCCTTCCATTTCACAAATTCTTCCTGTACAAAGGGAAACGACACGGTTAAGAAGGATTATTAATACACAAACCGAAAAAGTATTCAGTCACAAACCCAACTGTTAACTTCCTTTTGTTTAACATCACACCTGTGAGCCACTTAGGTCTGTGTGTGCCCATCAGCAGTCTCAGCACTCAGGTCTGCCTGTGCCACCCACGCTCAGGTCTGCCTGTGCCACCCACACTCACGTCTGCCTGTGCCCACCCACACTCACGTCTGCCTGTGCCACCCACACTCAGGTCTGCCTGTGCCCACACTCAGGTCTGCCTGTGCCACCCGCGCTCAGGTCTGCCTGTGCCACCCACGCTCAGGTCTGCCTGTGCCCACCTGCAGTCTCAGCACTCAGAGCATTACAGTTTGACTCACACTGAGCCTGCTAAGCGCTTTCCCACACTGCTATGTCCTATCAGCCTCTTGGAGCGGCTCAGTGAGACGCGGGAAAGCCTGTGACCTCCTTTCACAAGCGAAGATGGTATGTCTGAGAACACCGACTGCTCCAAAGTCAAGAACAACAGAACTGGTAGACTTCCCAGTCTACTGAGTGCACTTTTCTCTACGTGGCGCTTATGGGCAAAACTGAAAATTTATGCTGCTTGACAGGATATCTGAACAAACACCCAAAACAAATATTAGGGAGCAGTGATCTGTTTAAAAGGCTGTACAGACATTAGCAGAGTAACTTAAACCAAAGACGAGGCCAGTTATTTTTGGAGTCTCCTACAAAGCAGCACATTCCCTACGCAACTCCAGTACTCCCTTCAGCAGAGCACCGTCGGGGGGAGAAGAATGACAGGTCTGTTCTACGAACCTGCAGGAGATTGGTAAGCAAGATGAGCGTCTGCTTGCGGATGAAGGGGTCTGCGTCCTTCAGACACATGGAGATATTGGGAATGTACTTGTCCACCATGACAGTGTACCGGATACAAAGGTCACACATGACAATGACCACGTTGTTGCGAACGGCCACGTCCTCGCACACCTCCAGCTCTCTCACCAGGGCCGGGATGCTCTTCTTTGCCAGATCCTCATGCTGTAAGCACAGCTTACCTATCACAGAAGAGAGTAAGTCATGCCTCTACTCTGTGCTAGCCAGGCAGACGCCTGCACTTGTCCCCACAGATATGTCGCAATGAGTTTTATTTAATCAAAGTTAAAGCATCATGTCAACTATCACAAGGAAATCAAACACAGCCTGGCCAGAGTGGCTCACTGGTTGAGTGTTGACCTATGAACCAGGGGCCAGGGATCAAACCCACAACCTAGGTATGTACCCTGGCCGGGAATCGAACCCGCAACCCTTGGGTGCATGGGACAATGCGCCAACCAATTGAGCCACACCAGCCTGGGCAAATTATCTTCCTTTTGAAGTCAACAGTTGAATTTTGGAGTTATCTACTTACCTGGAATATGACCAATAAAATGAATAATGAACTTGAAATTTGAGTTGGGTAATTAGAAAAGAATGATAAAGTCACTTATTTTATTTCTTTTTCAGCAGAGAAAGAAGGCTATTGTTGAATTTGTTTGTGGTGTGTGTGTGTGTTGTAGGGCCTGGGGAATGTTTTGCTCTTATTTAGAATTCTTAGACATGAAAAAAAACACATTATTACAAAAAACATTCCTGACTCTTATCCAGCTTAAAATATACAATCACACTAAAGAAAAAAAGAATCAATTTATAAACAGGGGTTCATGTTTTCAAGATTACCATTCATTTGAGTGCATGCTTTTAATAGCTCGTCTGCCAGTTCTGGAAAGTATCACATAAGCCATCTCTTTTATAAACTAAACTGCACGTTTATTTTTTCATTCCTGGAACTCAGTGTACTGCGTGGCATGCAGTACTTGATGAAGAGACTTCAAGGTGCTACATTATGAGTATAAACAAGCAAATCGCAGAAACAGGGTCATTGAAACTTAACATAAAAACAAAAGCTCCCTCCAGGGAGGGTCTTGAGTCTGATGTCTTAGGCAGCGTTGGGTGCTCCTACAGAATTGTCTCACAGCTCCCAAGAGCTAGAGTAAGATATATATATGCCCAGCGGTTTACAACCCACTGCTGGCTTCCGTAAGACAAAAGGCTACACAGGGAACTAGACGGCACAAGGGCACTGCCCCACCGGCCACTTTTGCTCACCCAGGGTAATGATGGCGTGTGCTCTGATCACAGAAGGCATGACGGAGGAGCCTCTGACCGGGGCGAGCGGCTGGGAGGCCGGGGCGTCGCTGCTACCTTGAGAGGATGCTACTGCAAGGGAAGGAAAAGGGAGCTTATTTACAACACTCCAGGGGCTCGCCCAGGCTTCACACAGCATCCGCAAAGGGTAACTTTAAGTGCCTTACGGTGATCCGCATCCGCAGAAGAAGCTACAATGGACTGAATCAGAAGGAAGGCTCGCTTCTCCACTCTGGCTGGACAGAGTTGGGCTACATCTCCTAAGGTAAAAATATACTTCACCTGCGAAGAAAATTGGTTTTGCAGTAAAAATAAAGCAAAAATAAAAAATTAACCCTACCTATAGAGTAAGGACATGTCGGTGGAGTACTATTTTTGTCCCCCACATTTAAAAGAACTATTTTTTTTCATAGCCATTTCAGATGATTTAAAAAATAAAAATCCTCACCCGAGGACATGCTTCGAGAGAGGAAGGGATCGCATAGGTTCTAACTGGAGGAAGCATATCCCATCAAGTTTTCCCCAGGTAACACGTACGAGAAGAGAAAACGAATAGGTCATCAAGAAAAATTCTTCTAAGAGTAAGTTCTATGCTAGGAATATCCTTTTCTTGCTAATAGTAACACAAATGCATATTACAAAGGCATCTTTAAAAACCCTCAACTGGTATAAAGAAATCCAATGGGTGAGAAACGTAGTTACTTACCAACAGGTCCTCATCCATATTCCCAGCTCCACCTTCCTTCAGAACGATGTTGGAGAGGCAGTGCACGCAGGTGGAGAGGACATCCCCGCACACTTGATTCAGTAACTCCTAAGGCGAGTCAAAGGTCATTTCTGAAGGGTCTATACATCTACATCAGACTATTCAGGAGACACAGTTTTCTCAGGAAACTTTATGAGCTTCAAATGTATAAGCCATTTACATATATCTGTTATATATATAATTTTTCTTTCAACATTTGCCCTATAAGAGCAAAGAGCATGTGTTTGGGAAGATCTAGTGCACTAATTAAGAGAGATCTATAACAGCAGTGCTTCTTCAATAATAAAAATACTGCAATTCTTCTGACACATGTAGATGGTGAATTAACACTGTAATAAACAGGCATAATAAAAACAAGTAGTTGTTATTCTCCTGAAATGTATTCGTCCGAGACTTTTTCCAGTGTCTCTTATTAGTTCAAATAACTTCGAAGAGGCACCACCTTTGGCCCACACATCTAACTACACGAGCTGGGGAGGGAGTTTGATCCCATCCTACAACCAACCCATTGGCTATAGGCTCCGGGCAGCTTTGTGGACATGATACAATGAGATGTTCGGGTAATACAGCCTTATAGGAACTGGATAGTTTTCTAGGATTAGGACTTAACGGTGATCAGAAACCTTCTGGTCTGGAAGGAACCCCCCGACCAGTGGGAAATCACATGAAGCATTCCTGAAATGAGGGTGGCGGCGAAGGAGGATATACAGAGCTATCCCAAGCATCCAGCCTACAGCTTATGAAAAGATAACCCTGCAAGGTCTCCGCCAAGGTGCTGACTTCCTGAGAGAACTGTATGTCTTTCGCAGCCAAGACCTTCTTGGGAAACGTCGACTGCCTGTCACACCAAGTGTTTCCTTCTGTTGTGGTCACGGCTACTGGGACTACCCGTCCTCACAGGTTCTCTAAAGAGAAGACTTCTCAAACTTCAAAACAGAGTGACCTGCCTACTGAGCACAAATAAATGACAAACGCATCCAGGAGAGTGCAGCCTACCCGCTCCTCCACAGCTGTCTCCGCAGACGCTCTGCAGAGTCTTTGCAACGTATCGACAGCGGAGCTGATCAGCTCTAGAGACCAGTGGAATCCACTCAGCTTCCGCTTGACCACATCTAAAAGGGAAGTCAGACCCTTGAAGCTTAACTGCTTAAAACACATACATATGAAGGGAGGGGCAATGCCTTTCCGAGATTCTCCAATGGACACTCACCGGTCACCTTGTCTCGGGTGCCCTTTGGGAGATGCTTTGCGATATGCCCAATAACACACAGGATATGGCCCAAGGTGTTGGAATTGGGGTTCTGTTGACTAAGAAAAGGACAGAAGAAACATCAATACAGAGCCAGAGTAAACATGGCTGCCAACAAAGCACTTTCCTTCTGGATTATGAATACCAGGGTAGCATGGTTTTGGATTCAAGTTGTAAGAGCATGAAGGCCCTTAGATACTTGGACAAAGACTAAACTGAAAGCTTAAAAGGGATTCTTACGTTCATGTTTGTTTTTAAGCCTGAATTTAAAGAAAAGATCTGTGTATATGAACAGCTATAAGATAGCCCGTTTCCTTAAGGCATGAGCTTTATCCACAAGAGTCTTCAGTGTACCCGTCCGTGGCTCCGTGATAAGCATGCATACCTGCTGATCTCCTCCCAGGACTCTATCACTCTGGTGTAGTCGAGCTTGGGTGATGAGCAAGCAATCTTGGAGAGCAGCATCCAGGCTGGTGCAGAATGTTCCGTGCCAGTGTGGGATAGCATGTTGTTTATAAAAGCAGATGAGAATTTATCTTTCGTGGACCAGATATAAAAAGCCTTATTTAAATAGCGGCTGGGAAAAAAAAAAGATGGGAGAGCAGAATGGTAACTATAAATATATAAAACTGTTGAGATCAGCTCATTCAGTAAAAGGATATCAGCTGCTGCTGCTCCGGGATTCCTCTGGCACATTTGATACCAAACTAGGTATCTTTTTGATTTTTATTATACACAATAAGGTACATTTATTCCTGACCTCATAAAGTATTTCTTTTTAAAGCAAATAATAACATTTCATAAGATTTTGTTTATAAAAGTTAACAGAACTCTATTGAACTAGCTCTACGGTTGGTTCTCAATAATTCTATTTTTGTCATTGATTTCCTAGCTCAGTGGCACTCCCACTTTTTCATCTCAGGGCCCTTTTATTTATTTTATTTTTTAAATATATTTTATTGATTTTCAGAGAGGAAGGGAGAGAGAGAGAGACATAGAAACATCAGTGATGAAAGAGAATCATTGATTGGTTGTCTCCTGCGTTTTTTACAGACAGGAAGGGAGAGGGATAGAGAATTAGAAACATCGATGAGAGAGAAACATCGATCAGCTGCCTCTTGCACACCTCCTACTGGGGATGTGCCCGCAACCAAGGTACATGCCCTTGGCCGGAATTGAACCTGGGACCTTTCAGTCCACAGACTGACGCTCTATCCACTGAGCCAAACCGGTTAGGGCTCAGGGCCCTTTTAAATTTATAAAAATTACTGTCCGCCTTGAAATACTTTTGTTTGTTATATCAACATTTGCCATGCTAGGAATTAAGAATGAGAAATTTAAAAATATTTATCAATTCATTTAAAATAAGAATAAGCCAATTAATTTTATGTTAACATAAATAATGCATTGTTTTACAAAAACAACTATCTTTTTTAAACAAAATAACTTGGTCAGGAGAATGGTATTGTTTTACACTTTTGTAAATCTCTTTGCAGTCTGGCTGAAACAGGAGACAGGTGGACTCTCATTTCTGCCTCTGCACTCAATCTGTCCCAACACCACTGTATGGCTTCTAGAAAACTCTACTTTGAAAGAATAAATGTGGAAAATGCACAGAACCTCTTAATATTATGATAAACACAGTTTGAGCTCATGAATTCATCACTTTGAGAATTGATGACCTCATTCATGTCCTACAATGGCTATTCCAAAACTTCTTATAATTAAGCCCCTAATTCTACCCACTCCTTCCAAACTTTGGGCAAAAAAAAAAAAATTTCCCCTCAATGATAGCAAAATGTACATAACATAAAATTTATCATCTTAACCATTTTTCAGTGTAATTCAGTATGACCAGTACCGAATTACACTTAAACACATGCCTTAAATACATTCACACTGTTGTGCAATCATCCATTTCTAGAACTTTTTTTTTTAATCCTATGAAACTTTGTAGCCATTAAACATAACTCCCCATTATGCGCAACTGAGGTCTGTGCCCTTGGCCAGAATCAAACCCGGGACGCTTCATTCCACGGGCTGCGCTCTATCCACTGAGCCAAACCAGGTAGGGTGATTTTCAGTTAGAGTTTTAATACCAAGCTTGCATGACTTTAAGAGATCACATAATCCAACTGGCTGTTCTTACAAATTAGGAAATGAAGACCCAGAACACTAGGGTGATCTGCCAGGGCCACAACAGTATTTTATGACACTAAATCTATTATTCTTATTGCATAACTCCTTCATAACTACATGTAAACGAATAGGGAAGTGTTACTGGTACAATTTTTAAAGAAAGGAAAGGAAAAGCAGTCAAGGTAGCACATGCACACACTAATTCTAGGACTCCTGCAGAACAGATTAAAGTTTATCACTCAGGCGCTACCCCCTCCCTGCAGTGCTCACTGTGCACTGGGCGTCCAACACATGTTGTCAAATGGAAAAAATACTGCAGTGTCATTAAATCAACCAGTCCGATAAAACGTCAGAAAAAGTCCAACTTGTAAAGACTGGGAGGTTATCTTTCAAAATAACTACAACTGAGTTAGTTATTAATATACCATATCCGCAGTGTTTTCTATTACATACGTATTAAGATACCAAGTTGAAAGTGGAGGACACTCAGAGAAAAGCAAAGAAAGGGATCAAAGGCTTCACAAAAAACAGTCACCACAAAAATGCTGAGATTTGAATTAGGTCGAGAAAGAGACCAGTTCCAGTGCAGATGCAAGAAAAAAGGGTCCTCACGCTTTCTCTCTGTCTGATTGTGGCAGCCAAGATTGAATGGGGGAATACAGTGAGAAAAAAAAAAGAAAGAAAAGGAAAAAAGAAAGAGACCAAAATTCAGGCTTCAAATCTACCCAGGCATTTAGAAAGCTAAAGAGACCAGTTCCAGTGAAGATGCAAGAAAAAAGGGTCCTCATGCTTTCTGTCTGTCTCATTGTGGCAGCCAAGATTGAATGGGGGAATACAGTGAAAAAAAAAAAAGAAAGAAAAGAAAAAGAAAAAAGGAAAAAAGAAAGAGACCAAAATTGAGGCTTCAAATCTACCCAGGCATTTAGAAAGCTAGCTGTCCAAGATCAATACAGAACTTTCTTCAGAAAAGCCCTTAGAGCCTTCTCTAAGGAAAGTAAGGCGTAACTCACATACCTCAGTTCCTGGCTTTCGGTACTAAGGAGAGAAAGCAGTGCCCAAGCCAGCACCTGGCTGTCATCTCCACTGTGAAACTTATTGAAGTGCTTAATGTTCTGCAGCAGGACCTGGTCCAGGCATTCCAGGGCCTTTTCCTGCACAGTGCTCTCCGAGTCCATCACAACGGGGGTGATGCCCATCAGCCAGGCTTTCTGGATCTGGGCACATCGAGGGTGGGCCTGTAGGAGTTAAAATTGGGAAGTCACAAAGAGTCTAATGCTATTGGAAGTGTAACTACAAATCAGTGAAGTTGTGATCAATGTTCTGAGACATGTTAAAAGTAGTTGCACACACAACTACAAATAGATCATAAGAGAAAACACAAACAAAAGCAAACCTACAGCCCAGCCAGCGAGGCTCAGTGGTTGAGCATCAACCTATGAACCAGAAGGTCACGGTTCGATTCCTGGTCAGGGCACATGCATGTAAAAACAAAGTTCAATCTGCAGTTATTGCAAATCAGTCCATACTGAAATTTTAAACTTACAAAGTAATTATTTTGTTATTAGTAATAAATCAGCATTTTTTGGTAATTCAAGATCAAGTAATAAATATTTATCCCAAGAAGTAATTAGAGTAAGTGCTACCAGATAAAGTAAAAATACATATTGCCTAATGCCTTCTATTATGAAACAAGAGAAAACCATGCTCTTAAAATTCTTTAAGAGCGAGTTACTTGGCAGAAGTAAATTATATCTAGGATCACTGGTTCTGCTCTTTTAGCAATATCATCTATATAGTTCATAATGAACAAAAATTAAAGTAGGCCTCTGGCCTAACCAAATTCATTTTAAAATTCATATTTCTATGTGAGATTTGAGCTTAAGTCAAGAAAGGCTAACCAGTAGCATTCTCTAGCATTGGTTCATAATTACATTTAATATGAAATGCAGTCTATCATATGTAAGTAAAAGATACTTCTTCCTTTCTCTTACACTGTATATTAGACTTGGTAGAGTTTCTACTGGTCAACTTAATATTTAGCAACAAGCAATTATTACGCTGAATTGTTTTTTCATGTAAACACCATGCAGTAGACACATAAGAAGAAGCCCCTCACCATAAGAAGTTCAGTAAGAGACTGCAAGGCCTGCTTCCGGACAGATACAGCAGGGTCCCGGCACTGCTCCTGAAGAATTGAAAGCTCCTCCTTCATGCCTGAGACACTGCAGTGCTTCAAAATACTCACCAATACCTAGGAAGTGCACACACACACACGTGAAGTGATGATGCACGCATAGTATACGTGCAAACAGGCAAATACACACAAAAATACTTCCTTCAAGTTCTTGGTTCTTTACATCTTTAAGGTCAAAGATCCATCCCTCCAGTAGCATCCCACCTTTTAGAATCTGGTGAAAGCTAAGGTCTCTCTCCAGAGAAAATCTGACATACATTTTATACACACAAATATTTTCAAACGATTTCAGTGGTTTTACAAACCCTATCAAAATCTGTCCATGGCCCTAAGCTAAGAATCCCTACTCTAAAAAATGACATTACGGGTATAAATTCATGATTCTTTTTTTTTAAAATTTTTTATTACAAAGGGTCCTACTCTAAAACATGACAATAAGGGTATAAATTCATGATTCTTAAAAAGCCAGCAACCCAGTAGGAAAGCTTAAAATCCAATAATCCTTAGTTCATCTATATAATTTAGGCATAACAGGATCAAGATGAACTAATGTTAAATGAAAAGCAAATTAAACAACAAATATGGCAGAGGGACCTTTAAAATATTCTCCTGCGTTTCTGAGTGCTTAAAAAGGGAGCGCAATGCCCTTGCTGGTTTGGCTCAGTGGATAGAGCATCAGCCTGCAGACTGAAGGGTCCCAGGTTCCATTCCAGTCAAGGGCGCATGCCAGGGTTACGGGCTCCATCCCCAGTGGGGGGCATGCAGGAGGCAGCCGATCAATGATTCTCTCTCATCGTTGATGTTTCAATCTCTCTCTCCCTCTCCCTTCCTCTCTGAAATCAATAAAAATTTATTTTTTTTTTAAAAAGAGAGCGCATTAAAGACTGTCTGGAGAAACACACCTGGAGCGCAGACTTCCTCACGTTGATCTTCTCGTCCCGGATTCTCTTTCTCAGCATGGCCATGACACCCCTTTCTGCTGAGGATACGCCCGTCATTAGAGTCTGAGAGAGACTATTCAGGTCTGACATCTCACACGCAATACCGACAAAGTCTAAAAAACCTGACTAATTCGCTTGTTTCAAATCAGAGTATGAAATGAGGTAGAAATAAAAATATCTCAAATAATTAGCTATTCACAATAATGAAAAAGGCAAAGATCATGTAAAAAAAAAAGGGCAAAAGTTCTGGAATATTAAAAAATCAGTTTTAAATCCTGGCTCCTGTGCCTAAAACTTCAAATAAATTATCTAGATCTTCTATTTTGTTTAACTACAAGTCGAAGTATCTGAACCATGAGTTTTTAAAAGACTAAATAAAATAATATTACTAAATACCTGCAGCTTTAAAACTTTTCAATCCCAGGCCCCTTTGCACTATCAAAAATTAGTAAAGATTCCTAAGAGCTTTTTTTTAAATGTGAATTACATGTTCAATCTAAATTAGACATGACACTATGAAGAGTATATATTTAAAATAAAAAATAACTATACTGCAAAAAAAAAAAAAGACACTGAAAAGAATGGCACTGTTTTTGCAAATTCTTTTAATGTCTGGCTTAATAAGAAGAGAGCTGATTCTCATCTCTCCTGCCTGCGACCTGTCACTTTCATGTCACGGCATCTCTGGAAAAACCTCAACTTATAGTTGTGGGAAAACCAGAGCGCAGAGGCAAACCATGTCTTGATATTATGAAAGCAGCATTAACTTCAAGGATGTGTTGAAGAAGACTGAGAGACTCAAACACATTTTGAGAACTGCTGATCCCCAAGAAAACAAATAAAAAATGAACTAGAGAATGGAAAACAATAGAGGAAATACATGAAATTAAAAAGTTCCTTGAAAAAGTAACAAGATTAACAAACTTTTAGATAGACTAAGAAAATGAGAGAGAAGATTCAGATAGCTAAAATCAGGAATGAATAAGGGAACATTATTACCTACCTTACAATAATACAAAAATTGTAATAGAATACTATGTACAATTTTATGTTAACAAATTAAGTAACCCAGGTGAAATGGACAAATTTCTACAATGATGTAAAGTATGGAAACTGACTTAAGAAGAAATAGTCTGAATACACCCACAAGTACAGATATTGAATTAATAAAAAAGCTTCCCACATGTGCATAAAAGTCCAGGCATTACTGAAGAATCCTACCAAATGTGAAAAAAAAATTAACACCAATTTACATGCACACATATCTGCCTCTCCTGTTGCTCCTTAAGAAATGAAACTTTATTTTCTTAAGGTCTGTATCTACAATGCCTCGCACAGACAGAAGGGACCATATAAAAGTTTTTAAAATAAACAAATAAATCTAATTATATAATTAATCCTTTACACACATTCCCTCTCTTTTCTCTCTCATCTATTTATCCAACTTTTAAAACCACTTCTCTAAACCTTATTTCTATAGATGCTGACAGCAGCCCCCTGTGAGAGGTAGGGAAGGGTTAGGATCAGAACGTGTGTGACAGGAGTTGTGTTGACTTCCATATTTTAGGTCATGCAGCTACTTAGTAACAAAACTGTACAAGAATTCAGACGGCGTCTCATTTCTGATAGTGTTTTCTCCACTATTTTATGATGTCATGTTACAGATGAAACAGGAGCCCAGACCTTACAGCCAGACAGAAACAGAATCCGAGTAGGCTCCAGGTCTACCCACTGCCTAGTACAGGCTTGTTTTTTCCCTGAATCACATTGAGACTTCCACCATCCCAGATTCAATACGTCAGGGAAAGCGATCAGGCACCACTTATGTTCAGGATCTTGTGTTGGAGTCCGCGGAGGACCCCATAATCACTCCGTATGATATGTACGACCCATTGAAAAACGGCTCCTTCTGTTGGGGAAGGGAAATTATAATCTAAATTCCAAACTGCCTTTTTCAGTGGGAGCTGGGATCACAGTTCCCTACTATGTATTAAAAGTAACCTCTGGGACGGCTGAGTCAAGAAGACATGGTAAACAAAGTAACAAGGAATGAAAAAAGGGAACAAGACTGGGTCCCACAGTATTATTCATCTATTCCCTTTTTGTGACGACTTTTCTCCAAACACACATTTAATCTCTACTGCACTTTCCCTAGTAACTGGTCCTTTTTTCGGTCAGTAATTCCAACAGTTCACAACAGTTGATTTAAATAAGAAAAGAAAATATCTGCTAATATTCTCTTAAGTGTTAAAGAAAGATTGGTATTGGTATTGGTGTTCAGTACATGTAGGTGGAATGTAGCTTATTCTTTATCTTAGAATTAAATATAGTCTAGTGCAAGGACATCAAGTAAAGATACAATAAAATAGAAATTACTCCACTTTTAAGGAAAAGAGATGCTCCGATTCTTAAGGTGAATTAATCAGAAAAAATCCAAGGTTTTTAGACTCTACGTATGGTTATTACGCATTTGGCTGTGATGAAATCTGACATACCCCTTGATCCAATTGTTTCACCACTGCTGTCTGTACTGATCACCCCCGAGTCTCCAGGGTTCAGTGTCTGCTTCTGACAGGAAAAAGCTAAAAAAGAATACATTAGAAAAAGGGCTGTTGTTAAGGTAAAAATTTATTACGCTCTTAATAATGCAAGCATGGCATATTAACACATTTAAGTTACCACATCATTACTGAAGTGAATCTCAATTTCTTTGATGAAGGAAAAAAGTGCAATACGAAAATAGAAAAATAGAGAGATAGAAAAAAAACAAAAAACACAAAACACATTTCAAAACTCCAGCTAGTCCTTTAAATAAAAAGGCAGTTATTCAATATTTGGAAATATATTGACCCATTACCTGATGAATTCCTCAGGAAGGTACCCGGATGGCTCTCTATTCCTAAAATGGTAGGACCTAAAAATAAGCAGAGAGATAAGAGGGAAAAAGCCAGAGTGTCATCAACCCTAAGGAAATGTTCACAGAGGAATCAAAATAAAAATAATTAGGCCTGAACAGAAGGCCGATTCTAAACGGCTAACAATTAGTAACGTTCTCCTTGGGGACGCATTTGAAATGGATATTAGGCCCCACACAGCCATCCCCAGCAATGCACAGCAGTAGTGAAGGCAACCACCAATCTCACCTCTAAAAAAGGCCTTTCAAATGCCTCAGGCCTAAGAAGTTATCCAACAATACAATATACTGAAATACGTTTATAAGAATGAAAGTATATCATACCATATCAACTGCTTTTGCCACAACAAAAAATGATTCCCCTGAAGTCCAATTTTTTTTTTCTTTATTAAGGTATTACATATGTGTCCTTATCCCCCCTTTGCCCCCCCTAACCCCCCACTCAGACCCTCACACCCCACCTCCCCCCGTGTCTGTGTCCATGGGTTAGGGTTATATGCATGCATACAAGTCCTTTAGTTAAAGTCTAATTTTTTGACAAGCCTAAGACCAATTCCATGTCACTTACTGTTAATCAGAAATTCCAGAATGCTCTCCGATGTGCTGTTAGCGCTAATTTTTTGACAAGCGTAAGGCCAATTCCATGTCACTTACTGTTAATCAGAAATTCCAGAATGCTCTCCGATGTGCTGTTAGCGGACAACTCCAGGCAGTGTGCGAAACTGGACAATGCCTTGCTGCGGACAGTCGGTGCCTTGTCTAAACAGCGGTCAAACATTATGTCCTGCACCAAGAACTTATGCTTTAAGAACTTCTGATGCTCCGAGGACAGTGTGTGATCCGCCTCTCTTTCCGGCAGTTCCAACAGAGCCAAGGCAACATCGAGAGTGAAAACCCGGTGTGGGATCTGGTAGAGCAAAATCATAAGAGTCCCCATCACATAGTCATGAAAACTGAAGGATCCGTATGCATTCAGATCTGGCTGTCATTAGAAGGCTGCACAACCAGAACCGAGATTTCACTGCAGATGTATTCTCTTACCTTGGAGCTTCGTGAGTATCTGTAAAGCCAGGCAATAAATGTAGCATATTCCCCGCAAGGAAGTTTGCTGAGCAGCTGTACCAGGGACTGAGCCGCGTAGGTCCGATACTCCGATTTATCTACTACCTGGAACACAAATGTTGACAAACTGCTCACCTGACAACTGAGACATGTTGTGACACAAGTGAAAAGTTAGTGGATGTAACTGTGACTAGTTCGGTGATCTTTAAGTGTTATAGAAATGACCAACACATTTTAGGTTTCAGATCCCCCCCCCCTTTTTAAAAATATATTTTATTGATTTTCTTACAGAAAGGGAGAGGGATAGAGAGTTAGAAACATCGATGAGAGAGAAACATCGATCAGCTGCCTCCTGCACACCCACCACTGGGAATGTGCCCCCGACCGGAATCAAACCTGGGACCTTTCCGTCCACAAGCTGATGCCCCATCTACTGAGCCAAACCGGTTAGGGTGGTTTCAGATTCCTTTAAAAACTAACCTGTAAGAAATCTGTTGGTCCTTTCCTCAGAAATACAAATTTAACACATGATTTCAGGGAGTTTATAAACCCCTAGAATCCATCAAGTTTAAGTTAAGAATCATTTCTCCGCACAGTTATAACAACTTACGAGATAATCACAGAAACGTGAACGTTAACTGGATATTTGGTGGCTTTAAAGTATTACTGTGTATTTTATGATTATGTTCTTAAAGGATGCTTACTCTTTAGACAGACACAGAAATATTTATATATAAAAGAATATGATGGAATTTGTTTTAAAAAGTCCAGTGTGTAGGAGTAATATCTTTTTGGGGTACAAGTGACACAAAATTGTTGAAGATAGGTGCTCATCATCCTAGTCTCTTCATTTCTTTATATATTTGAAAACTTCCAAAATGAAAAGGTTTTTTTTATTCCCAAAAGGACACTGTCTAGGAGAACAGCTAGTGAATATATTAAATAAAACGATGCTTAGTAATGACACAGACTCATTACCAAGCACAAAAACACACAACACACACATTTAACTTCATACGTATTAAATATTTAAAAATTATTCTTATTGTTACGAAAGCAACCGGTACCTTGGCACAGATGTGCTGGAGTAAGATACGAAGAACTGGGAATATACTTTCCTTTAGTTCATCCACAAGTGAGCTATGAAAAAAAGAGCACAGCCTCTGTTTAGAATATTCCTATAATTACAATGAAACAGTCATTTTCCTGCACCCTCCCAAAACCCACTAATCCTATGTGTTAGAAATCCTCAATAGTAAAAACAATCTGTTTGTTTCGGTGAATAAAGAGTAAAGACATCAAGTGCCACAGCAGAAACCCATCCCCTACCCTCAGGCCTGGTGGTAGAAGTTGCTGCCAAGTAGGCAGCGGCAGTCAGGGAGGAGCAATCGTGCACTCTCCATAGGACTAACTGCACTACTTAGTACATTTCCTACTAAGATTCTAAAAGACATGATTTTGGGATAAATAGACTAAGACACAGTACCACCTCGTGGTAGCTCATTGAAATGCTACTTCAATGCCTCTGGAATAGTACCTCTCTAAACTTTAACTCAAGAAGAAATGACTATAATGCCCAGATTGGACCCATTTTTAGTGGTAAGTTCTGCATCATGAGCTCTGACAGAAAAGCCAAAGTGAGGCTTTCCACTTACGACGTTTTAGTTATTCAATGACAGTCTATATATTCCACCATCCTCAAATCGTCAAGTACATTATGTACCGCGTATGTACACACTCTCAGGTGCATACTGACCACTTTTATTCCACCACCAAATATTCAGTATGGGAGGGGGTTAAAAAGCCAATGACACCAAATAGGTCTCTCCCAATAATGCTAAAACAAAACAACTTTTTAGGTGAAGCTAAGTGTCTCGTGAGGGAAAAATGAGTCTATCGATTATTGCTAAAGAGGGAAAAACCAACCAACTCCTTTAATCAAGAAAGTATTTTCTGTAGGGGAAGGGAAGAGAAAAGTGAAAAGAAACGGGGAAAGTGGCAAGGACCAAACGGGAAGAGGCCTGGAGAAGTGAGAAACAGAAAAAGGACAGGAGGCAGCAGACTTGTAGGCGTGGCCAACACAGAAGCAGACGATGGAGAGCAGAGGAGAAGCCACTGTCATCACCCAGAGGCTGACCTCACAATCCTGGGACCATCCAGCTGGAGGCTGGTGCTGGCTGGTGAACTGGGTTCCTTATCCCCTCAACAAGGCCCGAAGGCAGGGGTTACCACAGTGGCCTTGACCACATGAACCAGGTGAGCTACAAGGTGCTTTATTTTGGCCCCCCAAACCACAAACAGGCCAGAAATGTATTGGTTCCCCCGGGTGTCAGAAATCTTGGTTAGTACAGGCCCCAGAAGAGGAAGGGAAAGTGATAAAGAGGAGAGAGTAACAACCCACGCTGTGTGCGTCACCTGATAAACTGGACTGCCTGGTTTCTGCTGCTGATGACTGATGACGTTATCGCAAGGGGGGCATGATGGGACCCTTCACCCACTTCTAACATTAATATCACATTTAGCATTTGATGGAAAACACAACCGATGACCTAGAAGAGAAAAGAAAGTTCAATTCAAGGCCTAACAGAGAATCCCTGAAGATCACAGACAACAATTTGCAGCATCTAAAGATGAGTCAACTTGAGACATGGTTTGGGGCTGACCATTAGGAATGTATTTCTTAAATAATTACCAATAAATGTACAATGGAAACAGTGTGAGAACACTGCTTGCAGATAATGATAGGAATATCATCTGGTTTCTCTCTGCATGCTCCCTTTCTAAATGGCAACAGATGCTGCTGCTGATCCCGTTATAGCAAGGGGAGAAAGGAAAAATTCACACTTGTGTTTTACCTGAAGTTTACAAAGGACCTTCCCATGTTTCATCTCATATAATTTACTCAGATAATTCATTCATTCCTCCAGGAAATAAAACATTTACTAAAAACCAAACATGTACTGGGTATGGCATTAAGCACATTCATGTATATTACTAGATTTTACCACATTTAATCTTAAACCTCACAACAACTCCATGCGGTAAGCAAGGCATTCCCATTTTATATATAATATTATTGTTTCTAGTCTATAATAATAAAACAGACTCCAAAGGCAAGCTGTCCAAAGTCAAGTAATCAAAGGCCTGGCTAAAACCAAAGTTGTCCAACATCATGTCAGTTCTTCCACAGTTAAAAATCCCTGCATCTTTAGAGACACCGTGGACCTAAAAGGATAGATTTTTTCCATCCATTCTATTCTTTAAATGTTAAAAGGGGCATGGAAATTAAAAGTATTACCGTGAATTCTATACATCCATATTTCAAGCACATAGAAATAATAATAAATTATAAAATATGGAATGCTTTTTAAACAATAGGCTCTGTGGTCAGCATTTGACAGGCATTCTTTCATTTCACCCTCCTGACAAATCTGGGAGGCAGGTAAGCCTTTTATTCCTTTTTAGTCCAGATGAGGAAACTGAGGCTTTCACAAGGTTGCATAGCTTACACAAAAACGAACAGAGCGTAAGCGGTGGAGCCAGAACCTGAACACAGATGCGCATTACCCCAAACCTTCTTAACCATCACGTTACTGCCCCTGGAAATTATGAAGTAATCACAGCCACCAACAGCCACATGACCTTGGCCTATCACATTTTTTACAAAACCTTATTTTATTAATGACATCTGTACCTGGATCCCACCATCCTCTTGATTGACCTCAACTCAAATGTTTAGAGTAGTGATACTGTTAGAGGGACTTGAAGTGTTGCGGGGGGGGGGGGGGGGAGAAGCAAAATCCACATATGAATGCTAACAGGAATGAAAACCAGTAATATTTCTGTAAAATGACCAACTAGAATAATACAAACATTAATAAAATTACCGAAGCACACATGAATTGCCAAGGGAAACTACGAAATGCTGACTGTCTATTCTTTTCTTTAGAACAATTTGGTGAATGTTTCTATAAAAGTAACGTTCTCTTTGGCAGCTTATCTGTTCTTCTTGCCTAATTCACACTGGAACCATTTTTTATGTATGAAACCAGATAATAATTTGCTTGGCCACTAAGTATTTGGATATAAGGTTTGTTACAAAGAATAGACAACAATAGAAATGGTCATACTTCCCATTATACAGAAGATATATGGTAAGGTCATGGAAATAACCTGGTAAGTTGAAATGCCATTACATCAAATGCTTCTAATTTTTTCCCGTTACACAATTTGCATGCTTCAATTTAACCAATAACTAACTTAGATCCTTGTCTCTTTTACCTTGTCTCCTCCATGAATGGGGGAGCATAGCAAATACAATCCATGATAGGCCAGTTCTGGTATGTACTTTGCTTGGTCAAGGTTGCTAAAGAAAAAAGAGCAAAAATTAGTTAATGGATTATGATTTTACTTAAAAGATTGCCTTATTTAATAAGCCATATTTAAATGAATAAATTTTACCTCTGTGCCACTTAGAATAAAATGACATTCATACTTCACCTAGAGCAAAAGTTATCATACTGTTTAAACTTTAACGCTGGGAGATTTAATGGCTCACCTGGCTTGTGTAACATGAAATTCATGAAGCACTGGCTCAAAATTAGTTAATGCCACAAAGACCTAGAAAACAGACACCAAGAAGCAGCCTTATTTTTCTTACTCATTAAGTATTACCCTCATCGGTGCCCTCTGAGGTTGCCCCAAGTTTCTTGGAATTGTCACTGACCTCGATACAATTCTGTACACACTGTGGCTTTTCTTTCAGGGAAAACTTGGACAGAAGCCTTAAAAAATTCTTTAAAAGATGAAAGATGGCTTTTCGAATTTGACAAAGGTCCCAGGCAGAAAAACTGATGTCTTCATCATCTTCTTGTTCTTCTACAATTTCATCCATCTAGATTATGAAGAAATATACAGCTGACTGTAAAATAAGGCCTAACACTTTCCCCCTGGTTTTCAATTTACTCAGATCAAATCCAGGGACACGCCAGGGGGTTGCTGAGGTGACCGGGTCCCCTGACTGCTCTCGGTCTCCAGGCTCACAATGGCACGTCACTGGATTAGATGACTGCGACAATACTTCCTAGCTCTATAGTTTTGTGTCCATGAGGATTCTTATGTGTCTTAAAAGTTTTCATTTTCACATCAATGAACCTTTACCATCCTACCTAGTCATACAAGAATTTGGAATTAATGCTATTCTTCTATATTCTTATGGAGGATACTTCATTACCCTCTCTAATGACAATGACATCATGTGGCAAATATACCTGTTAGCAAGTTCTCAGGCACAGCTGGGTACAAGGCTGAGGAAAGATGACAGGGAGGTTGGAAAGCTGGCCAAACAGAAATACAACTTGGTCCTATTGGAGAGCTGATGATACTTTAAGACCATTTGATTACAATCATTATGCCTGAAACCATATGTTAATATAAAGTTCATTCTTAAATCGTGTGTTGATGAAGATGTGCTTTATTATTCCTCTTCTCACCTCAATATCCTCTTTCCTGGGTGGCTTTCCTCTCTTCCTATGCCCTCTTGGATTAGTCTGCGAGTTCTTCGGATGTTCTTTCCTTCTTTTCCGACTCAAGTTAGATTCCTGAGGCCAACTCTTCTTTACAATCTGTATACATTTGTCAAACATCACTGGGTGGAATATTTGATTGGCTACACTGCCTATTCATAAAGAATAAAGAGTAAGCAGGTTAGATTTAATTGTCTCCAAATATGTCTGTAACAACAGATAAAAATGTCAAAAGCAAAAATGGGATTAGCACTAACTTTGAATAACAGTGACACCTTTGCAAAAAAGTACCATTCACCTTTAGCCATAAGTTAGCAAAAGTGCTGATCAGAAATAAATAACAAGATTTCTATCTGGATTTAGCCATGAGGGAGTAACTGGTTTTATTCCTGTCTTCCTAACTGTGAACTATAAAACCGGACCAAAAAATGTTAAAATAATCATTTTAAGACACGGAGCAAGACACAGCATAGAAATCAAATTCCTGAGATAAGGGAAACAAATGAAGTAGACCCTAAAATTGCCCCCGTTTTTGTATTTTGAGGCAATTTCTGGACAACAGCAGAAAAATGGCGAACCCGGGCACATTATGATGGTCTCACTAAGTGAGACTACAGAAATCACGTCAGAAAGGCAGAGGCAGCTGGAATTTATGGGACAGAATAATGGAGAAGAGGAAGCTACACAGAAAAAGAGCTCCAGCAATCTGCATAGGGCTGATGACAAGCTATGCATGCAGGGGTAAGCTGTAAATAGTAAGCAAACAACAATTTCCAAGGAAGTCAGAGAGGAATCATTCTCAGAGCTCACAAAAGGCTGACACACCTTTGAGCCTGGCCAGCACAATCGAGACACCTTGTTAATCCCAATAGAGACCTTGGAAAGCCACACACCTAAAAGCCAGGCTACATCAGCTCTAGAGTAAAAGCTACTTTAAAATCTGCACTAAAGCAAGTTGCAAAAGGATCAAGTGAGTCCACCAATAACTGATATTAAAACATACTTAAATACTATTATCCAATCGCACACTAATTTAAGTCCTACTCTGCAGGGATTTTGCAGATGTAATTTAAGTCCCAAATCATAGACCTTAAGGGAGGAAAACCCTCCTGATAGGCCTGATCTAATCCATTGAGCTCTTTAAACCTGAGTGTGGAAGTCAGAGACAGGACTGGAAATCAAAATGAGAGGAGGATTCAACCCGGGTAGAGTCTCCACTGCTGGAGGGGCCAGGTGTCAAGGAGAGTGGGTGTCCTCCAGGAGCTGAGAGCTCCCTGGCTAACAGGCAGCAAGAAAGGGGCCCTGGGTCCTACAGCCACAAAGAAACAAGTTCTCCCAACAACCGAGTTCAGAAGAAGACACGGAGCCCCAGAGAAGCACCTGCTGGGGCTGACACCTTCGCTATCGGTCGGTGTGACCCCAGCAGAGAGTCCAGTCGCATTGTGCCTGGACTTCTGACCTCAGAAACTGAAATAATAAAGTTATGTATGGCAAATGGCTCCGTTTGTGCTAATTTGTCACAAAGCAATAAAACTTAAAAAAATGAAAAAACAAACAAAAAAAAAATAAAAAAAAAACCAATACAAGTTAACATTCAAGGCTTTATGTGTCCTTTAACCAAATTTTTTGAATCATAGAGAATAAATCCTTAACATTTATTGCAAATGCACGTATGTAAACAATGACGAGGGGTAAAGCTGACCAATGCTTTGATTTTCTTGATTATATAACGGGCTACACCCGCCTCTACGTTCAGCCCTTTTGCTCTGAGTTACGATAGGGAGGAGGGACAGCCACCCCAGTGTTCTGACAATAAAGGAAGTGGAACAAGCTCATAATTAGAGTCCTTTCCTGGGCTTTCCTCCTCAAGCATGACTAGCTGGTCTTCTCATGCTTTCTTAGTTAGAATGGTTTAAACCTGCTTTTCCACAGCACATAGGAGAGATATAACACAAAGATGCCCGCAGCAGATTTTCTCAGCGTGGACAAGGAGTCGGGGGAAATAACAGAATTTTATATGAGGTGGGGCTGGGTGGAGTGGAGGCTCTGTATCCTGGAAACATTCCCCCTCCAGCCTTGGCCTTCTCGGATTATTCCTACCAAGTTATCGACACAGCATAATATTGGTCAGAGCATCGTCCGTTACACCCAAAAGTGGCAGGTTCGATTCCCAGTCAGGGCACATGCCCAGCGTGTGGGTTTGACCCCAAGTTGGGGCAGGTACAAGAGGCAATCAATTGATGTTTCTCTCTCACATCAATATTTCTCTCTCTCTCCCTTCCTCTCTGTCTCAAATACATAAATACATATCCTCATGTGTGCGTTTAAAAAAATTTTTTGAAGAGCTCAAAACAATGTAGAAAAACTTTAAATGACAAAAGGTATGTCCTATCATGTCAAATTACGTACCTGGAACTTCTAGTAGCAGAAAATACAGACCAGCGGCATGAAGGCCATATTCTCGATGCTGCACACCGACGTTTTTCTTATGGACTGTTTGAACAAAGTGGTAGAATAAAGCCACCAGCGCACGGTGAGAAATGTTGTTCTCAGCGAAGAAGGTCCAGAAGATCTGGGGGGAGGAGTAAATCACAAAAGCCAATAATTACAGAAATGTAAAAATCTCCTATGATTTGATTTTAATAACTACTTAGTGCCTTAATAGAGGGGAATAGACCAGTCTGGCTCCTAATTATAAACATGTGAAATCTTCAAAGGACTAAAACAAAAAATTAGAAATGCCTTATTGAAAATTACTAAGGTAAATAAGTATATGATATTTAAATAATTAAACTGAAAAATTTTTTTTGCTAGGTTTGAAGCATATACATTTCTAAAATTATTACAGTTAAAAACTAAGACTTTTCAGACAACCTATAGTAGTGATTACTCAGACAACTTACCCCTTGTACCCAAACTCATCAATCATTCTAATTCATCAATGTACATTTAAATTGAAATAAATTGCTCTGATTTCCTCAGCTAGGAATCAGAACGATTGATGAATTTGGGTACATTTTGTTCTGGCACCTAGCCCTTCAGTTTTCTGAAAAGCAAGCAATGAGCTAAGTACTAATAAACACACTAGGTAGAACTCAGTATTTAAAGGAACTCTCAGAAAAAATAAAATAAAAATAAAGGCACTCTCCTTTCCAATTGAATTAAATTAACTACTCCATTTATAATACCAGATTTTCTTAAAATGAAGGCATACTGAAATTGTTATTGCATTTTCCTTGGCCTTCGTTTTATATTTGGTTTAATCTGTCATCCACCTCTTCCTCCC
>NW_006300017.1:1728807-1730688 GCF_000327345.1 Myotis davidii
CTAATTTGTTGTTAGAAAAAGTCACGACTTAAAGTCCTGGCCGGATAGCTCAGCTGATTAGGAAATCGTCCTGGTAAGCCAAGGTTGTGTGTTCAATCTCCACTCAAGAATCAACCAATGAATGCATACATAAGTGGACCAACAAATCAATGTCTCTCTCCTCTCTCTCGCTCTCCACCACTTCCTTTCTCTTTCAAAAATCAGTAAATAAAAAGAAAAAAAATTTTTTGAAAGTCATGACTTGAAAAAATATCACAGATTAATAGCTGAACCTTCTGGAAAAAAGCTATTAGGATAGGCCAGTAAATGATTCACATTCTTTATGCTACTCTTCTGATAGTCCTTATGAACTGTTCACTAAAAAGATGATAATAATGACTTTTAATAGTCTACTTCTAATACCTAAAGGTGGCTAGCTTGATTTTCCTTTCTTTCCTTTTTTTAAAAAATTTTTACCTCTGTAGATCCATGTTCTTCCGTAGCAAAGCGTAAGAGACTTTCGTGGAGTTTTGTGAATGCATCCAATCCGGTCTCGATGATTTCTGCCTCTATGCTGGGATCCAAGGGCTCAGTCTCCGTGAAGTCCAGTTCCCACACTGTTTCCACCCATTCTGGTAGGAAAATGCAATTAAACCAGTTAGTGCTCTACAGCAAGTAAGAAACCTATCATTTTTGGACTCTAGGGAGATTCAAGAAGAGAAAAGTTTATTAGGCACAACTCACCTTTAATTATACAATCATATAAGCATAGTTAAAGGAGAGCAGAAAAAGTGAAGAAAATCTTTTTTTTTAATTATAACTGACATCTGGTTATTAGGTTGGTTATCTTCTAAAAATATCAAGGAGAAAAATGCTTTTTACATAAAACGGTCAGGGGGAATGAAACTTCAAAACACTTCAAGATCCAGCTTTCCCACACATTCCACCTGGAGAAGAAAGAAGTTCATCAAAGAGGGCTCCAGATGCCCCTTTGAGAAAACCTTATAAGTATGTTAATAAGCCTAAATAAAATTCTTAATTGGGCCCTTGGAGTATAATTAGCATGTTAAAAAAAAAAAAGATACAATTTACCTAGAAGTTTAAACTAGAGAAGGCAAGCCAGATCCACACTCAGAGAAATATTCAGTGATTTCAAAACACACTGACAGAGGTGGGGTCCCTCGGCCTGGCCAGCGATCAGGCTGATGGGGAGGCAGGAGTCAGGGGCCCAGCCCGCCAGGGGGAGGGACACAGGGAGGTTGGCTGTGGGAGCACACTTACCACTAGGGGGCAGCTCCTGTGTTGAGTGTCTGCCCCCTGGTGGTCAGTGCACGTCATAGCAACCGGTCGACCAGTGGTTCGGTATCTTAGGCTTTTATATATATAGATGCACACCTGTATTTCTGACCTCATTTCTGGATCACAGCTACCAAGTCCCCATTAGAAAAGACCTGGTGACAGGAACAATAGTTACCGTATTTGCCGGCGTATAAGACGACTGGGCGTATAAGACGACCCCCTAACATTTCCACTCAAAATACAGAGTTTGTTATATACTCGCCGTATAAGACTACCCCCTCTTCCGCACACCTTCCACACACCAAATAAAAGGTAAAACAATATCAGATTTGATTTTAACATTTTAATTTATATTCAAATGCTTATGACATGCAGGAAAACTGTCACAAGGCTGTATGTAATCAAACATATACATAAAACAGTGCAAGTTTATTACCGGTAAACATACCGGTAATTCACTAAAGAAAACACACTCTATAGACTGGTACCGTAGATGCTTCTCAGGAACACAGGCAAGCAGCCCACAACCTAGAGGGACTGTCAATGATAGAAGTAAGATAACAAATAGAGGTAGAGAGCAAGTGCCGGGCAAGTCCCTAGCAA
>NW_006300017.1:1730999-1732792 GCF_000327345.1 Myotis davidii
AAGTGGGCGGGCATCGGGAGGCCACTATGGCACGGGGCAAGCACTATGGGCAGTCTATCTGAAGTGTACCTGGGTATAAGACGACCCCCCACTTGGAGGCATATTGTTCAGGGCCAAAAAATCGTCTTATACGCCGGCAAATACGGTATTACTATTTTATTTTATTTTATGTTTTACCATGGATGAGTGTTAAAACAGGAACAGACATGTAAAATACTAGAAAGCACAACAGAAACTATTCCTGGGAGATGGGGAGGGGACGAGGTGGGAAGGATGATTCTTCCTTATTTGGACCTAAACATGGACGTTTACCAGGAAAAGCAGAGCAGAGAAGAGCATCCCAGGCAGAGAGAACTGCAGGACAGCACACAGGGGAAGAAAGTAGAACCTGATTGAAAATGAATAAAACAGCTCCGGCGCAGAGATGAAATGTGAAGGGTGAGAGTTATTAGTTGTTGTTTTGGGGTTTTTTGTTTTTGTTTTTTGAGCAGGATGAGGTACGAACTAACTTTCACAAACCCCTAGGAGGTAGAGATGACGTCCCCATTTGACAGATGGGGAAACCACGGCTCAGTAAGGTTAAGCAACCTGCTGGGCGGATGCTAAGCAGTGGAGCCAAGAGACCAAGCCCAGTTACCTCTGACTCCAAAGATGACATGATTGGGAAAGACTGTGGTGAAGAGTAAGGCTCTCCTATGGCAGGCCCGGGATTCGGTCATTATTAAGGAAACCAGGGGAAACATGAAAGGTTGAAAGACCTGACAGGTCACCTTTGAGTCTTCCAAAAGGGTCCTAGCGTGCAGATTTGCAGAATAAGAAGGGGAAGGTCGAAAAAACAGATGCAAAAGAACTAAACGATATCCGGCAACACAATCTCTTTATTATTACTTTTTTTTAAATGCGTAATTCTATTTTAGCTCTGTTCTAAACCCGGCTCGCCAAGAGTGCAGATCTGCAGGGCCCAGACCTTGCAGAGCCAAACGCCCCACCTCCACCCCAGGCCACCCCAGGCCTAGGCTGGAGAGCATCACGGGCGCCGAACACCACCGCCCTGCCTCCCCGATTCTCGAGGCTTCGTCTCCTCACCTAGGCTGAGATCCAGCGGGCACCAGGGCTGTAGGCCGCTCCCGAGGCCCGGCAGCGCCACCATGATCACCCGGAACCCGCTCGCCGGCGCCGTGGTCAACTTTCAAAGCTCGCTCCCGCGCGCGCCCCGAGCCGCCGCCGCGGACCAGTCACAACACGTAGAATTTCCCACCGACCAATCATCGCGCCCTGTCGGGCTCATGACACTAACCAATCAGCAGGGCATTCTGCCGCATGCGCAGCGGAAGGGGCGGGCCGAGGAAGGAGACCAAGCCGAGGTTCCGCGAAGGGATTTTTTTTTTCGTTTTTTCCTTTAAAGTTAGGGGTTAAGAAATAAGTGAAAATTCGAATAGCGCCCTTCCCGCTTCGTTTTTCTTCAATGGGAGGGCACTTTAAAGGGGATTGGAGACAAGAGACTTCCTACAGTGATTGTCACCTTTGCCCCCTGTCAAGTGACATTTCGCGTGAGTGTCAAAGGGCTTCCTTTACCCCGTCAAACAGCAATCGAACGTTGTTACGTATCCAGATGTGGACGGCAGACTAACGTTTACCGAACGAAAACAATAGAGGAAAAGCAGGGAAATGAAGCCTTGCGAGAGGACATCTGCAGGTCTCTTAATTTCACGGGATGTGCGGGCCCGAATTCTGGAAAGAGGCCGTAGCCACCATGTCAACTAAGGGAAAGGCCGGCGCCTTCGCCCACGGCG
>NW_006300017.1:1733029-1733322 GCF_000327345.1 Myotis davidii
GCCCCGGAGAGCCCGGCGCGCCCAGCCGGCGGCGAGATGAGCTTCTTCGGCTTCGGGCAGAGCGTGGAGGTGGAGATCGTGCTCAACGATGCGGAGAGTAGGAAACGGGCCGAGCACAAGACGGAGGACGGGAAGAAGGAGAAATATTTCCTCTTCTACGACGGCGAGACGGTCTCCGGGAAGGTGAGCCTCGCGCTCAAGCACCCCAACAAGCGGCTGGAACACCAGGGCATCAAGATCGAGTTCATCGGGCAGATCGGTGAGTCGGCGCCCGGGGCCTCCCTCCCCCACCC
>NW_006300017.1:1733401-1745858 GCF_000327345.1 Myotis davidii
CTCCGGTCTGAGCCCCGCCCGCCCGTGGCCGCCGCCGCGTTACCGTTTTCCCTGCCCAAAGGGACAGCGCGCCACGAGGCGTGGCGGTGCCCAGGGCCCCGGGCGCGACCCCGCTGTGCCCCTTGGTGGCGGGCACCGCGGCGCAGAATGCCCAGGTGTCCCGTCCCCATGCCGCTCAGATGACACAGACCCACCAACACCTCAACAAAACCCCTCCGGGATTTCGGGATTTCGGAGCGAGAGGCCCAGCCTTTAGCCTGCAGGTGGGCTTGTTAGCGGGAGCCTTGCTTCCTCCGGACCCCGAATTTGGCTGGTCTGTGGCTCAGTTGCAGTCTCGCTCGCCCCTTGTCACTTCTAGGTGTGATGTGGGCGACATGGCTCACCAGGGTCTCCCCTCTCACCTTATCTCTGAACTTAACGTCTTGTACACGTTTTGAGGGAAAAACCATGCAACCTTCCGATCCAGCGTTTCTGTCCACCTAAGCCTGAATTTCTAAGCCTTCTCGATGAGAGCGTTCGTTTCCCGGCAACTCTGTTTTCTCCTTAAAGCAAAGAAATGATGCTCCAAATACTAAAAGTGAAGTGGTCAAAATCGCTCAGTGCTCCAACAGTCTTGAATCATGATAATTAATAACTGGCTTTGGACCATAAAAGGCAGTTAACCACTGCCAGAAGGTTTTGGAAGCTGCCAGTCAAGATGCAATTGTCTCCAGTGCTAAGGCTCTTTGGAGTTTTCCTGTTTATGAAAACTCCCATGCACTTCTGGAAGTAAATTGTTTTTTCTTTTTGGTCATAGGTCAGGAGCAGATGTCACAGTGAACACCCCCGTGTGGGTTGAAAACCTCTGGCAGAGTATTCCTGCCCTATGCCACATGCTGCATGTTTAACTCTGTTTTTAGGCACTTCCTGGGAAAGCTTGTTAGATGCTCTCTCAGGTCCTCAGAGTACAGGGAAGAAATCTGTTTTCCTCTTTTACAAAGGCCAGAGCACTGGCCCCGGGTAGGAGGGGCCTGGGGAAGGGGAGTTCTGCACAGGTCTCTGCAGGCAGTGCTTAGCCTGAACTGTTCACCTCTGGCATTTCAGAGAATGAAATCAGGTGGAAGACCAGCTGATCCCGCAGGAACCTCTGTCGCTACGTCAAATCCAGAATGAGCGTGGCCTTTTGTGTATCGGAAATAGGTCTAAAGAATGAGTTTAGTACCCGCTGCTCTCCGGCTTCTAGCTGAGATAGGGTTTCTCAACAACATGCTATTGACATTTGGGGCCCGGGTCATTCCTTTTTGGTGTAGAATGTTTAGCAATGCCCCCCCCCCCGTTTCTACCCACCCCATACCAGAAGTAACCCCCAGCTGTAACCTCAAAAATGTCTTGAGATACAGGGTAAGAAAACCCGCCTAATAAAGAGCCACCGAGGAGATAGGATGAGTCTAAAATATTTCCAGCTGAGTGTAACATGTGAGGTAGTGAAGTCCTAGCCTGCTTCGCATTAGGATCTTCAAGTAGCAGCTTTAACACTGTTGCATGGATTCTTTGGCTCTGTCATGCCAGTGTAGACGGGCAGGGTTAGCCTGTGTCTGAAACACCGTTCCAGGTGGCCACACCTTGTCAATACAGAAAGATAACCGCAATGTCTGCAGCTCCAGCGGGATTGACTGAGCTGCCCCCGGGGGGTGGGGGGTGGGGGATGGGGGCGCAGAATGATGTCAAGACCTTCTAGTCCAGTGGTTCTCAACCTTCCTAATGCCGTGACCCTGTAATACAGTTCCTCATGTTGTGGTGACCCCCAATTTCATTGTTACAAATTGAACATAATGAAAGCATAGCGAGTAATCACAAAAACAATATGTAATTATATATGTGTTTTCCGATGGTCTCAGGCGACCCCTGTAAAAGGGTCTTTTGACCCCCAAAGGGGTCGCCACCCACAGGTTGGGAACAGGAAGAGGCTCCTTGCTGCACCTGCCCTGACTGGTTTCTTGTCTAACTCCTTGGATCCCGGAATAGCATCCCTGCTGAGTTTTCTCAGAACGTTTTATTGCTTCCATTGATGACTCTTCCTGGGCCCCTGAGCACTCACTCTGGGCTGACCTGACCTTGTGACTTTGGGGATGCTGTGCCCTTCTCTGGGCTGCTTTCTTCCCTGTAAGACAAGGATAACAAAAATCACCCCGTGAGAATGCTGCGAGGTCAGAGGGTTGTGCTCCATGCAGCGCGTGGCGTGTCTGTGCCATATACCTTAGGCAGCGTGCCGACCGACCTCAGGGCACCAGAGCGAGGCCAGTGAGTAATTTTGTTGAAGTTGTGGTCTTGTGGTTTTCTCGTTCATTGCATTCTTTGGCTGTGTATGAAGTGGGTGGAACTTGGTCAGATTCTTTCTGAGATCTGGCTGTATGGTAAGAAAGTTGATTGATATCATTGTGCTCTGTCCCCTTCCTCATTGATTTCCATTTTAACTCAATTTTTTTCTTATAAACAGTAGTCTCTTTGATTTGGTTCTTCTCTCTCTCTCTCCTTTTCCTTCCTACTTTCCTTCCTTCCTCCCTCAGAAGAGTTAGTTCTGTATCTTGAAAATGAAGTGGTTTATGTAATTAATCTTATCCTTATGACTAATTTATTTTTCCTCCTGATGAAAGTGTATTTGTCACTGGCTGGGGGTGGGGGGGACATATGTAATACTTTCAACAATAAAGAATTATTAAAAAAAAGAAGAAGAAGGAAGTATATTTGTCCCACCTGTGTATTCACTAGAGGGACAGCCTGGTATATGCAGGGGCAATTCAGCTGGTTATGTAAATTAGAAAAGGCTCAGTTTATAATAATACAGACTTCGCTAAGGTCAAGACTTGTAAGGACTGGAGATAATATACATGAAGTGCAAGGCTTAGCACATGTAGTAAGTGCTCAGTGAAAAGGAGTTAAGATGATCATTGTCCTTTTCTCTTTCCGTGTTAAGCTGGACCATCAAGAAGCTCCCAGGGGCCAGGCATTTAAAACATTTCACCTGTAGTTACCCCTGATTCCTATGCAGACATTCTCCATGGGGAATGTTCAAAGTAGGTTAGCCCCCCCTTTCGTCTGCCTGGCCACATTGCCTTCCTAGTGACTTCTGGAAGGTACAGTAGCCCACACAAAACTTTATGGAAGGGACTCTGCACAGGGTCCTTGCAGAAATAGCTACCCGGACCCCTTTGTGCCCTATTCTCCTAGTGGCCCAGGCTCTGCTCAGAAAAGCTCCTGTCTCTTTTGTTGTTGTTAATCCTCACCCGAGGATATTTTTCCATTGATTTTTAGGGAGAGGGAAAGACAGAAAGAAACATCGATATGAGAGAAACACATTGATTGGTTGCCTCCTGCACCAGCCCTCACCAGGGCCCAGGCCCGGGAAGAGCCTGCAACCAAGGTACGTGCCCTTGACTGGAATCGAACCTGGGACCCTTTGGTCCGCCCGCCAACGCTCCTATCTTGATGATGATTTAGAGATAGCTTTTGTTCCTGGTCCCTTCTCACTCCATAACTTGCTCTCGTAATCTCATCTGCACCCATGACTTCAGTGGCTTCTTATATTCACATGACTCCCAAATTCCTTCTTTGTTCTGACCTGTCCTCTCTTCTGAGTTCCATGCCTGTGTTCCTCACTGCCTGCTAAATATCTCCGCCTGGATACCCCAACCCCAGGTCCCTCAAAGAGGCACCCAAAACAGAAACCCTTTCTCTGCCAGCCCTGCCGCTCTGTGGGCTTTGTTTGTGTGTGTGTGTTTTTTCCATTTTGGCTTCTGGCACCTGCATTCATTCAGCCTCAGAAATTTGGGAGTCATCTGAGACGCTTCATTCCTCCCCCCCATAAAACTAATTGGCTTCTTTTTTCTTTTTCTTTTTCTTTTTTAGAGAGAGGGAGAGAAAGAGAAAGATCGATGTGAGAGCAAACATCGATTGGCTGCGTCCTGCACACCCCCTACCGGGGGATCCAGCCTGCAACCCAGGCATGTGCCCCGACTGGGAATCGAAGGGGCAATCTTTGGGTGCACAGGATGACACCCTACCAACTGAGCCACGCCTTCCAGGGCTTCCTCTCCATTCTTAATGCATTTATTCTTTCTGTTTGTAGCAAGTGGTCTCCTAACTGGCTTTCCTGCCTTTGTTTTCCTCTTCTTTCAATTCACCGCCTATAACAGTAAACTGTCTAAAAGGCAATTCTAACATTGTCAGGCCTCTCCTTAAAATTCTTCTCATCGATTCCCTAGTGGGTAAAGGGGCAAGTATGTGCAGCTCTGTCCTGAGCTGGCCCCTGCCTTTGGATGTATCTGAGCTCATCATCACCAATCAAGCCTGTACTTTAAAAACTCCAGAGGATTTCTCTATTTTAATTTACTCACCCAGGAAATGCTAAGTAAAAGGCACCTTGAGATGAAATCGATTGATTCTAGCCCGTTAATAAGTTGTGGCAGGGCGTGGAGCAGAGCTGCGCCTGGCCGGCTACGGGCAGCTCAGGGGTGTGACTGCCCGGCAGGTTTCCTGGGGTCCAGGAGATCCGAGCAGAGTGGCCAGCACGAATCGTAGCTGGGTTGCCAGTTAGCAAGTAGTGTGTGGGGAAAGCAGGGTGAGAGGAAGCTCGCTGCAGGTCTTTTTGCCTTTGCTAATGTGGCTTCTCCCAAGCCCACGATGGAGCCTGGGCCACACGTGGTCCGGGCCCAGCAGCAAGTCTCAGCTTCTTTCAGGGGCTGACCCTGTGCTGCCCAGCCGGCTCCATTTCCTCCCAAAGTGGCAGGTTCGCTCCTCAGCCGTTGGTGGCAACTTTCACCATGAAAGCATCCTTCTGCAAAACTCATTTCCTCCTGGGAGGCTGGAGACAGAAGTTACCTTAACGAAACCACAACTTTTAGCTTGAAATGGCTAGTCCCCGAGGGTTTGGGGCGCCCGGAAGAGCTAGGCATGACTTGTGCCTGCATCTTCGGGGGAAAATAGAGGCAGTTGACTGCCTCTTTAGGATCCAAACCTCTCACTAGAACAGCCTTGGATTGTTTTTATTTAAATCCTGTCAGAGGAAACCAAACTTCCTGGCAAGCGGCAGAATATGGTGCTATTTCTGCCCTTTTGCCTTAACAGTGTTTGCAAAAGCACTGCAAACAGCTTTGAAATTACAAATGAGAAAGTCCAGTCCAGCCCCACTCAGACACCGGTCACTCTTCCGTGACATTTGGTATAAGAGCTTGTAGTAACGTGTGTCCTGGAGGAAAAAACTGAAGCAGAGCATGATGTTATGCAGGGAAGGCCCTCTTCTGCCAGAGGTCCTGGCCACAGCCAGGTTCCCCTGCTGGGTCAGGCAGCCCGTTGCTAGGATCCTCGGATGCTGGCAGCCTGACTGCTCTCTGAGGGCTCACGGGGCCGCCTGTTTTGTTTCTCATGGTGCTGTTGAGCTGTGTAGTCACGTTTGTGTGGTTTTCCATCCTCCTTTTCCCATCTTTCTCTTGGCTCTGGGATCTCCCACTTAAAGATCGTGGATGTTGGGGCCTTGCTCTGCCTGCTTTTGTCCCCTGAAACTGTGGCTGGAATCCAGTGCTGGGGAATTGAAGCAACAGGTTCCCCAGTCGAGGGGTCAGAGCCCACGCAAGAGCCAGGATCATCCACTCAGGCTCACGTGTCCCTGGACCAGCAGAAGCGGAGGAGCCCTTGACGTGGGCTGGCCAGTGGCTGTGCTCCTGCCCAGTCACTGCACATTGTTTTACTGAGGAGCACAGGCCCTGATTTTAAAACTAGCATTGGTTGCTCACCTTTCCCCCTATTGTTTGCAACTGTCGTCTCCCATCTAGCGACTTTGTGGATGATCACTAACTACCCGGAATGCTGCCCACTGCTGGTTCCATTTAGTGTCTGGGAGAGAAGGTGGGTTGTTTATAATATAAGATCGATCACAGTGTAACTACATAGGAAATCAGCAACAACTGTGATCACAGAATACAATGTACATTCACACAGATGTAGCAGCACTGTATGTAACCACACCACCGCCACCTATATAAAATGGAATTGTTTGGAAAGGGGGAGGTGGCGGGAGACCAGTATATGAGGAATGCAGTGAAGGAGCGGGTCAGGAATAACACTGGTCTGTTGCGGGGGGCGGGGCGGGGGGGAGGAGGTCTTTTAGGAGACAGGTGCCCACAGCCAGGATAAAGCCCCCTGCCAGGCCCCGGGTAGTTCCTCGGGGTCTGATAGAGGAGGCCGATGCTCTCTCCCCAGAACTCTACTATGACCGCGGGAACCACCATGAGTTTGTGTCGCTGGTGAAGGACTTGGCCCGGCCTGGAGAAATCACCCAGTCGCAGGCCTTCGACTTCGAATTCACCCACGTGGAGAAGCCGTACGAGTCGTACACGGGGCAGAATGTGAAGCTCCGGTAAGTTGTGCCCCACCTCGCCCCAGAAACTGCCCCCTGTGGAGCAGGCCCTGTAGCTGCCCACATTTTCAAGAGTCTATAAAGGTATCGGGAAGGAAGAATGCAGAGAGCAGCGGTATGCTGGTAAATGGTTAGAACAGGCTCTCTGGGAGGAAAAACCCCCGCTTTAGTGTTCGTTAATTGCTGGAGTGTAGATCTTCCCAGCATGGCCAATTGCAAGCTACCAATCTGACAGCCCGAATGCACAGTTGGGGAGAGATGTACAGTAACCACATTTAGCAAACATTACCAACATATGGAGACACTAAATATAAATTCCCCAAGAGCAGAAAATTGTAGCAACATAATTAGGAAGCATTGCATTTTTTTGGTATGTATTTCTTTGTTGTTAATATAATTCATTCAATTGTAAGTTTATATAATTGCAAATAATTGCTGTGTTTAACCACTGCTTCATAAAATTCCTGAAAATCCAACAGTCGACGTTCATCAGGACATACTGACCCTTGATCCAGTTCTCAGGACAGCAGTGTGATCCTGAGCTCTGTCACAGCTTTCTCACTAGAAAAGTGGGTAATAGGTTTGTTTCTGATTCTAGATCTGCCCTGCTCCATCTTTTGGGGGGTGAAGAGAGAATAAAATGTTAGCGTGTACCAAGTTCTTCAAAGATTAATGAACACAATTTGAAGACATGGGATTGCTTTTGTTGTTCCAGTCTTGGGAACTCTGAGGACAGGGACTGGTCCCAGGGCCTCTGGGGTTAAAAAAAAAATCCAGAGCGGCTCTAGCCTGTTGGATGGAACCCAGGATTATGTGATGTCACTGGGATGAAGCAGGCTTCCTCCTTCGCTCTGGACCCCTGGTCCCAGGTCTTGGTACTGTCTTGTAAGATCAGCTTGTTCTCCTCACCTGAAGGCCTGGGTTTAGGATGCTGCAGACTTTTTATTTTCCTTTTATTTCATCCTTTACTTTTATTTTTCAGTTACTGTTGACATATGATATTATATTAGTTTCACATATACAACATAGTGATTAGACATTTATATAACTTACGAAGTGATCACCCTAATAAGTCTAATAGCCACCGGTACCATACATAGTTGTTAGAATACTATTAACTATATTCCTTATTATTGACTTCACATCCCCGTGACTGTTTTTATAACGGGCAGTTTGTACTTTTAATCCCTGCCCCCTTTCCACCCTCCCACAATTCCCTTCCCATCTGACAATCATCAGTTTGGTCTGTGAAAGCAGGGACCCCAAAGAAATAGACGTATGTATATCCACACTCATAACAGCATATTCACAGGAGCCGAAATGTGGATGCCCCCTGAATGCCCATCGGCAGATGACTGGATAAAGAAAATGTGGATAAAACAAAACATACAATGAAATGTTATTTAACCTTGAAAAGGAAAGAAATTCTGTTATTTGCAACAACATGGATGAGTCTTGAAAACTATGCTGAGTGAAGTAAGCCAGTCGTAAGATCCTGTATGATTTCACTTATACAAGGAACTTAGAGGAGCCAAAATTATAGAGACAGAAAGTAGAGCGATGGTTGCCAGGGGCTGAGGGGAGGGGGAATGGAGAGTTGGTGTTTAATGGGAACAGTTTCAGTTGGGGAAGTTAAAAAAGTTCAGGAGATGGATGATGGTGATGGTGGCACAACAATGCGAATGGACTTAATGTACACTTAAAATGACAAATGGCTAAAATGGTAAATGTAATGTTATATACAGGGTGGACAAAAGTAGGGTTATAGTTATGAATACATGAAACAGTTTATTCTTATATTATTAGTTATTAATTATTGTATTATTTTCTGTACAACAATTGCAAACTTACTTTAGCCCATCCCTGTATATTGTAGAGGCCAAAAAAAAACACCTTTTTTTCCCTACCATCTTAGGTTCATTGACTGGGCCCTGCAAGTTAGACTGACAAAAGGCAGGTTAGCAAGAGAAAAACAAGTTTATTCACATGTGCATTGTGCATACACGTGGGACTGTGAGGAGTAACTCAAAGGGCTGGTGAGAACTAGGGCCTATGCAAGCGTTTAACCAGAAAAACAATAATGAATATTAAAGAGAAGTGACAAGACAAAGGAAAGAGACTTTGAGCTTCCAGGGCACAAATTGTGGGAGGTAAACCTATGGGGAAACGGGAAAGGTAAGGGCGGTTTTAGCGAGGCTGGTTATAGGTTTCTCTGCGCAGTCTCTGGGCTGGTGAGAGTCTAGAGTTGTCTGTGGTGATTAAGAACATCCTGCTCGCTTCGGCAGCACATGTAGAACCGGAGCGATAACAGAGAAGGAGGCATTCTGGGCACTGGCTTTTATTTTATTTATGTTTCTGTATTATTATTATCTAAAGCAGCGGTTCTCAACCTTCCTAATGCCGCGACCCTTTAATACAGCTCCTCGTGTTGTGGTGACCCCCAATTTCATTGTTACAAATTGAACCTAATTAAAGCATAGTGATTAATCACAAAAACAGTATGTAATTATGTATGTGTTTTCCGATGGTCTTAGGCGACCTCTGTGAAAGGGTCGTTCGAACCCCCAAAGGGGTCGCGTACCACAGGTTGAGAACCGCTGGTCTAAAGTTTTACATATGTCTCCTTCGCTAATATGCCCTTTGGTTGATCTCTAACTCCCCATCTCCCTTGCCATTCGTCTCTGGATCTATTTTTGTTCATCAAATTATGTTGATCGTTATATCCTACATATGAGTGAGATCATGTGTCTCCAACTGGCTTATTTCGCTTAGCATAATGCTCTCCAGTTCCATCCATGCAGTTGCAAATGGTTGGAGAAGATTAGCATGGCCCCTGCCATTGCAAGATGACATGCAAATTGTGAAGTGTTCCATATTTAAAAAAAGAAGAAGAAAAAATGTCCCGCTATCCTGGGAAGGAAGGGCAGGGCAGGAGTTTTCCTTGTTCCTTTCAGCTCTCGAGCCAGAGTGGCTTATTTGGGGGTGGCATACTCCAAACCCCCTTCTTCAGTCTACCACAATAAAAAAGCAAATAAAGGAAGGTGTTGCTGTACAAATTAGATAAAGACTTTAGGATTCATGTTGAGAAAGAAAGGAGGCCCAGAAGGGAACATCAGCTAAGGGCAGTGTGTAGAAGATGAAAATCCCGCATCAGGGCTTGGACCTTATTCCACAGGCAGAGGGGAAACGTAACAAGATGGTTTGGGGCCCTCTTTCCTTTGTGAGCGGGGGAGTGGTTCTTTTGGAAGAATTTAAAGTCAATATGTGGCATTTGGTGGGTGGGTAGAATGTGGACACAGAACTGTTAGAAGGCTGGAATGAGGGCCTAAGAGTTTTGCTTTAGGGGACACGATGGGAACAGGCAGAAAACCAGGAATGTAATGGACAGCCACAGTTTACTAGTGAGTGGAGCTGCAGAGGGGCTGCTGGGAGGAAGAGATGGCTCGTAGGTAAGATGATGCACCGAGCTTTAACATTTGGAGCACTGGCAGAGGGAGAGGTGTGAGAGTTCACAAGGCGGTCGGAAATGCAGGCCTGCCCTCAGGATGCATTGTTGGAAACATCTGCTCAGCCCACAGCTGATCCGCTCGTCCAGGAGGGGAGCTCAGGACCTGTGGGCGGGGGTAGTAGGAGCTGAAGCCGGGTAATGGGCTCCTGGGCAACCCTGGGAAGAGCATTTCATAGAGGAGGACGTGTTGTACGCTAGCACTGACCTGACGCTGAAAACACGCCCCTGGATTTGGCAAGTGGGAGGCTGGGTGGTCACTTCAGGAGGGCAGTTTCTGTTGGGTGGTGGCAACAGAAGCCAGGGGTGAGGCACAGGGGTGGGTCCCTCTGTGACAGCTGTCTCTGAAGGAAGGTCAGGAGTGTGAGGCCTGGATCGTGTTTGGTGGGGGTTGGGGGGAGGGGTTGATGATTTGGGGACTTTTTTTTTATATATATATAAACTCGAAGAAACCTTTAGCTGGAGAGAGATTGGATATGGTAAGAAAATTGGAAAAGTTGAAGGATGTGAGGTATGCCTGGGCATCGGCATTTGTAAAGCCCCTCCCCTGGGTGGTTCTGAGGTGCACCCAGATAGAGGGAGAGTCATGCCGCCAGAGGGAGGAGGCGGGAAGGAGGAAAGGACGGGCAGCTATGCACACACTTTAGGCCCTGGGAGCAGCTCAAAGCAGAGAAGGGAGAAAATTGTAAATCTTGACTTGGAAGGCCTGCCTCTTAGCATAGTAAAAGCAGTGTCTTCCCCTGAGGCTGGGAGCCTGAGCAGTTAGAAAAGAGTTGGGAACAAATGTCTTGGGGAGTGTGACGGAAGTTGCTGAGATGAATAAAAAGACTGCCAAGCAGCAGTTAGTGCCACCCAGAACAGAGTGGCCTGGTGTGTGGTTGATCTGGTCAGCACGAAGGCTTGAAAGACAGTTTCATTGAGAAGAAAATATAATGGAAGGGGTGTTTCTTCCCTCCCCGGGTATGAGAGTTAAGTCAAGGGGAGGCCACCCTAAGTGGCTGCTGTACAAGTCAGGCTTGGCATACTTCCTCATACTCCCCGACTTGCCCCTTCCTGTGGATCCTAGTTCCCCGGAGGTTTTCTTTGTCGGAGCACACCAGGTTCTCTTAGGTTTGCTCTCCCGAATGCCCTTGTCTCTCTCCCCCAGGCCTGCATTCCTCTATCCAGGTTAGCACTTGGTTCTGATTTTTCTATTTCTTTGCCCTCCTCCCACAGTGGTCTGTGAGCTTCCCTTGAGATGGTGTCTCTTATTCAGCCCATGCCTAGCAATGAACGTTTGCTGAATGAATAGCTGACTTCGTTTCTCCGTTCCTTATTCCTTAATTTAACTGTGAGGGACTTGAAAAATGCTTCTTGATTGAATATCGTTAAACAAACGGGTGTGCAAACTGAAGAGTATAAGACAGATGCCTGTGCCCAAAGAGCCAGAAGCTGCTTGAGGTCATAAAACCTGTGCACAAATAACGTGGTAGGGAGTGGCGAGGGCCACGAAAGGCAGAGGGGTGACATGCACCCGGAATGCAGAGTGGAGGAATCACTGACTTAGAGCATTCTCCACCCAGAGCATGAGCTCAAAAAGGGGTTCGGGGAAGGGGCTCTGCACCCCCTGGAATTCTAACTGCAAAATGTTGTATGTAAGTGCATCTGGGCATTTTTTCTGGGAGGAGGGTCCAGAGGTAAATTCTCTAAGGAATAAGGACCGCTGTAGGGGGTTCTCTCAAGTGGGTCAGTTTGGCGCATTCACCTGGGTAGCTCTGGAAACGGGAGTGTTCCTTCACCCACGTCCATATTCTCCAGGTATTTCCTCCGCGCCACCATCAGCCGCCGCCTCAATGATGTTGTCAAAGAGATGGACATTGTCGTCCACACGCTCAGCACGTACCCAGAGCTGAACTCCTCCATCAAGATGGAGGTTGGGATCGAGGACTGTCTGCACATTGAGTTCGAGTACAACAAGTCCAAGTAAGTGCCGGGCGCCCCGGGTTGTGGAAGAACTATTTCCGGGGGTTAAGATAGAAGCGGATCAGAACACAAAGTGATGGGAGCCCCTTGCCTGGGCTGGTCCATGCTGTGGGAGCGAGCACAGAAATAAGCAGGGAATATATGTGCCAGACTGGCTAAAGGTAGGCTGACCAGGAAATCCAACCTCATTTGACGTAAACTAAACTTGACTAACTTAAGACGGTAACCTTTAAATTAAACAGCCTATGATGTCTTTCAGAGTCAAGCTAAACTAGCCTTAAGACTAATGGTTTTGGATTCAAAGGACAGCTGTTTCCTTCCACTGCTGAGAATCATCTCAGATACCGGTCCATTGTCATGTCTCCTGTGACCAGGATGCCCTTAGAAGGCAAATGAGGAAACCAGACACCGCCTCAGGCCGCTGCTTCCTCTCTGAACTGAAATGAATTGTAGCAAAGAGGACCTGCTGCCTTTTCGTGAAGGCCTTGAACTAACGTTAGCTGGCAAGTTGGGAAGCCATCTCTGTGTTAAACCGTGTTTACTGTTAGAACACGAAAATACTTAAGGGCTGGTAAATCCCGTGTGTAGTTCTGAAATGC
>NW_006300017.1:1748850-1762539 GCF_000327345.1 Myotis davidii
TTAGCTGGCAAGTTGGGAAGCCATCTCTGTGTTCAACCATGTTTACTATTAGAACACGAAAATACCTAAGGGCTGGTAAATCCCGTGTGTAGTTCAGAAATGCACCCCAGCCTCTCTTCAACATAGTGCATTCTTGGACATGTGTGAAGATCAAATGTGCAGAAGGAAGAGTGTATTCTAGTCACAGAGCCGCCCTTACCACAGCCCCACGGCCAGCCAACTCGGGAGAGGGAGCTGAGCCAGGGGCTCACCTGCAAAGGGGCAGGGAACGGGGGCTTTTTAAACCAGAATATATGTGCTTCTTAGCACAGGGTGAGGGAAAGGTGTGTTTTTTCCCCTGCCCGGTGGCCTGGAACCAAGTGGGGTGTCAGTAAAATGATCACCATGTCCCAGAGCAGGCCTGCGTGGCCTGGGCTCCAGCTACCAAGTGGGCAGGGTGACAGGAAATGAAGGTTGATCTAAGGCACACGTAAGGGAACAGACTTCTTCCCCTTTCTCCTCACAGTCTTGGGGCTCTGCGTGCCTTCCTGAAAAGGAGCCACCAAAGTGCAATCCCACCACTGCCCTGGCCACAGACAAAGGGGGTGGCTGGCGGGCAGTGCCACTAGCAGGAGCTCAGAATAGCCAGTCAGCAGTGAGTTCAGGACCACACTTGGTATGTGAAAGGCACCCAGAGAGCCAGTGGCGTGACATTGAGGACTGGACGCTTCCAGAATCTGGCCCTGCCCTCGCAGACAGCCACACTGTGCGTGCAGGTCTGAATGACGTTAACAGAAAGGGCCGCGCTGTGAGCCAGCTTCTGTTCTGCCACGAAGAACGTGGGCTAAGGTTAGCAGGTTCTAAAAATGTTTGTACTTCTGGTTCCTGAAAAATGAAGGGCTGGCATCAGGCTAGTGGTTTCGAGCACACACAGAAAGGGTGAGTGACAGAGGAGAGGGGAGCCGGGGCTCGAGGCCCACCCTCCACAGAGCAGCTTATATATTAATGCTTCTTGTGAGATTGGTTTTAGAATGAAGGAATGTTCAGCTTATGAAAGTTGGAAAACCCCTAGAATCTATGTTCTCTAAACATTCTTTCCAAAATGCTCAGTGGCCTACATTCTGCTTTCATAACTATTCTTAGGTTCTCTACTTAGAATGTCTGCAGCCTTCCCAATTAGGTTATTAGCCTAAGTGATGTGGAGTAAGGGAAGGCCCAGGCTGGTGTGGCTCGGTTGGTTGAGCATCGTCCTATGCACTGAGAGATCACTGGGTTCAAGTCCCAATTAGGACACATGCCAGGGTTGTAGGCTCGATCCGCAGTAGGAGGCGTGCATGAGGCAGCCAATTGATGTTTCTCTCTCCCTCTCCATTTTTCTCTCAAATCAGTACAAACATTAAAAAAAAGAAAGAAAGAAAAAAAAGAAATAATGGAGAGAACTCAAGCTTAGGTATTAAGGATTTTGGTTCACATCCTGAGTCTGTCCCCTCCTCAAATCCTGGTTAAATTACTTACCTTCTTCCAACTTCCTTTTCTTAACCTAGAATATAAGGAGGTTAAATTCTGAAGTCCCTGTCAACACTCACATCCTATGACTCTGATCTTCAGGTTTGGAGATTTTGCTCTCTGCCTGCTGTTCCTGACAGGGCTGTGCATGTACCGGCCACCGGAACGGCTGTCTGACTGTGAACAGCACAGTGCCTCGTGGCCAGGTTCCCGACAGCTCAGAGCACGGGCCTTGTAAGCAGAGCCCGGGAAAAGGTGGATGGGACAGGACGTGGCATCTTGCTCTGCTGCTCCTGCCTGGCCTGTCAGGTCCAGAGCACACAGAACTTTGCTGCAGGCCATCAAGGCCCAGTTCCCAACAGACATTTTATGGGGCTCAGAGAGGAAGAGCAAGCAAGACCTGGCTTCTGCCTTTGTGGGACTGGCCTCTCACACATTAGGATATCTAAAAAATACACAAATAGGAAACATGCCCAGCTGGTGGGGCTCAGTGGTTGAGTGTTGACCCATGAACCAAGACGTCACCAGTTTGATTCCAGGTCAGGGCACATGCCCAGGTTGCGGGCTTCATCCCCAGTAGGGGGGAAGGGGTGTGCAGGAGACAGCCTATCAGTGATGTTTCTCTTTCATGGATATTTCTCTCTCTCTACCCCTCTCCCTTCCTTTCTCTCTAAAAATCAATAAAAACATATTGAAAAGAAAAAAAATAAAATAAATTAAAAAACAAAACATATCAAATGTATAAAAGAAGTTATAGTACTGAGCAGATAGACGAAGTCAGCAAGCATGAATGGGTGACATAACATGCTAGAGGAACATCCTTTGAGCTGTATATGGCAGAATGGGAGGGGCAGAAGTTACGTTGATTCAAATAAAGTACATGTTGGGAAATCAGGCTGCCATGCAGCGTGGTGGGATGTGGGTGAGTGTGCACTGTGACCCCACCTTTAGCCAACACGCAGGGCAGAGGACCCTCTCCTGAGACCAGAAAGGCCTGGAAATACACAAAGGGTTGGCTGCTGTACACACACCTTATTTTCTTTACTTTCTCTTCCCCAGATACCACTTGAAAGATGTCATTGTGGGGAAGATATACTTCCTGCTGGTGCGAATCAAAATCAAGCACATGGAGATCGACATCATCAAGCGGGAAACGACGGGCACAGGCCCCAACGTGTACCATGAGAACGACACGATAGCCAAGTACGAGATCATGGATGGAGCACCAGTGAGAGGTAGGCCTTGTGGCCCCTGGCCCCCCACCATGCCTTGTCTCCAGGCCCTGCACACAACTGTTAGTGAGATTTCCGTTAACCTGGAACTGCTTAAGCTCTAACTGTACACGTGGGTCTCCATAAGCAGGAAAGGAGGGCTGAGTCTGTGATGCTGCAGACTGCTACCCGCCTTTCCTCTTCCGCCTCCTCTACATCATGAGCTTGGACTGGAGATTGAATCTCAAGTTATCCCTGTTTTTTTTTTTTAAAAAAAAGCTTGCAAATTGGTTAACAGACACAGTTTGAACATTTTGTAACTTTTGCCTGTTGACATTCTGACATTCTTTGCTGTTAAGCAGCAAGAGATTAATACAGAACAGTCATTTCTGTCACTGAGTTCCGGCTCTGGTGAAACGATTCATTCTCTGCATTCATTCACCAAGTAGAAATACTCTGTCCAGCACTGCCAGAGGCTGCAGTCAGCACCGGGAACTGGACAGAAACCAGTCCTCCCGCCACCACCTCGGAGCGCTGGGTCGGGTGGGGTTGAGAGCTGTGTGTGGGGAACCTGTGTGATTATTGGGAGAAGCCCTCACAGAGGTTCTTCCCTGGCTCTGCTGCAGCTGACGATGAAGAGTGTATTCTTTCACTGAGAAGTGCCTGGTGATGCCAAGGTCTAATCCAGGCAGAAGGAGGAGTGTCGTAGCTTAGCAGCCTGGAACACTGGGGACAATGACAGCTTCTCCTTGAGTAGCACCGTGCCAGGTCCTTGGGGAGGGAGGGCTGAGCTCTCCAGACTCTCTGCGTTCCAGTTTTCCACCAGCTGTGCAAGCAGAGCCAATTGTCCTTGTCCCTGTACAAATGAAACGGGGCAGAGAAACATACAAAACAACGGGTAATTGAAAGATCATTTATATTTAGCTTTACACTGCATTATAGGCTTGGCCTTTCTCAGTGCAACAACTGCCCTAACTTGGTTCCACTTATGCTGGGAAAGGCATGATGTTAGAGCTGGCGGGGATCTAAAATAGTCTGTCGTTTGTTTCCATAATTTTCCACATGAGAAAATAAGGTCCAAGGAAAGCAACAGAGTTACTGGTTAATGGAGAACTGGGACCAGAACGAGGATGTTGTTTCCCAGACACTGTACCATCCTCCAGTCCATCATAGTAGTGATGCATTTCGGGGGGCAGGCCCTAATTAGGATGGAAGAAAGTGGCATCAAAATTGCTGGGTGATATGATGAGTTTGCTAGAGTTTGACAGTTGGCTCTTGAAAAACCAACAAGTAGACACATTCCGTGTGATCAAAAGATGTTTGACAGTGGCTGTCCCTCCCCACTGCCACTCATAGTCCTGTGTGGGGATAGTGGGCGGTCATTCAGAAGCCCAGCTGGACTAGAAGGGAATTGCAGTCACCTTTTTGCTTCAGCACATCACTGGGCAGCAGAAGGCAGCTTCCCAAAGGCAGAAGCAATGTCCTGCATTCCATGCCATGCTCAGATGCCCAGCCTCCCTACGCTGGCCAGAGTGACTCGTGTTAAGGTTGAGTGGCCACTCTGTCCCACGCTCTGATTCCTGCCTGGCCCTTACAGGAGAGTCTATCCCGATCCGGCTCTTCCTGGCGGGCTACGAGCTCACCCCCACCATGCGGGACATCAACAAGAAGTTCTCCGTGCGCTACTATCTCAACCTGGTGCTGATAGACGAGGAGGAACGGCGCTACTTCAAACAGCAGGTGAAGCCTGGCACCTCCGCCCGACCCCTGGGGGCCTAGTGATAGAGCAGGAGGGCGTCATTCTGCAAAGAGCAGGCTCCCGTCTGGCAGGTTAAGTAGGAGGGCGCGAGTCTCCATGCCACGGTTCGTGTGCCAGAGGTGGAAACGGGTCACCTAGCGCCCCATAGCGAGAAGGAGGGTTCCCACAGATACCTAGAGTCTTCCACCTTGGCCCAACCCCACAACCACTCTGCCTTCCAGCCCAAAACATCGAGTTCCCTGGGATGGTGGTGGGACAGCTGCTCTCTTTGCTGGGAGATAGCAGACGAGGATTTTGCCTAAGATTCCCCGAGAGGAAGTTAGAGCCTCCGGGAAACCCAACCCCATGCCTTTCTCTCACACCGTCATGTTGCGCCTCTCCCAATTTTGCAGGAAGTGGTGTTGTGGCGGAAGGGTGACATCGTACGGAAGAGCATGTCCCACCAGGCAGCCATCGCCTCACAGCGCTTCGAGGGCACGACCTCCCTGGGTGAAGTGCGGACCCCCAGCCAGCTGTCTGACAACAACTGCCGGCAGTAGGCCCCCAGGGCCAAGGAGCTCCTGGGCTCCCACCCGGCACCCCATCTACCAGACACCAGCGGCTGGGGGAGGGGAGGATGGTGTGAGCTCAGCTGACCCGTTACTTGCAACCTGAAAAGAAATCATGTTTTTGACTTCAATTCTTTTTCTGAAGACCCCTGGGGGCTCGGGCCAGGAGGCAGTCCTGGGGGCTCTGCAGCTGGCGGGGAGAGAGGTAGCATCCTGAAGCGAGCGTCCCTCTGGGGAAAGGGCCTCACACGCACGGGGCTGCCTCACGCCGCGTGGGAAGACAGTGCCGGCATCCTCGGCCCCAGCTTCAGATGCAGGCTCTGACCATGTCCCTGGGAGTCTGAGCTGCCAACGGGCCCCGGGTGGTCACCTCTTGTCCTCCCCTCAGGTCCCTGAGGGAGGGGCGGAGTTGGGCTGCCCCATCCCCAGTGGCCAGGGTGAGACTCGAGATTAGGAAGCTACCTCTTTGGGAGTCTTGGACGTGGTGCTTTGAAGTTTCCACAAGCCACCTCCTTTCTGGCCTTTCCCTCCCTGCCGGGACCCAGGCAACTCCCTTCTCCATGTTCTATGGACTCTTGTCAGTAACATCCTGGGACAGAGCCTGTGGAGGGGCCTTTGGCTGACTGTCCCTTCACCCAGGAAAAATCATGGCTCAGAGACGCCCTGGGGTCAGTGTCATGTATGGATGGCAGCAGTGAACGCTGCATGGAGCTGTCTGCCTTCCATTCCCTCCCGTCAGCTCTAAGGGCTGTGTGGTTCTGGGGTATTGTTTTGTGTGCCCAGCCCACAAGCCTAAACAGGGACAAGTTTCCTTTAAGAACAGATCCCAGGAAGGGGTTTATCCCTTGCTTCCCCAAGAGTGGATCCTCGTCACGCCTTGCTCTCCATTTAATTCGAGCATTGGGGCTGGGTTTCAAACACTTGACATTTTGTTCTTACTATTGCCCACGCCCCTTCACTCCCCACCTAACCGTCAGGAGGGCGATGAGGACTCAGCAGGACCTGCCACAGCCTCAGAACTGCTTGCCAAATCATGTCGTCTCCGCCAGGTGACTGGCCAGCGTTGAGGACCCTTGCCGTTTTTCTTTGAAAACACATTACACGCTCGTGGGTGTTCTTGTTCCACTAGAGGGCGTTCCCTCTGCTGTGCTGCACTTGGGCCAGTTGCAGTAACAGTGTGGACATCCTTTTCTGCTTCGCCTGGAAATGATCAGGAATTACTCTGTTGGCCTCCCGCCCCTTCTTGGAAGACAAGCAGACCCCACTGGCCAATAAGGGCAATATTCGGGGGGTCTCAGGTCTCCGTGATTTGGCAAGCAGAGGGGTTGGTTGGTTCCTGTGTCATTTTCCAGTTAGTGTGGGATATAGGGATGACTCGTCTTCAAATTTTAGTACAATCATGGGCCTTCGGGCAGGGCCCGAGGATCAGGACTGCGACCAGAAAGGCATTTGGGCTAACACTCGAGGTTGACTGGGGGCAGCAGCACCAAGGTGAGCTGGTTTTCCCAGGCTGGGCCCCGAGTTCAGTACAACGGACAATCCCCATGGGGACAGGGCCACTCGTCCAGCTGCCCCTGGATTTTCAAGGCTGGGACGAAAGTGCGTGGGGGAGGCGGGCTCTGTGCTCCTTGCCTTCCGCAGAGCCTGAGACGGCTCTGGTGGGCCTCCTGGTAGATGGTGTTCTAGCTGGAAAGCACCTGACAATTCCTCTACGTCTCCAGACAACACAAATCCATCCTCCGACTTTTGTAACATCTTAAATCTTTCTTCTGGGAGAACTAGAAGATAGAATTTGCTTTTATTCTCTCAGGACCTGTGCACAAGCTAGACCTTCCGTTTCCTCTTACGCTGCCCTCATTCCCCACTAATTTGCCCGACTGTGGGAGTGAGGGGAGGCTCCTGTCCCCGTTCCAGGTCTCCACACCTAGGAGTGCATAGGTACTAAACCAAGCAGTGCAACTTGTCATTAAGCAGCTGCGGTGTTTACATGTTTCTTAATGTATCGTCTTTTCAATGGCTGTATTTTAAAAAAAAGAGCGCTTGTTTCAGTTGTCTCTCTGATTAAAGGCAGCCCTGTGCTCGGAGGCATCGTGCCCACGGTCCACCAGGTTCTGTGGTCTCTTCTGCCTTACGCTGTCTCACCTCACACACAAGGGAAGACAGGTTCCACGGTGCCAGCAAGACGCCTGCCCTCTCTGTGGCTCTGTGAATAGTGATGGGCGCTTTCCTAACACCTGTTCCAGAGCAGCACGTGACTGAGAAAGGAAGCCCAGGTGACTCCAGGGCTGGTGAGGAAGGCTTGTGTAAAACGACAAAGAGTTCACCCGGCTGGTGTGGCTCAGAAGAGGCTTCCCATGCACCAAGAGGGTGCAGGTCCGATTCCCTGTCAGGGCACATGCCCGGGTTGCAGACTCGATCCCTAATGGGAGGGAGGTGGGGGGGTGGAGGCATGTTAGGAGACAGCCGATAGATGTTTCTATCTCTCCCTCTCAAATCAATAAAAATATACAAAAAATAAAAAGACAAAAGTTCATTAATGGGCAGAGCCCCATACCCTGGTATTTGCTTGTGAAGGAAGATGACGGAGGTAGCCCTGCATCTGCCATGGGGTAAACAGCCAGCCCGCGGGTTAAAGACATGCAGTGGAGTATCACCACCCAGTGCTGCTGGAGAAGAAACGCTTGCCAGCTCTGATACAACGTTTTATTGAGAAAAGTACAGAAAACCCACCTATGGACACCACCTCAGACGAACCTAACAAGCAAGCCTCTCGCCCTGTTGTCTTTGAAGTAACGTCTTGCCCATTCCAGCAAGTAGCTCAGCTAACTTGGTTCCTTTTCCTCCAGGCTCAAAATAAAATCGAACTCCTCTACCAAAAAAGGGGAGAAAGAAAGGAAGAATTAGGTCTTGTGTCGGGAAGCTAAGCTAAGCATCACTCGTGTTATTCAAAACCCACTTATGGAGTGCGTTACTATGTGCCACGCACGCACTGCTGGGCACGGCGTACAGTGACGGGCGACTCAGGACATGCCTCCTCCCGCAGGGACAATGCAGGTGAGGAGAGAGATGCAGGGTAAGTACTGTGCCCAGGTCTGGGCAGTTAGCAAAGGTGAGGTGCCAGCGCCACTCTGGCATGCGGGTGACCAAGGACAGGGCCCGTCTTACCTTGGGTCAGGGGCTGAACTGAGAGCCTCTGGAGAGTGAAGAGCGCCATGTGCTGTAAAGGCCCACCGGTGGCTTTGTGAGCTTGGTGATGGGCCCTGAGCTCAGCCAGGGGAATGAAACGCTTCATCATCCGAACGAACTGGACATCCACCTGCACAACAGGTGTGTGGGACAGAGGACGTGCCGCTGTCTGCTGTCCGCTGTGTTAGCTGCTTGCAGGTGTTCTGTTCTCCAAAGTCGGGGTAGCCCCGTCTGAGTCAGAACTGAGCTCTGTGACCTGTCACAAACACACCTCCCCCAGCCTTCTTCCTCCCTCTCTGTCCATCCTTCCCCTCGTGAAGTAGGAAAAATCATCTTTACCATGAACCATTTGGGGTTGTCTTTTTTGCTGGATGGATCATAATGGGGGTTGCTTTTCTCAAACTGTGTGTGGTCTGGGTAAGCCTCCTTCACAATCTGAAAATGAAACCAAGTCTCCAATCACTTGCCTGTGTAGTCAGCTCCATGGCAATTCTTTCATCCAAGTCCAACTGTCACTTCTGGCCCTGCACACTCTTACCCCATCTGCCCTGCTTTAGAGCCAATGGGGGCTCAGATATCTATATATATAAAAGGCTAATATGCAAAGTGTTCCCTTGGGAGTTGGATTGGGAATTCGATCACTCGCTATGACATACGCTGACCACCAGGGGGTGGCACAGAACGAAGGAAGGCCCCGGCCAGCAGCTGGAAGGCCCCGATAGGCCCTGATCGCCGGACAGGCCTAGGGACCCTACCCGTGCATGAATTTCGTGCACTGGGCCTCTAGGCCTGTCTTGTCGTAGTACACGGTCTAAGGCAAACGGGATGTCAACCCCATCTTAACAAAAATCTTAAAAGTATATTCTAAAACCAAATATTAAAGGTTATTGTTGGTTAATAATTTTATCCTGATAACACCTGGCTCAGAAGAGCTACCATCAGGCTTGTTTTTGAGTGAAAAGACCAAGGTATAGCAATGGAGAGACGTCTGGGACCTGAGATGAAGGCCTGTCTTGTCGTAGTCCTGGTCACATGACAGGGCCAGGGCATTTCCCATATTCCTGTGAGGGCAGCGATGGGAGGAGGACACTTTTTTGGCTACCTATTGAAGCATTCACCCTTTGAATCTATCTACCTGAGTAAGTGCTCCTGAAGGGGGAGGGACGCAGACCCAAGCCTGTACAACTCACCTTCACAAGTCCTGCGATGCCTGGCTCTTTGCAGTTACTGTGGTAGAAGAAGGCTTCTTGCCCCAGCTTCATGGCTCTCAGGAAGTTCCGGGCCTGCCCCAGGGAAGCAGAAACAAGAACTATGCTTCCCACCCGCTGGAAAATGCTAGTGTTAGCAGAACTTGTCTGCTTTTATTAGGTGAGTTTTCCTTTACCATGGTTTCCCTAAATTCAATTTTTTTCTGAATCCTCCCCAGAGGGTATGCTTAGAGAGGGAGAGACAAAGAGAGAGAGACATCGATCGGTTGCCTCCTGGTACACGCCCAGACTGGCGATCCTACCCACAACCTAGGTATGTGCCCCGACTGGGAATCGAATCCACCTTTTGGTGTGCGGGGCGACATTCCAACCAACTGAACCACCCAGTCTGTGCATCCCCCAGCCTTTGCCAAGATACCCAGACTTGTGTCGGGATGCTGGCTAAAACACACGCCATTTGTAAGGTGCGTGCAATCTGAGTGATTATTTTTGAGGGCATTCTTAGGTTTGGGTTCTAGGGAAAAGCAACCTTGGCCGAGATTGTGCTCCTGCATAAGGCCTAAGGAGGAGGCAGGCGTTCCTCCCGCTCCAGGTCTCGGCTCACCTGATAGTTGCGAACACCATCCCAGCACGTCATCTGCTTGGGCTGGGCTTGGAGATCCTCAATGCTGAACTAGGCGACAGGAAAGAAAGTCGTTCGTTAAATAATCCTGGGCCCACTGGTAAGAACACAGGGAAGCTGACCACTCCCTCCCAAACGTTGCGGGTGCTCCAGCTACAGTGGGAGTACGCAGTTTACCGGGAAATAGCTTTAGAGAGGCGCCTGTATGGGGCGAATATTAAGCGAGCTTTGTGTTACTTAACTTTGCTAACTAAGAGGATTAGTTAAATGGATAATCCAGAGCATAAAGTAATCTGCTGGTTTTTTGTATTGGACATATTAAAATGTTATCTATATCTGTTTCCTCTGGGCTATTTTTAAATTGCTTTACATTCATTCCCTGGATCAGTGTGAGATAACGCTTGACAGGTAGCAAGAGAAAGGCAATGGGGTTGGCAAACGACAGCCTCCAGGCCAAATCTAGCTCTAAGCCCGGTTCTGTAAGTACAGTTTCACTGGAACACAGCCACACCATTTGTTTACCTTCCTGTCTATGCCACGTTCTTGCGACAGCAGAGTTGCAACAGCAGCTATAAGACCAGAGCGCCTAAGGTATTTGTTGTCTAGCCCTTGACAGAAAAAGTTTGGCATCCCTGCCCTAGACAGAGGATTCACAAAAAAAGACAGTGGATGGTAGTCAGTCCTGCTGATTTTATTCCTTGTTACCTGTTCCCTACCCTTCAAAAATAAGAAGTTGGTAGTGGAACCCTGTGGTGTCCCATGGTCATTTCTTATTAAAAAAAAAAAAAAGCAAAACCAAATAGCTTGATGGGATTGGAGCCAGGGACATGGTCTCACCTTCACATCCACACCTTTCTCCAGGCGGCTTTCTGGCTCTGACTTCATCAGCCAGTAGCTGCTCACATTGTTCCCACACTTTGTAAGGGCTGAAGTCTCCCGAGGGCTGGACTTCTCCACCGTAGCTGGTGCCTCCCCAGGGTTCTTAGCCTTGGTACGCTTTCCTGCTGGTCCCTCCTTGTCTGCCAGAGGAGAAGCAAGACGAGAGCTGTTAGGATTGCTGACAGGTAAGCTTCCATTGTGGCGAAAGCACAGACTTTGGAGTCAGACCGGATTCAAATCCTGGATCTCTCAGTCAGCAGCAGGGGCAGCTCAACTACTGAATGTATTATCTACAAACATGGAAGAAGAATGCCTACCTCACAGGATATCTTTGGAACATCCATTCAATGGGGGTAAGAATACCTTCCATGGTTGTGGTTTAAAATGAAGGGTCCTAGCAGAGTACTTGGGCATACATTAATTAAGTCAGGGGTGGGGAACATCCGGGCTTTGGGCCACATAAGGCCTGAGAAATCATTTGGTCTGGCCCTGCCAAGGCATTAGGGGTGAGTTAATTAAATGTTTGAACAAACACAGCAGGCTGATTTTCAAGTTGGTAATTTTGTATGGCCTGCGAATGACGTTCTAAATATCCAAATGGCCCTTGACAGAAAAAAGGTTCCCCACCCCTTGTAAATCAGTGTTTTTTTCCTTCCCTTCCTCACTCTCTGTCTTTGCTGAAGCTATCCTCTCCAATGAGGAAAAGTAAGCCCCTACTCCATGGACTTGTTTTGAAAAATAATAGAAACAATGGCCTTAGACAGTGCCTGGCATTATAATAAATATTAGCGATAATGATCATCATCTCATACTTTTTTCCTGCTCGATCAGTGTGCTTTTGTGGCCTGATCTTTTTTGCTCCTTGAGGGTGTCCACAGAAGTTGGAGGAAACAACTCATTCAGGACTTTGTAGACGTGATAAAGACTGGATTTCATCCTAAGAGAATTAGAGAAAATGTGCCCGGAACATAGTAGGCCCTCAGTAGCTAGCAGTTGTGACATTCTTACTACATGACAGACCCTGAGCTCTGTTACCCTAATTGTAATTCAGTTAATCTATATATTCTATGGGATGATTTATGCATCTGGGAAATGTAGCCCAGATTACATAACCAGTGATCACTCTGGGCTTTCTGAATCCACACTTCATGACACTCAATTCACAGCCTCTGGATCAAGTGAAAGGTCCTCCTGTTAGTCATCACTAAATACCACTTATGGGCATCTAATGCCCTGAGCATTCCTAGCCGGGTTCCTAGTGGTCCCTTTAAGGGGCACACTTAACACCCATGTGTTGGTAAATAACACTGCCATGCCCCACAGAGGTATCTTCTCTATCTTGTTTTGTTCCTGCTATTCATCTGCTCAGAATGCCACTTATCCTTGCGAATATAAAAAGGACACCTTGTTTTCTCTGCCTGTGGAAAGCCTTCCCATGCTTTAAGGCTAGTCTCAAATTCCACTTCCTTCTCAAGGACTTGTGATTCCTCCCTGCTCTCACACAGTAGCGATACAGTTTCCCGGACCCTTTCACTTGTCTGCATTCTCCGAGAGCAGGAACTATATTCTTTTTTTCTTTAAACTCACGGTTATCTTTGCATTGATTTTTAGAGAGAGGAAGGGAGGGAAACATCCATGGGTTGCCTCCCACAGGCATTCCATCCCTACCACCCCCCTCACCTGTCATCCCCAACCCCACCCCCCACCCCAGACTGGTTATGTGCCAAGACTCAATCAAACCTGCGACCTTTCAGTGTCCGGGGTGATGCTCCAACCAACTGAGCCACACTGGCCAGGGCAGGAACTACATTACTGACCTCAGTACATGCCACTCTATATCACAGATATTTTGTGTGCTTACCGAACAGCTACTGCTTGAATGAACAAACAAGCAGAGGGCTCTGGGTATCAGCCTGGCAGGGAGTAGAGAAGGTGGAGGACCACAGAGGACTCTCCCCACAAGCAGGAGGTGGAAGTGAACAGTATTCAACACCCTAGAAACATTCTCTGGGAGGCTGCCTTTTTGCAGCCCGGGTGCAAGCTCACCTTGCCCAGCAGTCCCATGCAGCCTCTTCCTGGGTCTCGGCATGGTCTCCCTGCACCGGGCTCAAGAGCGGAAGATTCTGGAATCTACGAGACACAAGAGGCAGCTCTGCGCTTGCCCCCAGAGACGTGCGCAGAGCCAGATGGAGACAACGAAACTGAAGGGGGGTTTCAGCCCGGAGACTCTTTATCCAAGAATACAGACTGGGTTCCCACCCCTCAAATCCTTCTCCAATTATCTACACCCCCACTTTCCATCTCGCTTAACCTAACCCCTAAACTTTCTCCGACTTTCCTCGGACAACTTGCTCATTCGTTCGCCACTCTCTCTAGAACCCAACACGCTAGTCCGCAGACGAGCCTTTCAACGCGCATCCTTCCGACCCCCAGGCCGCAGGGATCTCTGGGAGTTGTAGTTCCTGCTCCTGACGCAGCCCCCGCCTGAGCCCAGATCGCAAGGGGCCGCCGGGCGAGCGGCTGCTCCCAGAGTGCACTACAACTCCCAGAGTGCACCACGGCCCCAGCGTGCGGGGCAGGGCCGTAGCCGGGAATGGGGCTGCCGCCGCGGGGTTGGACGGCGAGGGCCCGCCTAGGTCAGGAGCTCTCGGGCCCTGGCCGGAGCTGGGAGCGGAGCGATGTGGCGGAGCAGCGGCCTGAGACTCGGAGCGCGGCTCTGCTGCCCTCGCGGCGGCGCCCGGGCTCCCGCCGAGCGCGGCCACCGGAGCCTGGTCTCCTGCATCGACCGTAA
>NW_006300017.1:1762661-1773803 GCF_000327345.1 Myotis davidii
CCCGTCCGATCCACCTGGGTGGCCCCCGAGCGGACTTGGCGCCCTCGGACCTCCGTCAGCCTGTTGCGCCCCTCGGCCTCGCCTGCTACCTCTCCCGTACCCCCCACCCCCCTCCTCCTCGGGCAGACATGGTGGCGGAGCCGGCTCTGAACCGTGTGGTCCAGGCCTCACGGTTCCTGAGCCCCGTCCTTTCCGCCGCCCTCCGCACCGCCTGGAGCAGCGATTTTCCACGGGAATGTCTAAAACATGCAGGACCCGGACTGCTTAGTCACGGGCATTGACCTCTTTCTCCTTAGATTGCAGATAAAAAAGTGGTAACAGCCGACACAGCAATAGCCGTCGGTGTGAATAGATCCAAACTATACCTTTCTTTTGAGATTACACACACACATATATATATGGAGTGCGGCAGAGTTTTAGCAATTAGTTTATGTGCCATGAGATGAAAAAGGTTGAAAATCGCTGCTCTGGAGGCACGTGCAGATTCTTGGCTGACACAGTGTCTTCCTACCACGCGGGGTCCTCTGGCGCTAGATGGAGCTATGAAGTACCTTGCAGCGAATACAGCTCACTCCTCGCGGCTAATGCCGTTCCGTGGTTGTGCAGACCTTCCCTAAACTTGGCGTCGATCATCAACCCCTTGATATGTTTCGTAAGTTGACTTGGGAAATAGGTACACTAGCTCAGGGCTTTACATTTACCCTCACAACTCTGTTACCAGCCCTGCGTTTCGATAACGAGTGGGTGCTTAGACAGGTGCCGAAACCCGTGACTTTGGCGGTGGTGGTGTTTTTTGTTTTTAAATCGTAACAGGTCATAAAGGCAGTGAGAATGTAAAAAGCCTGATGCTGGTGGCAATAGACGGACAAGCGCTCTAGGTAATGCAAGATTTGCTAATCAGACGTTATACCTTGACATCGGTAGCTAGAAAACATTTTTACTGTCGACATTCCTAAAAGAAAAGGGAATATTGCAAGTGGGAAACGACCAGAGTTTACGGAGCTGAGTGTCTTCAGGGGTCAGGCAGGAGGGCGAGGAGCCAGGCTGACAGCAGCACCCAGCACCACTTTTTTTCCCTCTGAAACATACATTTTAAAATTTTAAATAAATGACACTTTTCTTTACAGCAGGAAAGTGCGAATCCCTTAGACCAGTGGTTCTCAATCTTCCTAATGCCGCAACCCTGTAATACAGTTCCTCATGTTGTGGTGACCCCCAATTGCATTGTTATAAATTGAACATAATTAAAGCATAGTGATTAATCACAAAACAATATGTAATTATATATGTGTTTTCCGATGGTCTTAGGCGACCCCTGTGAAAGGGTCGTTCGACCCCCAAAGGGGTCGCGACCCACAGGTTGAGAACCGCTGCATGAAGGACTAGGAGACTGTTTACCTCTCAATGTCCTAAACCACCTTCACAAGGTGCTGCCCTGGTCAGCACTAGAACTTGTTAAACAGCAGTGCTTCTCAACCTTGGCTGCAGTACCTTGGTTGCGGGCACATACCCAGTGGGGGTATGCAGGAAGCAGCTGATCGATGTATCTCTCACATCGATGTTTCTAACTATCCCTCTCCCTTCCTCTCTGTAAAAAAAATCAATAAAATATATATATTTTTAAAAAGATTCCCAGGTGATTCTAACGTGCAGTCAAGGTTGAGAACCACTGTTAAACAGGATTAACTCCTTGCCAGAGCAGACAGGGAGTAGTTCTGTCAACAAATAGGTTAAATATGGGGATTTCCAGAACCTTGTGGTATAACTTCAGCCAATGAGGTGCTTTTCCACATTCTTAAAGGAAATCGTCTTTTTTAAGTGGTAAAATAAGAGGACATTGCCCCGTCCATAGATCGTCCTGCATGTTAAAATATCAAATTCATGGAAGCGATCAACAAATGTTTCTCATTGCTTCACTGCATATTTTAATGTGAAAAATGATTTTTAAGAAAGCTGGTTTTATGATGTTTCAGTATATAAATATCATAAAATATATAAATATCATTTATCTAAAGTGTCCTCCTTTGGCAGGTACTATCATTTTACACACGAGGAAATTTATTTCATGTCTAGTGGAGCCCCTCGTTTTACGCTGTGATAACAGGTTCGAGCTGCACCGGACTTACGGACGTTGCAGGGTTAATCATTTCAGAACCAGAGCACATGTGACTAATTCCTTGTCCGGTGCTGCACCTTCCCACAGCAAGGTTCTTTGGACACCAAGATTCTCGAATAGGATATTGATTCTGTACTGTGGGTGCATTTAAAGATTCATATTATTGGGAGTTTTTGTTTGTGTGTTTTCACCCCTTATTGTACTTCAGTTACTGGACAGTGAAGGCTTTCCTTGTCTCATTTGGACTCTTTTTCCACTTGGCTTTACCATTTTAGCATGTGTGTGTGTGCGTGCGTGTGCGTGTGTGCGTGCGTGTGTGTGTGTGTGTGTGTGTGTGTACATGCTGGCTTCTTGAACTCTGCCAGTAACTCCAGCCAACATCACGGGGTGTTTGCTTTGTTTTTATGGTGTGTTTTCTGGGACCGTAGGTATTGTTCACTAGTAACCATGCTTTCGTGTGCGCAGTTGGCTTTTTAATTGACTTCTTCCACTTTTTTCCCCCCTTCAAGTAATGCTCTCCTTTCGTTAGCATCCCTTTAGCTAACATGGACTGTTTGGTCATCTTAAAAAATGTGACTATGTTGTATTTACTTATACATACGACTTGCATACACCTGTTCCCTATTTTTTACTTAGCTTGTCATTTAAATCTAGTTTTTCCTCGAACTACTTGTTTTACTCTGTCAAATAATAATGACTGTCAACGTTTATGGAGCCCTTGCTGGGACCGAAATTCCATAGCACGTCTCTTTACCTAGCGAGATGCTTGCACTGTTACCATTTATGTGTGAGCGGCCCATATTCACCTTGGTGACCCCAGCACTGTCCCGGTAGCCAGTCCGCAAATCCTCTTTGGGGAATGGTCTTTGAGCGATACCTTCAGGGCATTTCTGCAGGACTGTGCAGATAAGCGACCCGACTCCCAGTTGGGAATTCATGATTTTATCCCTAAGGCCGTTCCTGCGGAAAACACCTACCATAAGGTTTCTGCTCCGGGCTTCTCAAGGCTGCCGAATCCTTAATCCTCACAGTGACTCATTTCTGAGTTTCCCTTTTAACGAGAGTCGTGGGACAGACAGACGGCTTCCGCCTGCCTCACATGGGAGGTGCCCAGCACTGCCCCAGAGGAACTCTGCCACCCGGACATGCTCCCTGCCGGAAGGGCTGTGCGTTGGTGTTAGGCACTGAAGTATTTATTTTGTTTGTTTCTGTTAATCCTCACCTGAGGTTATTTTTCCAGGGGGAGAGAGTGGGAAAGACAGAAAGAAACATCGATGTGTTTAAAACACATCGACTGGTTTGCACCGGCCCCTACCAGGAGCCTGCAACCTACGTACGTGTCCTTGACCGGAATCCAACCTGGAGCCCTTCGGTCCGCAGGCTGACGCTCTATCCACTGAGTCAAACCGGCTAGGGCGGCACTGAAGTCAGTTTAATTTTAAAGTCTGCACTACCTTGCCAAACAGGAAACGTATTTTAGATCTTACTTCACTAGCTGGTTGACTTGCAAGCTCTGCTTTCCAAGTCACTCCTCTGTCTCACTCAGTGCAGTTTTCTAAAAAGTTGTGAAAAATACATAGTGTTCATGTCATGAGGGGAACTGACGGGCTAAGAAAAACTTGTAATCATATTGTAAATGGAATAGTCGCTGTTTTAAGCAAGCAGACGCAGCTATCTTCCTCCCGGAGGGCACCCCCCCTGATGAACTACACGGGCTGCAGGCTTCCGCGCGGTGTTTAGGCTCTTCAGAAACTTCTCCCGTTGGTGCTGCTCAGCTATTCATCGTCCTTAGCTTCTAAGTATCTTAGAGCTAGAAGTGCAGGAGTTACTGAGTCACAGCACCGATAGTTAGGCTAGAGAGTGTTCTGAGAATCTCCAGTCCATGGGTGAAAACAGATTTAGTAAGGCCTTAGCCATGCTTTCAGCACTGGAACACTTTCATCAACACCTCTCAGTGAGCGACCTTGTCCTAATTTGCAACGTTAGCCAAAGTATACAGCTTTTTCTTTCCCAATTGATCTTTTAAAGTGAATTTCGGTACAGATGGACAGCTATGGACAGGTACCAGCATACATAGATAGGGCAGGGTTTTCCCAGGACACTAACACAGAACAGGTAGGAGGACATCCTAAAGGAAAAATATGTTTGCCGTGATTTGAGGGTCAGTGTGTGTTTATTATTATTTCAACTTGAGGTCTGGTGCACAAAATTTGTGCATTCACGGGGGTCCCCCAGCTCGGCCTGCACCCTCTCGCAGTCCAGGAGCCCTTGGAGAATGTCTGCCTGCCATGGAGGCGGGAGAGGCTCCCACCACCACCGCCGAGCTCACCAACTGTGAGCCTGGCTTCTGGCTGAGCAGCATGCCCCCGTGGGAGCACACTGACCACCAGGGGGCAGCTCCTGCATTGAGCGTCTGCCCCCTGGTGATCAGTGCGCATCATAGCAACCGGTCATTCCGCCATTCAGTCAATTTGCATATTAGCCTTTTATTATATAGGATGTGGAATTTATGAGGAGGAAGAGATAAGAGTATTGAAAGAATAAACTGGTAGGTAAATAAAGTCAGCTGATCCACTTGGGAGTAAGGGAAGAAGGAGAAAGGTGACACTACACCCACAGAACTGGGTGATGGTGGGTGAGGTCTGTCTTTGGGCGTTAAGGGAAGGACTGTGTATGGGAAATGCTGTAGCAAGTCCACTGTCCCACCTTTCTGGTGACCCTTGTTAGCGGTCCTCTTCCCGGACCCCTGTTCTGGAACTGCATGTGTGCAATCTTGCCCACAGCTTCCATTGGACTAAATGAAGAACAGAAAGGATATCAGAAAGTGGCCTTTGACTTTGCAGCCCGGGAGATGGCTCCCCATATGGCAGAGTGGGACCAGAAGGTAGGAGTTTTCCTTATGGCCCGATGTTCCAACAGTTGCCTTTTCTTCCTCTGCTTGTAGTCCTAAGCGTTAGGTGTTTAATCTCCACCTATGCGTGTGAGTGCTGGTAACGACGTGATTCCTTCCCTCGAGGCACCCTCCTCATCTTGCGGATACCTGTTTTGTTTTGTCCAGTTTACACTGTGCAAAGATTCAGACCACTTCTAAAATCAAGGCAGCTGTAGATAATGAAAGAAACGTTAACGCCGGGAAACCGGTTCCCCCAGAAGGCATGTTAGCTGATACCCCTGCAGAGATGACAGATGGGCATACTAAGTGGAGAGAATCCCCCCGACTCAAACATCTTAACCCCTCCGTGAGCCCTCTAAAGAAAAGTCCACCCGTGGCTCACTCCCTGCGGACCCCCACTCTCTCGTACACAGGAACTGTTCCCTGTGGACATGATGCGGAAGGCAGCCCAGCTAGGCTTTGGTGGGGTCTACGTACGCACGGACGTCGGTGGGTCAGGACTGTCCCGGCTCGATGCCTCTGTCATCTTTGAAGCCTTGGCGACGGGCTGCACCAGCACCACCGCCTACATCAGCATCCACAAGTGAGAGCTGCCCCTGAAAAGCACAGTGAGGTCTCACCCGGGTTGACTCGGAAGTTTCCGATGAACAGGGAGAAGGTTTATCTTTTCAGAACTAGACGGTGAAAGTTCTTCTTTCACAGGAGGTCTTCTGCTGCCTGCCAGCCTCTCGTCTGTTATCTTGTATGTTCTCAGAGAGTCGGGCCTCCTGCTTTCCCCATGGCCTAGGTGGAGAGGGGCCACACACCCATCCGGGCCCCGCTCCCCTGTTCCTCAGCCCCCAGAGGAAACCTCCAGGACTCTGGGAAAGTACAGAAAGCTCTGAATTCTAAGGAGCTCTGTTAGCCTAATTAGAAGCAGCGTGAATATCCAAGTAAGAAATTCTTAGCCTTGGTTGTCTCTGGGCAAGGCAAGTTCCAGGAATAGGTTCCTAATCCAGGCCTTTCCCTTAAAGTCGAATTGCCTCAATTGTGACTTTTCCCTTCTCACTCTCTCTTCTGCTTCTGTCTCCCTTCCTGCCTTTGTTCCCTTTCCCCCTCCCCTGCCCCCTCCATTTCCTTTTCCATCTTTATCTCTGAATGTCTTCCCTTCTCGCTGTGCCTGTCAGCATGTGTGTCTGGATGATCGATACCTTTGGCAGTGAAGAACAGAGGCACCGGTTTTGCCCACCACTCTGCACCATGGAGAAGTTTGCTTCCTACTGCCTCACTGAGCCAGGTGGGTTTGCCGGTCTACAGGTGAGATGGCACTCAAGTACGGTCACTGAGCACTCCCCGTGGTCGGCAAACTGCGGCTCGCGAGCCACATGCGGCTCTTTGGCCCCTTGAGTGTGGCTCTTCCTAAGCCTTAGGAGTACCCTAATGAAGTTAATAAAATTTACCTACCTATATAATTTAAGTTTAAAAAATTTGGCTCTCAAAAGAAATTTCCATCGTCGTACTGTTGATATTTGGCTCTGTTGACTACTGAGTTTGCCGACCACTGCCTTAGCCCATTGATACACAGAACCCGGTACTTGCTAAGAGGAACAGATTGTCATGACTTGATGTTACAGACTAAGAAGCCTCGAGGGCACAGTTTCTCCAGGCTCCTTCTAGGACGGCGGTCGCCAACCGGTGGTCCGAGGACCACTGGTGGTCCGTGAGGTCTGAAAGGTTGGCGACCGCTGCTCTAGGAGGCTCACTGTAAGCTAGTGAGATGAAGATGGACACAGTCTGATTGTACATGCAGTTTTTACCCAGCACAGAGAGTTCCTTCGGCCATCTGGATTTTAAAGGACCAAACGCTAAGTTTGTTTATATGGGAAGGTTTCCTAGGAGATGGGAACAGGCTGGAGCCCCCTTCCCTTCACTGACTTTCTCCGCGCCACCCTCTGCTTTCTCTCCGATCCCTGCCTTAGGAAGTGGGAGCGATGCTGCCTCCCTTTTGACCTCAGCTAAACGGCAAGGAGATCATTACGTCCTCAATGGCTCCAAGGTACCAGCATGTTCTCCTCCCAGAACCACTTGAGATTGTTCCCATCTTCTTGCTGACAGCGCCTGGATCCTTGCTGTCTGCCAGTTGATATTCCCATAGGATTTTCACATGTTGGGAAGAGAGCCTCTGACCCGCTTCCCTTTATTCGCCTTCCCTGTTTCTCTCTTCTGGTCTGGTTCCAGGTCATTTCATTCATTTTTGTCTGTGCTTCTTACAGTCTCATCAGCTGGATCCCTGCTTTGCCAGTCAGTGCAGTTTCTTTTTTGCCCCTTCTTATATCTGTGCCATTGTACCTCTTAGCGCAAGTATGTCAAACTCACGGCTGGCGGGCCGCATTAAACAAGGCCTGTGGCCCACTAGCCACGAGTTTGACATCTTGTCTTCGTGTCCTGTGGTCGGGAGGCCCCCAGGTGTTTTCCCGGATGGCGGGCTCTGAGAACCCAGGCGTCCTTGATACCTGTGCATACCCCCTGCCACCCCACAGGCCTTCATCAGTGGTGGAGGGGAGTCGGACATCTATGTGGTCATGTGCCGAACGGGAGGACCAGGCCCCAAAGGCATCTCGTGCATAGTGGTTGAGAAGGGGACCCCTGGCCTCAGCTTTGGCAAGAAGGAAAAAAAGGTAAGTGCCTGTTGACAAGAAGCGAGGCAAGCTATGAGACGCCCCTGCCAGAGCACGCTCCACTCTGTTTGACGAAGTAGCTTCTCGTGTTTTCCAGCTTGCCTCGGAGGCAGTTGCTTCTAGTAGAATTTTGCCGGGGACATATAAAATAGAATAAGGCACCGTCATCGAAACTCTAGGCCAGGGGTCCTCAAACTACGGCCCGCGGGCCACATGCAAATACAAATATTGTATTTGGTCCCGTTTTGTGTTTTTACTTCAAAATAAGATATGTGCAGTGTGCATAGGAATTTGTTCATAGTTTTTTTTTAAACTATAGTCCGGCCCTCCAACGGTCTGAGGGACAGTGAACTGGCCCCCTGTTTAAAAAGTTTGAGGACCCCTGGCCACTGGTGAAAGTGGCAGTTTGCCCGTCAGTCCACAGCTGCATGTTGCTTCAATGTGAGTGATTTCCCTGTCATCTCTCCTCTTGCCATTGTGGCCTGTATTTCTTATCCGGCTTCTGTTATCCCAAGAATATATACGTATGGAAGACCTGGAGTTGACTAGAAGTCTCGGGAATGATGTAGATGGGCCACTTTTCTTCTTTACGTAAAAATGAAGCCTAACTCATCGGAGATGACTGTGGGTATTTCAGCCGTGCTCACAGGGAGAGTATTCCCATGGTGCTTTGAGAAGACATTGCTAGGATTAAGAAAGCTCATTGCCACGCCGTGAATAGTGTAGCTGTAATTATGTAACTGTGGCTGGTAATTAGGGTGAGGCCCATTCAGATGTGTTAGGCCAGATGACTGGCACAGTCATGTACCTGCGATATGTACTGTTACGGTTAGTAGGACCTTTGGGGAGAAGTCAGGTAATGAGATAGCCCCTAAATAGTCTCCTGGGGACCCGAGCTGCTGACCTTTGCCCCTCCCTGCTCCATGGCCCTCTGTCCTGCCAGCACGTGTTTGGACTTGGCATATTTAAAACATTGTGCAGCTAAGACAGTGGTTCTCAAGCTTCTGGCCCTTGAAATACAGTTCCTCATGTTGTGACCCAACCATGAAATTATTTTCGTTGCTACATCATAACTGTAATGTTGCTACTGTTATGAATCGTCATGTAAATATCTGATATGCAGGATGGTCTTAGGCGACCCCTGTGAAAGGGTCGTTTGACCACCAAAGGGGTCCCGACCCACAGGTTGAGAACCCCTGAGCTCAGAGCTTTACACCAGCAACTGTGCGTTGCCAGGTGGGGTGGAACTCGCAGCCAACCCGCGCCGTCATCTTTGAAGACTGTGCTGTCCCTGCGGCCAACAGAATTGGGGACGAGGGGCAAGGCTTCCTTATCGCCATGAAAGGCCTGAATGGAGGGAGGATCAATGTTGGTGAGACCTCGAAGGGAGAGGGCAGGGAGGGCAGCGGGCTGGGGCGGGCAGCACTGTCCTCCTGGCTGAGTCCAAGTGTCTGCACTTTCCTTCCTAGCTTCTTGCTCTGTTGGGGCTGCTCATGCTTCAGTCGTCCTCACCCGAGACCACCTCAATGTCCGGAAGCAGTTTGGAGCGCTCCTGGCGAGTAACCAGGTAACTGCCCGGTCCCAGCCCGAGACCTGGTCTGTGGCCCACGTTCTCTGGCAGAGAGTGGAATTCTGCCCGGTCTTAGCCAGAGCCTGCGCTCTCTGTCTATCAGTAGTTTTTTCCAGAGGCAGTAATGTCCGTGCAGGGCCAGTGCGGTGGACTGGACTCCAGGCAGTACATTTCCTCTGCAAGAGGCAGGAGGCTTGAGACTGCAAGTCACTCAGGAAAGGTGCCTCTTTGGAGATCCCACAGAGGCCCCAGATCAGGTGCTGCTGGAAGCCGCCTGCTCGACTGGTTCTCGTCTCCCCTCTTGCCCTAGTACCTGCAGTTCAAACTGGCTGATATGGCCACAAGGCTGGTGGCCTCGCGGCTGATGGTCCGCAGCGCGGCGGTGGCCCTGCAGGAGGAGCGGGAAGATGCGGTGGCCCTGTGTGCCATGGCCAAGCTCTTCGCTACAGACGAATGTTTCGCTGTAAGTGATGGCACACTCTGGCTCTCCTGTGAACCAGGGGCACCTGCTAGGTCCGCTCCTGGGATGCTGCAGGGATGCCTCGGGGCTTAAGGATGTAAGTTAACTTGGGACGGCCTGCAAGGGGCGCCCCAGCTGGCTTTTCACCTGCTCCAGGCCGCCACACAGGTTACTCGGTCACTGCCCCTTCGGTTGTGTGCTAGAGGAGACCTGCCTTCGGAAGAAGGTGCAGAGCAGCCCAGTGCCTCCTGCTCCGATGTGCTGTGTGTACAATGTCAGGGGCAAAGCCATTCCACACTGAGCCTGTGTTGTTGCCACTAGATGGCAACCTTAGCTTCATAGAATCCCAGCCGTGGCGGTTGCAGATGGCTCCTCCCTGCAAGCCAGGAAGCTGGGCCTCTGCTCTGCCTGTTGGGTGGGGACTGATCCGCTCAGCAGGTGGACGTCCCTTGTCTCTGACCACAGAGGGTGCAGCCCGCCCCCTTTCCTGCGTGGCTGGTTATCCGGAGGTGGTTCTTTGTAACATTAGTTCGCAGCAGATTGCGGGTGAGGGTGGAGAGAGAAGCCACTGGTTCCGGCTTCCTGGAGTAAAGATGCCTAATCTGTGTCCCCCTGCAGATCTGCAACCAGGCCTTGCAGATGCACGGAGGCTACGGCTACCTGAAGGACTATGCCGTCCAGCAGTACATGCGGGACTGCAGGGTCCATCAGATCCTGGAAGGTAAACCTCCTAGCGGCGGCTCTCTCCCTCCAGGGCACTCACAGGATCACCAGCCAGGCCCCGTCGGCAGCATCGTCCTGCCTGCCGCCTCCTGCCCTGCTCCAGGAGGGCCTGTGCTGCCCCCAGAGGGCCCCAGCCTGGGTGTTGCTTCTCTTCTCGTCTTTTTCTTTGTAAATTTTAGAGAAGGCTTAACCTGAGGTGATACATGAGAAAACATGTTGAAAACTCTAGCAGCGACTATTCTTGACTGTGGTCAAGTAAGTGCTTGGTCCTCAGGAATTCCTAGACTTCTGGACAGATTAAAAGGTCACATGGGAGCCAGTGTGACCACCCACTGCCTTTCCAGCTGGTGATCCGCCAGATGGTCTAAAGGACATTTCTGTCAATATTGCTACTGCGCTTCCCAGTGACATCGTCATGATATATGGGCATCTTCTTGGAAATCACACGTTCGGGTGGGAATTGTGTAAGGCTTACTTACATCAGGGGTCCTCAAACTACGGCCCGCGGGCCACATGCAGATACAAAGATTGTATTTGGTCCCGTTTTGTTTTTTTACTTCAAAATAAGATATGTGCAGTGTGCATAGGAATTTGTTCATAGTTTTTTTTTTTAAAGTATAGTCTGGCCCTCCAACGGTCTGAGGGACAGTGAACTGGCCCCTGTTTAAAAAGTTTGAGGACCCCTGGATAAAACAAAGACTGAGCTCTCTTCAGCAAGGACTC
>NW_006300017.1:1774107-1784475 GCF_000327345.1 Myotis davidii
TTGTTTTTTTACTTCAAAATAAGATATGTGCAGTGTGCATAGGAATTTGTTCATAGTTTTTTTTTTTTTAACTATAGTCCGGCCCTCCAACGGTCTGAGGGACAGTGAACTGGCCCCCTGTTTAAAAAGTTTGAGGACCCCTGGCTTACACTGTAAGCTGTTGGTCTTCACTCTCCACACCAGTGCACACGCCTTGAAATCCCTTCACTGTGGCTCCAGCTGGTGCAGGTGTCCGGGGTGGTTACACGGCAGGGACAGCCGACGGGCAGCGGCTTATCTAAGCGACTTTCAGGGGAAGAATGTGGGGCTGCTTTCATGGGCCTCTGCGCCCGGGCTCTCCTGCCCCGCCAAGCCGCCTTCTCAGACCTGAGCTCGCCTGAGAGTCACCTGGAGGGCTTGTGAGAACAGGCGGCTGGGCCCCACCCGAGTTCCTGTCTCAGGGTCTTGGGTGGCCAGAGAGTTTGCATCTGTAGCAAGTTTCCAAGTGGGGCTGCTGCTGCTTTTCTGAGAGCCACACTCGCACACCTCATCCCCAAATACTAGTGTGTTTGTGCGCTCAATTCTAGTGCTCACACGAGTCAGTCTCCTCCTCTACTCCTGCCTTCACTTTCTCACCCAGCGTTATGAGTGTAGGAAACTTTACCTCGATTTCACCCAGCCTTTACCCCCTCAGAGTAAGTGGGAAAAGCCAGGCACTTTTGTATCAGGCCGCATGTCATCCACTCGTGGAAAAACCCGGCACTGATCTTTATCCCTTTGTCTCTCATGGACTTTGTTATTAGATAAATCAGGAATTTTAGACTTGATTTTATTTGAGATGTATGATCTCATCCCTCATAGAGGTTCCTATTTCTCTTTGCATTAAAAGCCATTGTAAAAATGAAGCAAGCCATTGACACACACACACACACACACCCCTCCCCTGTCAGGGAAAATGTTTGTTCTTTTAAAATTGAGTGTTCTGATTACCAAAGAAATTTGTGTATTTATTGTTGAAAATTTATAAAATATAGTATAATTAAAAAGAAATCGCTTATGTTTCCACATCCAGAATTAATAATTTGCACTCCTTTCGTGTGTAAGTCCAAAAAATATCTCCTTTGGTCTTTTTCTATGCTTCTTTAGGTACATTAAAAAAATAGAATTATACTATATATACACCATGTCTTCTTCTTTTACCTAATATAAGCACTTTACCATCAGGAGAGGTTTATTTATTTAAAGAATAGTTTATTGATTTTTATAGAGAGAGGAAGGGAGAGGGAGAGAGAACATTCATCAGCCGCCTCCTGCATGCCCCCTCCTGGGGACAGAGCCCACAGCCTGGGCACGTCCCTGACCTGGCATCAAACCAGCAACCCCTTCAGTTCACGGGATGATGCCCAACCTAGCCCCACCGGCCAGGGCAGGACAGGTCTTTGTGAAAGTAAATTTATTCCTCACTTTCTGACCTTTCTCTGTACTTCTGAGAGAAGTCTGTGGCAATTCGATAAAATTGCCAGGATAAAAGCAACCATCGTCATTTGCATCATGCCTACCCTGAGCGAGGCGTACACACCCTGGTCAGACGCTGCCGAGTTCTCAGGCACACTTGGCTGCTACTCACTCCTTCATTCTTACTCCTCCCTCCTCCAGGCAGCAACGAAGTGATGAGGATGCTGATCTCGCGAAGCCTGCTTCAGCAGTAGCGCTGGACACGGTGCTCTGCCACGGCGTGGAATGTGCACTTGAACTGGTGCTGAGTGGCCCCCGGTGGATGGTTCTGTTACAAATAAGTCATGAATAAGGTCATAGGCCCGAGCCCTCCTAAGAGGACCTTCCTCGGTGTCGGCATGAGCGTCATGGGGCTGGCGCAGCCTTCCTGGAGGCCTGGCGGAGCCGCCTTGGTCGGATGTCACAAGGTCACTGCCGTGTTTCCTGAAGCACAAGGTGCCTGATGATGACGCATCAGCGACCGTAGTCCTCTCTGCAGCCACATGGTCTCCTCGATCTGCCTGCGTGTGCTGGCTCACCGGATCCTCCTCCAGGAAGCTGGGTGCTCCGTGCAGAGTGTTTCTATTGATGAGGCAAAGGCGTGGGGAAGGGGAAATGGAGAAAAGTGGCCTGTCTTTTCTGTCCCCTGCACCTCAGCCGGAGACACAGGTTTCTGTGGGCGCACTTCCTCCGCAGCACACCTCGGAGGAAATCAGGATAAACGCGCCTCAGGGGAACTTGGCCCTGAGCGGTGACTTAGGGTGTCTGGATGTCTGGAACACCTGAATATCAAGGCCTGAGGCGACCTGGAACTCGGAATATTTGTGTTCTTTTTAAGAAGCGTCTAGGAATAGTGTTCACAGTTTAGAGAACCCTTTCTCGGAATCACTTGGAGTATATCTTTTCTATCTATGTTTTTGTTTTCTTCTATGAAGCTGCTCCTCTTTTTAAAGGTCTTTGATTGATAAATAAAATTTACCCCTTTCTGTACCATCTCAAGCTCCACTGAAATGGGTTTTTTATTCTGTCTGTCTTTACAACTATTTTTAAAAATGTATTTTAAAATATTTAAACACTTAACTAGATTTTGGAGTAATAATTTTTAAGAAAATCTCTCTACTTAATTAGCTTTTAAGAAATAGTTCCCTGGACCCGGCCAGTGTGGCTCAGTTGGTTGGAGTATCGTTTCATATACCAAAGGTTGCAGGTTCGATTCTATCCCCTCATCTCTATAGAAAAAATATCCCAGATATTTTGTTAACTACAAGTCAGGGTTTAGAGAGACCAAAATATACACCTTTAGCTATGACAAATATTTTCTGTTTTGATTGCATACTCTCTGTAAGGAACTGTGCTTGGCACCGCAGGGGGACAGGGTATGGGCGTGCTGCAAACTTTAAATAATTTCTGCCTTCAAAGGCCTTGTTTACTAGCTGTCGTACAAGGAAATGGTAGGCTACAGAAGAGAGTGAGCTGGGAAAGTGATTACATAGAATGGGCATCAGGATTTTAGAGATGCTTAGTGGGGCGTGGCCAAAACAAGGTTGGGAGCCACTGATGTAGGGGAAGTGTGAGGAAAAGACAAAACGAGAGAGAATCAGAGGCATTTGAAAGTATTAAAAGCATACCTTTAAACACATCCCTGTTTTGGGATCTGGATAAAGAACTGAATGCCTGCTCATGTTCCTCTCCCCACTCTAGAGCTAGCTTCTCAGTCTCCCATGGAAACGATGCTCTAATTCACTTGTTCATTTGCCCTTGTCCAGAGAAAGTCCAGGTAGACACCGGGATTCTCTCCCCACCCAGCGGTAAAGAGCTCTCTCCCCGCCTCAGTGATGTCTGCTGGCTCACCTTGGTGTGGGGGTCCATTGCCAGGAGGTCCAGGTGCTGTTGAAGACGGAGATCCAAGAGCTCATGACAGACACCAACCTGAGTGACAGCATCAGGACTGGCATCCTGGAGCCTGAAGAGGTGCCAGCACTGGTGAGGATGGTCATCCCATGACCTTCCGACCTTCCTCGGGGCCCAACGGAAGCCAGGCCTCCGAGGCCGTCCCAGCATCGACGTTTTCTTACCATCGGGCCTCAGTTCCAGCAGCAGCCCCGGGCAGACACAGTAAGTGCAGCCGTTTCCCTGCCACAGGGCTCCCGGCTTCCTAAGGTGGACGCCAAAGGCCACGTTCTCTGAGGAGGGATCCAGACAACCATGCTCAGTGAGCAGAGCCCAAGCGGGCACTATGCACAGCCGTTGGGCACAGTTGCAAGGTGAAGGTTCAGAAAAGACAAAAACAGTTTTCTCTGCCTTTGAGACCCAACCTTGAATAATCCGTGCTGAGCGTTCCTAGCAAGGATCCGTTGCCTCAGTTCCCAGAACATGACCCACCAAGGGCCTCCTACCCGATTTAGAACTCGCCTGCCACTGGCCTACAGGGTTCGATTCGGTCAAGGGCACGCACCTTGGTTGCAGTCTCCTCCCCAGCCTGGACCCTGGTCAGGGCTCGTGCAGGACGCAACCATCGATGTGTTTCTCACACCTGGCTAGTTCTCTCTGTCCTTCCCTTCTCTCTTCCACTCTCCCTAAAGACACGGTCCACAGTAATCCTTGTACCGTGCATTAAGCACAATCGTAATGAGCATACCTGGAATACTTAGGGTGCTAGGACTTCTTCAAAATCACTTCCCTTATTTTATGTGATTCGACCTTATAATAACCTCATAAAACAGGTGCACAGTTCATCGTCATTTTATAGACAGTCAAGAAAAAAGCTTACGGTCACGATGCGATTAAGTCACGGAGCCAGGATTGGATCCCGGCAGCCTGACCCAAACCCTGGGTTCTTCAGCATCGTCCATGTGTAAACATCACAAACACATCCCACGAGTGCCCACTTTATCTCTGCCCACTTCAGACAGGAGCAGGAACTGAGGCTGGCCGTGACTGGAATTGGGACGGACTGTTCTTTGAGTAAACAAGGATGTGGTGGCTCTCCTAGGAAAATCCACATTGACATCGTCCTCCCTCGGGGAGGGAAATGCTTGCTAATCCTCACTGACCTCCTCAATGCCTCCTCACAAAAAGGTGGGATGGGGAGAAGCACCCGCAAGTTGACCAGAGACCATTTTTATGTCTTGCTTTTAGGATGATGATGGCCTCCTCGGTGGAGAGGTAGTTCGGAGGAGGATAAATTTCCTGCGAGGAAAACAACCCTGTAAGTATATATATTTTAAATTAGACTCCCCATTTTAGGGTAGTTCCATTCATTTCCGGAGCCACTCATTGGTGTCCCCCAAACAAAATCCATCTTTTTGGCCTTACCTGTGCCAATGCTTAATGACTGTCAGTCATTACGTTAAGAAAATACCCATAAATCAACTCTTTGTCTGTCATCTACCAGAACATGTTATCTATGTGGTCAAATAAAACTTTTTAAAGATAATTCCAGTGTAAGCGGTTTAGCTGTTATTTGATGCAATATACATCAAATATGAATTAGAAATCAATGTCACACTCTTTGTTTTAATTTGTATCATACAGAAAGCCTTACATTACTGTACTTTGCCAGTTTTCTACTCTTACTATTAAAACAGCCTCGTACTAGAATGCTGAGGGGACGCGCAGACAATACTGATTTGCACATATGGCTACGGCGGGTTCTGGCAGGCTGAAGGAGCTGGGAATCACTGCTGAAATGTGAAACATGAGCGCGTCTCCCAGTCCAGGCATCACGGCCCGTTCGCCTTGCTGAGCCCCGGTCTGTGCTGTGCCTTTTGCACAAAGAAATCCAAGCGTCTTGTGTCCCCTCATCAGGAAGGTTGTCAGTGAAAACCTTCAGGAAGGTTCTATTTGAAAACTTGGATATCTCATATAGTTTTTAAACGGACACAAAAGCGTTCAGCTCTCAAGGGAAAAAGAACTAGGATGGGTTTTTCTTCTGCTCATAGCACCTGACAGTTTACTAACTTGATACTGAAAATAAACCACATTAAAACCAAAGGAGAGGGGTGTTTTTGCCTTGTTTTGTTTTTATTTATTTAGTTTTTAATCCCTGCTGGAGGATATGTTTACAGAGAGAAAGCAGGGGGGAGAGAGAGAGAGAGATAGAGAGAGAGAGAGAGAGAGAGAGAGAGAGAGGTTGGGGGGTGAGGGGAGACAAACCACTGAGCCACACCGGCTGGGCTGAAATTGCTTGCCTCCCATACGCACCTACCCACCGGGGATCACACCTGCATCCTAGGTATGTGCCTGACCTAGAATCAAACCCACACCCATTTGGTGTAAGGGATGACTCTCCAACCCACTGAGCCACCCAGCCAGGGCATTCTGTCCTTTGTCTCTGTTCCCTTCTACTCCATGTCCTCAGGGCCCCCTGGGGATTGAGCCTGTAACCCAGGCAGGTGCCCATGCCAGGAATCGAAACGTAACCTCTTGGTTCATAAGTCGATGCTCAACCACTGAGCCACACCATCGGGGCTCATTTTAAAGTGTACAAGTTTAGTATGCCTTAAGGACATTCACGTTGTTGTGTGACCATCACAACTTTTCATCTCCAGCACTTTTTCACCGTCCCAAACGGACACTCTGCATTCCTATATTAGTATCATTATCCAAATCATATCATGTATGAGCCTCTGTTTTCTCATTGGACAGTAGCGTTGATTAAAAGAAAACTCCTGCTTATAAGATGCTAATGTAAGTAGAGTGAGCAGTGTAAAACCTAACAGAACTGAAGGTCATACATAAGTCTCCTTGCCCCCAAATCAAACTTATACTTAAAAAAATATTGGACTAGCTCCAGGTTACAGCATAGTGATTAGACATGTATGTACCATACAAGCAATCGCTCCAATACGACTAGTACCCTCTGGTCAGCATGCGTAGTTTTACAACGTAATTGACTACATTCCCTAGGCCAGTGATGGCGAACCTATGACACCTCTGACACGTGAACTCATTTTTTGGGTTGATTTTTCTTTGTTAAATGGCATTTAAGTATATAAAATAAATATCAAAAATATAAGTGTTTTACTACGGTTGCAAATATCAAAAAATTTCTATATGTGACACGGCACCAGAGTTAAGTTAGGGTTTTTTCAAAATGCTGACACGCCGAGCTCAGAAGGTTCACCATCACTGCCCTAGGTTGTACTTTACGTCCTCGGTGCTGTCACTTTAAGACTTCTCCTTCTATCGGTTATGAGCCCGTGGAAGACTTCCAGTCACCACTCACTCACAGAACCAAGGGCAGTGTGCATGTCTTGTACCCTCACCTTGTCAGGTTCTTATATTGGAAGTGGACTTACAAGGGAGACACTATGAGAGCAACATTTCAGTAGAACAGGAAGAAGGGGGCCTTACCAGAACACCAGCTCTTTTTCCTCGAGTAGGTGCCTCCGAGAAGGTCTCAGGTGGGGCTAAGGGAACACAAAGCAACGGTCAGTGCATTGGTGGCTGCTCACCAGGAGCTTCCTAGGGAGTTCTGCCTGATGTGGACAAGGGGCCATGGTGTAGGGAGGTGGCCGGGTACCAAGTATGGATGAGCCACTGCTGGGTCATCGTACTGGGTGGAAAAGATGGCAAGGAAGAAGAGAAGTAATGGTATGAGTTGAAAAAAAAATTTTTTTAATGTATTTTTATTGATTTCAGAGAGGAAGAGAGAGAGAGAGAAAAACATCAATGATAAGAGAGAATCATTGATTGGCTGCCTCCTGCATGCCCCCCACTGGGGATGGAGCATGCCACCAGGGCATGTGCCCTGACTGGGAATCGAACCCTGACCTCCTGGTTCACAGGTCGATGCCCAACCACTGAGCCATGCTGGCTGAGCTGAAAAGTCTTTTTATAGGTATTTTTCTTACACATGGGAAATGGAATATGTGGCAGTTATTAAAAGTGCATCCAGTTAATGACGGAATTCCCACAGTACCTTCTATGGATTTATCCAGAGGGTAGACCTGGATTGTTCGCCAGTAGAAATCCTGCTGGATAGACTGGATCTCGCGGACTTTTGGAGAGCCTCCTATTGGAAAAATCCATCAGGAGAGATGGTGAGAAAGGCACGCACGCCACACAGAGCTATGGACACCCTGCTGGTCCAAGACCGGAGAGAAATTCGGAATCATTGTCAGTTCAGTATTTAGTACCCGTTGCTTTAGAGGTTCCCAGAAGTGCCCTCTGAGTCAAAGTTGGACTTCAGAAATATCCCGGAGTTTTGTGTGCAATTAGAACGCCTATCAGAGCGAGTGTGGGACAAACACTTCATTTAGATGAGACCATCTAGAAGGCAGCAGAGCATAACAACATAGACTGGGTGCTGGTGTCTCGGGACCTGGGTTCAAATCCCACACAGAAGCCGCAAGAACCTGGGAAAGTCGTGTTGGCGTGTTGTGCTCCGTTTTCTTTACTGTCATTACAACTTTCAAACATTATATTTATATTGATTTCAGAGAGAAAGGGAGAGGGAGCTAGAGAGAGAAATATTGATGAGAGAGAATAATTGATTGGCTGCCTCCTGCACGCTCCCTACTGGGGATCGAGCCTGCAACACAGTCCTGATTGGTTATCAAACTGTGATGGCCTGGATCCTAGGTCAATTCTCAACAACTGAGCCACACCTGCTGGACTCATTACAATTTTAATAAAGCTGACTTCCAGTAGTTTGTTTTGAGGCTAAAATGATTAAATATAGGTAACTATTCGGCATAGAGAACTAGTACTTTGTAAGTGATCTATATGTGTTGAATTAGGTCATATCTGAAAAAAATAAGTTAGACACTTGGTGTTGGTTGAATTTGCACAGGCCCATGGCAGACTCTAGGACGGTGGGGGGGTGGACATTTCTCTTCATTTTTCACAGGGATGGGAAGTGTCACAGCTTGTGGAGAAGATCTGGAATCATCTCCTCTGATCCCACGGCAGTCCCGTGCGGTGGGAGAAGTAGGGTCTGTAGCCCTAACATTATTCTTGAGGTTTTTGTAGAGGTTGAGTGAGTGACTTTCTCAGATGTACAATACTAATTTGGGATTGATCCGCAAGGGGATTTTTTGTTATCTGGAGACAGAGACCCCTGAAAAACTGTACTGAGCAGTTTTCCATATTCTCTCACCTCAGGTTCTAGATGAAAGAGTGGGAAGCCCTGGAAAAGCCGCCTGAATAAACGCCTCTGCTCCCGTGGAAACCCCCTGAGTGAGTGACCTTGGGGAGGGCACACGTAGTCTTTTTTTCTCTCCTCTCCTGACACTACCTGCTGCCCCCTGCCGGTTATGAAGATGAGTGACCGCTCCTGGGGACCAGGGCTCTCCTTGTTTCCCAGGGCGACCAGAGCTCAGAACACTCAAAAGCAAAGGCCCTGTGATGGCTGTGCAAGAAGCAATTCCCCTCTAACGAGAGCATCTGCCCTCAGACAACTGACAGTAAGACGTTAATTGAAAAGAGCTGAGGGCGTTACCATGCGGGCTGTTACTTTGGGGGGTTCATGTCTCCCTCACTGCTGGTCTGAGCCATTCCCTGTTCTGCCTGAGTTAGCCGGCAGCACATGCCCAGCGGATGCACTTGGCCTGAATGTGTGCATCTTCTGCTCATCTCAGGCTCAACAAAGTTTAGTTTCTAGTCCATGGACTTCTCATTCTTCTCTGAACTCTGAGGGGTCAAGAATCAGAGTCCTCTCTCCTCTTGGAAGGACCCCTCAGCAGCCCAAACCCACGACCCCACCCCAGTTCTCTCCCAGAGAATCCAGAGCCCCCTCCACTCTGCTCTCAAGGGCCTGTGCCATTAGCCAGAGGGCAAGACTGATTCTCCACACTCTCCCAGGCAACGCTGGAGCAGCCAGCTGCGCTCTCCGCATACACACAGTGGGAACGCCACCAGGAAATCTTGCTTTCTCTCCCAACGCAGCTCAGATCCGGAGTGCTCATGGTCAATTTCAGATTCGACACCTACATGTTACTTTGCCCTGTAATGTCCATTGCTTGGGTGGTAGGTAGCAAGACTCTGAATTTTGAAAAATTCAGGTTCTGTTCACTCTATAGCTATCATCTGGGTTACTTTAAAATATCCTTAAGGGAGACCCTCTATTTCTTAAAGCTATAAATGTATATAAAAAGTAGATAATTTTCTATTTACATACAGTTTCATTTCCCTCCTCACCTGTGAACATTACCTACTTTACTCTATATGTATCTAACCTTCTATGTACTTGATATTCTAACTGTCCCCGTCATTTCATAAGCCTATCATTGCTTGTTTAAAATACTGCCTATTGGTTGGTGATTAAGTAAAAACAAACACCACATTTTCACAATAAGTGAATAAGTGGAATGATAAGATAAAGATATCTCTGTAAAAGAAGGATTTTTGACAACATGGAAGGTAGAAAGGAAATGTGTTCCATGTCACCGATGACACCTAGGCACACATTCTAACGACATGAATGGAAAACTATCACAGCAATGGGAGCAACATGCCCCAATTATCCTGAAAACAATAAACATTTCAAGATAAAACAGAGATAAGGTGGGCTAAACACAATGCTAATTTCCCTTTACTGTGTGAAATGCTTACCTACACATCTCTACAGTTCTGGAGTCACTTGGGACTTTTGTAATTCATGATTTTAATACATTTTTGAGAAAGTAAAAATGTCCACTTCATATTTTCCCCATGAGTATTTTTCTAAGAGCCTAGGGTGCCGAACATCGCAGGACACTAGATATGTACAACTCTACATGACAACTGTAACGAAAGGAATGAGCATGCCGAGAAGACGTGGAGAGAAGTGTCGCCTCGCCCGTTAGAAGGGACAGCAGTCCCTGGGCCCCATGGACATACCTCCGCAACACGAGGCGAGGGTCCCCATCCCAAGATTTGTGGCCACACAACTAGCACCTTCTCCTGCTGACC
>NW_006300017.1:1784625-1789941 GCF_000327345.1 Myotis davidii
ACATCACAATGCACCTGTGGGCCCAACTGCTGCGGTTCAGAGCCAGTGTTCCACGTTCTGAAGGCCAGAGGCACCCATCCTTCCTCTCGGTCTTTGAGGACAAAATGGATTAAAAAATGACCTGCCCTCAAAATACAGTCAATCGTGAGAATTTCAAGTTGAGACAAATAAAGCAGACATCCATTCTCCCATGCGAGTCTCAAACAATTCTTATTCTCGAGATATCTAAGGATTCCACTCCCAGCAGCCACTGGGGCAAAGGACCCCCACTTCATCTGATAACAGTAGTCTCACAAAGATCAACGACTTTTTTTTAAATCCTCACCTGAGGATATTTTTCCATTTTAGAGAACATGGAAGAGAAAGGGAAAGACAGAGAGAAATATGGATGTGAGAGAAACACATCAATTGGTTGCCTCCGGCAGGAGCCCTGACCAGGCTGGGGAGGAGCCTGCAATCGAGGTACATGCCCTTGATTGAAATTGAACCGGGGACCCTTCCGTCCACAGGCCGACGCTCTATCCACTGAGCCAAACCCGCTAGGGCTAGACCAATGGCTTTTAAGCTTTTTATCTCAAAGAACAGCCAGTTCTGTCTCCTCTGTTTCCTGTCGCCCAAACTGGTTTCCCAAGATTCCAGAGCCTTCCCCCAGCCTGAGCCCTGTGTTTCCCATCTCAGGCTGTCATTCTTTTTTTTCTTTTTTAAAAAAATATATTTTATTGATTTTTTTTTTACAGAGAGGAAGTGAAAGGGATAGAGAGTTAGAAACATTAATGAGAGAGAAACATCGATCAGCTGCCTCCTGCACACCTCCTACTGGGGAGGAGCCTGCAACCAAGGCATCATGCACTTGACCGGAATTGAACCTGGGGCCCTTCAGTCCACAGGCCGACGCTCTATCCACTGAGCCAAACCGGTTCGGGCCAGGCTGTCATTCTTTTGTGTAAGAAGGACTCCACTCTCTCCTGCGGCTGCCGAAACCACTCACATGGTGAACAGGCCCTTGATGAGGGCTTGCTATATGCCAGGCGGGTTTTCAGATGCAAGGACCAATAGTGAACTAGACATTTTGTCCTACAGAGACTAGATTTGTGGGAATTGAGTACTTTTGTGTGTGTGTGTGAAAGGAAGTGGTGGATGGCATGATTTTATTGAAATGTTTTAGTACAATGTTGGAGGAGCTTAAATCTTATATTCTAAACCAATGCAAGCACTACAGTGGAACTGCTCCTAAACTGACATACCCGGCCAAGGAAAGTTAATTTGACTAAATATAACTTAACGTGGAGACTAAAGCATTTTGGTGTGTTTATCTTTCTCTGCCCTACCACCCCCACCCCTTACAGCCAGACATACTTGGAGTCTCCTTCACGCAGCAGAGTTGCACAGGACAGACACATTTTGGTGGTCGTGCTTAACGTTTCCACATCATGAGTAGCAAGGAATGGAACATGCTGGGACGAAGACTGAAGCCCATCTGTTTTGAACAACCGACTTGACCAGATTACAATCTCACTCTTTCTCCAAAGCCATTTTAAGACACAGCAAAGTGCTAGTTTCTGGAACGACTGAAATGATACTTTCTGCCTTCAACCCACCCTCTGCTGTATGAAGTTTGAAACCTTGAAGGTTGCTGTTCAAGTTTGCGAATGACTTCAATGGATTGTATTTTCCACCCACAGAACTGAGGTCAGGGAGTTTGTTCTGTTCAAGATTCAGCAAAAAGGGACAGACTGTCCTTGATCAGCAGGCAGATCTTCCTCTCTGGGGCTGAAGAATCGAGTTCCCTGTCCATCAATGCGCATATGATAAAATTCACGGAGTCAGAGCTAGACTTCTGCCCCGGAGGCCACAGGCATCTCCCATTGTAAATAAACGGCCACCTGGTGGATAATGCATGCCTCGGTGAACTTCCCGTCCATCCTCACTTTGGGCTACGTTTTTTGAACATTATCCTAACAGAGCAACTGGTTCTACTTCTCTGTCCTTTTTTTTTCCTTAAGTATCTCCTACCCACATTTTTCGTGTAACAGCTTTAGTTAAAATAATCAGTTGTTATGTTGAATTTGAGCTTCTTGCAAAATATCCAAGTGGATGTGTTCATCATGTAAGTGGGAGTATGAAACATGTCCAGTTTGGGCACTCCCTGGAGCAATTATAGATAAGGATTAGCTAAATCCATGAGAATGAATCATGTAGCCCAGGAACAGCATATAGAGCAAGAAGAGATGTGAGAATTAGTGAACAGAACTACACTCATTTTCATAAAATAAAGACTGGAGGTGGGTGTGAAGAAAAAAATAGAAAGGGGAGAATCAAGAGAAACATTGTGAAAGCCAAGAAGAGTGTTTCCAAATAGGTAGCCAATATTATGTAATGCTAAATAAAAGTAAAAGAAGAGAAAAATCCAATGGATTTATTAAATAGATATGTCAAACCAAAAAATAAATAAAATAATCAGTTGCCTTGAGGCTTGCTACTTCCAATTACAAAAGGTAAAAGAACATGTAATTGAAACAAATAAAATAATGTTGACATAGGCATTTGGTGGCACACATCACATTTCACCTTTTGATTTATGTCAAAGCAAAATCAGGGCCCTTGCTATCAAGTTGCTGAACGGAACTCCCCTGCTCTCCGGTACATGGTGTGGCCCAAGTTGTCCTTCCCTCCCACTCGTGTCCGCGTTTCTGTCTCAATCGGTTGGTGACACCCAGTTTAAGGAGGGACCCTCCCACTCACTTCCCTGCGTTCAGGCGGCCCCACGCCCCGTGGGCACAGAGCGCTGTCCTCGCTGCCCAGAGCCCAGCCCGTTGCTCAGCCCTCCCTGCCCAGCAGCTCCCGGACTCCCCGGACTCCCTACGGGGCCTCGAAGTTCCCAGCGTCAGCGCACTTGAACCCGGTCCCCCTGCGGGGAGGCGGCGGGAGCAGAGCGGGACCTCGGCACCCTGGCCTCCGGCTATGAGTTCCCAGAGGCGCCTCAGGTGACTCGTCGCGCCTACCTGGGGCAAGGGCCCCTTTGGTCTGGCCGCCCTCCTGGACCCTCAGATCTGCCTGAGACGCATCAGCGCCCCCTTACAAGCTCTTCCCCTCCAGCTTTCTTCCACCGGCACCTTAGTGATGCCCGCGCCAAGGAGCGTTGGTCCCCTGCCAAGTGGCAGGACACCCTGTCCTTCCCGAGTCTGGTGCCCGAGGGGCCGCCACCGGTCACTGAGACCTGAGCCCTCCCCAGACGCTGCCCCAGTGCCCAGCCCTGTCTGGCTTCCGAGGAGGCTCCTAGGACTGAAGGTCTCCCCCCAGCTTTCTGTCCTGACTGAGTGGAGGGTGGGAGGAGGAGTTGCAGGAGGGAAAGGGGGGTGTGTGAAGGGGGGAAGGGACCTGGGCTGGCCGGGAGCCCTGTGTGTGCCCAGCCAGTGCCCTGGCCACTTGCCTGCCTGGAGGGCAGCGTTCTGGGCCATAGAACCGGATGAGGCCACTGCCGTCCCCTCACTGTTATTTCTCCTCTTTCCAGCCCACGTCTCTCATGGAAGAGAATCATGAGCGTCTTTTTCCTGCCACTGATCTCAGCAGGCTTTGCTCCTCGGGCAAAAAATAAAGAGAAAGAGAACCTTCCTGTCTGGGAAGCTGGGCCGCAGCCGCACCAGGGCAGGTCTGTGGGGGAAGGGGGGGAGGGGTACTGGGAGGAGGGGAGATGGGGCAGGGCCTCTCCTTTTCTGGAGAAAAGAGTATCAGAAGTGTGGACAGAGCTAGTGTGTCCTGCTAGCAAGAGCGTCTTCTGCTGGGCTTCGGCCGTCTCTCCTCTCTCTTCATCTCTGTCTCTCTGCCCATCTCTCTCTCTCTCTCCCCCCCCCCCCCCAGTGTGTGTGTGTGTGTGTGTGTGTGTGTGTGTGTTTTAAGAAATTATAACACTTAGAATATGTATGTCTTGTCAGATTGGACCGCACGGTGGGACTCCAGACGCAAAGCACGCCTGCCAGTAACCCGCACTTCACACTGGAGGGGCACAAGTTCCTCATCTTCGGGGGCTCCATCCACTACTTCCGGGTGCCCAGGGGGTCCTGGCGGGACCGCCTCCTGAAGCTGCAGGCCTGCGGCTTCAACACTGTCACCACGTGAGTCCCGCCCTCCCTCCGGGTCCTCGCTGCCCACGGGGATAGGGTGTCTGTCTCTGGCTCTGAGCTGGGTCGGAGCCCAGCCGAGCGACCTTCCAATGGGCCCTGTGCAGCAGGAGCCTTTTATGATGAGGGCCCCCTACCTCTCAGACTTCCTACCACAGTTCTCATGTGTGCACACGGACATGCGCATGTGGAGGAAGGAGAGTTTGAGCATCTAAGGAAACACTGGGGCCACTGAAGTGAAGGTGAAGGGAGTAAAGGGAGTGGGTCCTGCGGCTTAGTGATGGGACAGACCTGGTCCCAGTCCCAGCCCCGCCTCCAGCCATCCCTGCTGTCTCCTCAGCTAAGGCAGAGCAGCAGTCCCTCGTTGTCTTGTGCCGATGATTCCGTGGGATAAAACCTTTATCTTATTTCTATGAAAAATGCCCCTCCCAACGAGGGCGCATGCGTGTACTTCAGTGATGGTGGCAACAGGACAGGTAAGGCCAGTTGAGTCCCGCAGAAGAATTTAAGTAGAAACTCGAAAGGATGAACTGTAAACGTAACAGCACACATTCAGCGCGCCATTGAACACGATTATGGCCTGGTGACCAACGGTAACGTGTACTTAGGGTTTACTGGTGGCTGGGCATTTCCTAAGCAATTTCGCAAAATCGCTTCCTCCTCCTGAATGCCCTGGGAGGTGGACAGTTGGATTCCGCTCCGTGGGAAAGTGGCCGAGGCCCGGAGGGTCGGCCTGCTCGGGGCGGGCACCTGCTCCGGCTGTATTTTATAACCGGTGCATGTGTCTGTTGAGGATGTCGATGCTCCATCGGTTGGTTGCTGGGTTCTCTATTCTTGTTTTGATTAATTCCTAGCAATACCTTATTGGGCATATGTAGACATTTGTGTTTTCCCTTCTCTTCACATTTTTAGTGGGTATTACAAAGAATGGGTGGTGAGTGGGATAATTAACGCATCCATCCCAGGAACCTAGAATCAGGATTTTGACAGCTTAGATCACGACCGGGTGGCAGAGAAAGGAACCATTGAAAATAATTACTGTTCACGTCATACAGGTGTAACTGCCATGGGAAACTTCAACTTGCTCCAACATAGTACCCTAGGTTTTGGCATGGGTTTGGGGCTGACCTAGGACTTAATGGGAAAGAAAGAAGGAGACACTTATTGTACTTCCCTCTCTCCTACCACAGCTACGTCC